>NC_090181.1:36866085-37466085 GCF_024679245.1 Pseudorasbora parva | reverse complement strand
TCCACTGGGGTCTGCTCTGAGAGGGGGCTGGCGACAGAGAGGGACGAGAGCGGCGTGGCCCGGGGGCGGCGCACACTGCCGTCACCGGTCTCTGGGTGCTCAGAGATGGGTTTGTCAGTTCTTTCTTTAACCACATTAGGGTGCTGCCACCCCGGGGGGTGGCAGCGGAACGAAAGATTCTCCCCCGGCCCTCCACCGGGGGAAGGAGCGGCCCTGCTGCCGTCTCCTGGAAAGAACTGCCCATCTCTGAGCTGTCCGCGTCAGGAGCGCCGCTTGGCCTGGCGTTTAGCGGGCCGCGGGGCTGGCGCGGACTGGGGCGGCTTCTTGCGGCGCGCTCCGCGGCGCAGCCCGGGTGAAGGCTGCTGCTGTGGCCGCGCGGGAGCGGGGGGGACCGCAGGAGGCCGCCCTCGCCGGCGAGGCAGCTGAGGCGACTGTGCCAGCGGCGCTTGGGGTGCAGCAGCGGGCCGCCGGGGCAGTATGTGCTTTATAGCCTCAGTCTGCTTCTGGGTGGCAGAGAACTGTTGGGCGAAGCTCTCGACCGCACCGCCGAATAACCCAGCCTGGGATATGGGGGCGTCGAGGAAACGAGTCCGCTCGGCGTCCCGCATATCGGCCAGGTTGAGCCATAAGTGTCTCTCCTGGACCACACATGTGGACATCACCCGGCCCAGGGAGCGTGCGGTAACCTTCGTCGCTCGGAGAGCGAGGTCGGTCGCGGCACGCAGCTCATCTCTGAGCCCTGGGTCGGCTCCACCCTCGTGCATGTCGCACAGCAACTTGGCCTGGTAGGCCTGGAGGGTTGCCATGGCATGCAGAGAAGCGGCGGTAGGTCTTCGACACCATGGAAGATGTGAATCTACAGGCCTTGGAGGGGTGCTTAGGATCGCCACGCCAGGAGGAAGCGCTCTGGGGACACAGTTGCATCGCCACAGAGCGCTCCACCGGGGGGACCCCAGTGTACCCTCTAGCCGCCGCCCCATCGAGGGCGGAGAAGGCGGAAGAGGTTGCCAAACGCTTGCGAGAAGACACGGGGGCCCTCCACGAGTGCGCAACCTCCTCATGCACTTCCGGGAAGAAAGGAATTGGGGGCACGGCAGGACGGCTGTCCTGTCGTGGCGCACCCAAAAACCAATCGTCTAGCCGCGAACACTCCGGCCGGGGTGGAGGGTTCCACTCCAGACCGAGCGCCGCGGCCGCCCGGGCAAGCATGGCTGTCAGCTCCGGGTCCGACTCGGACAATGCTGGCGCGGCCGGAGGCGGCAGCACAGCCGAATCCTCATCCTCGGAGGACTCTAGCCCACCTTGTGATGCGGTTACCGACATCTCGTCCTCCTCTGGAGCGCCGAACGAAACCCGCGGACCGGCCGAGACCGAGGCCGCGGGCTCCATCACAACGCTCGCGGGTACCGGTGCAACAGAGGGGGGTGTGGGCCGAGGCATGAGCGTCGGAGCTGTATTCCACACCATCACCCTCAGGTCACCCTGGCCACCAGCCGAAGAGACGCCCCGCGGACCGGATGAGACCGAGGCCGCGGACACGTCAGATCGGGGGGTGACGGAGGGGACTCTCACTCCGGCGGCCGCACGGAGATCATTGAGTCTCGACCGCAACACGGAGATGGCCATGTTCCCGCAGTGAGAACATGACTCATCCACAAGCGCCGCCTGAGCATGCTGGAAGCCCAAGCATGCCAGACAGTGCGAGTGCCCATCAGTGGAGTGTAAAGACCGACCACACCCAGAAGCACACGGGCGAGACATCCTGAAAAGGACGTGCCACGTGTGAGCTCTTTTGTGAGAGGATTAACCTCGCAGTCGATGCCGAAGCGCCCAGGGGACCACACACCAACTGGAAACCAATCGTATGACCAGCAGGCAGGAAGTATGTGACCGCTGGAACGCGCCGAACACCAACACCGACTGGAAGATCCTGATCGTCTCGAAGAACTGACTTAACTCAGAAGGCTTATAGGAGTGAAAGGTATGTAACCCTTGGCTCCGAAGCATTAAAACATAATGCGATGATGCCAGCTACTTCCTTATATACCCACGTGGGTAGGCGGAGTTACGCATGCAAATCTCGCATGCCCATGGCATTGGCACTGCCATTGGGCGCTTTCTAGTCTCGGAGATGACAGGCTTCTAAGCGAAACCCCCATTCGTCAGTCACTGACGTTACGTCGGAGTGACTGAACGAAAGGGAACTATAAGTCTGAGTGGACCTCCATGACATGCGGAGTCCCACGAGGGTCAATTCTAGCACCACTCCTGTTTAACCTGTATATGCTGCCACTGAGCCAAATAATAAAAAAAGAACAATATTGCTTACCACAGCTATGCGGACGATACCCAGATCTACCTAGCACTATCACCTAATGACTACAGCCCGATTGACTCGCTGTGCAAATGCATTGATGAAGTTAACAACTGGATGTGCCAAAACTATCTTCAGTTAAACAAAGACAAAACTGAAATCACTACATTTGGAAACAAAGATGAAATTCTCAAGGTGAACGCATATCTTGAGGCTAAAGGCCTGATAACAAAAAATCAAGTCAGGAATCTTGGAGTGATTTTGGAGTCAGAATCGAGTTTCAGTAGTCATGTCAAAGCAATAACTAAATCAGCAAAATATATAGATATAATCATACAGAAAGCTGCTGCCAGAATTCTGAGCAGAACCAGAAAATATAACCATATCACACCAGTCCTCAGGTCTTTACACTGGCTTCCAGTTACATTTAGGATTGATTTTAAAGTACTATTACTTGTTTATAAATCTCTCAAAGAGCTAGGACCTCAATACATTGCAGATATGCTGATTAAATACAAACCCAACAGATCACTCAGATCAGCAGGATCAAGTCAGTTAGAAATACCAAGAGTTCACTCAAAGCAAGGAGAGTCTGCTTTTAGCTATTATGCCAGCCGCAGTTGGAACCAGCATCCTGAACAGATCAGATGTGCTCCAGCAGTAGCCACATTCAAATCCAGACTCAAAACACATCTGTTCAGCTGTGCATTTACTGAATGAGCTCTGAGCACTGTACGTCCGACTGATCGCACCTCATCTATGCATCATCTGTTTATTCTTTTATAACTGTTTTAGTTTACCTTTGTTCTTATCTTTGGTTATTGTTATTTTATATATACACTCACCTAAAGGATTATTAGGAACACTTGTTCAATTTCTCATTAATGCTCTAATCAGCCAATCACATGGCAGTTCTTCAGTGCATTTAGGGGTGTGGTCCTGGTCAAGACAATCTCCTAAACTCCAAACTGAATGTCAGAATGGGAAGAAAGGTGATTTAAGCAGTTTTGAGCGTGGCATGGTTGTTTGTGCCAGACGGGCCGGTCTGAGTATTTCACAATCTGCTCAGTTACTGGAATTTTTACACACAACCATTTCTAGGGTTTACAAAGAATGGTGTGAAAAGGGAAAAGACATCCAGTATGCAGCAGTCCTGTGGGAGAAAATGCCTTGTTGATGCTCGAGGTCAGAGGAGAATGGGCCGACTGATTCAAGGTGATAGAAGAGCAACTTTGACTGAAATAACCACTCGTTACCGTACTAAAATGGCCGCCACAGTCACCAGATCTCAACCCAATAGAGCATCTTTGGGATGTGGTGGAACGGGAGCTTCGTGCCCTGGATGTGCATCCCACAAATCTCCATCAACTGCAAGATGCTCTCCTATCAATATGGGCCAACATTTCTAAAGAATGCTTTCAGCAGCTTGTTGATCAATGCCACGCAGAATTAAGGCAGTTCTGAAGGCGAAAGGGGCTCAAACACAGTATTAGTATGGTGTTCATAAGCCTTTAGGTGAGTGTATATATCATCATTTTATTCTTTTTAATTCTCTTTGCAACTGTATATTTCTACTTCTTATGCATCTGTTGATTATTATTTTTGGTTAGCGCTGTCTGACTGGAAGAGATTGGAAAAGGAGAGCAGTGTACTTCACTTCTTTCTGCTTGTGGTAGCAGAGAGTGTAAAGAAGCGAACTCAAGAAAGGGGAGGCCCTGCGGCGCAAAGGTAACGTCCCCTACAGGAGCCCGTCTTGGACCGATTTGTAAAGTCCAGGAGACATTGTGAACCAGCTCCATCTCCTCCATCTCAGACAGGGATACCAGAATTTAGAATCAGGCAGATAGGGATCTATTTATCACCTTTATATGTTAATTGTATTATTATTTTTTATTTCTCTTTACAGCCATATTAATTGTCCTTGTTTTTATTTTAATTCTTACACATGGTATTCTTATTTCTTATGCATATGTTATCACTATTTTAATTAATTCTTTATGTAAAGCACTTTGAATTGCCATTGTGTATGAAATGTGCTATACAAATAAAACTGTCTCGCCTTGTCTACAGATGTGCTACATTTACATTTACATTTAATCATTTAGCAGACGCTTTTATCCAAAGCAACTTACAAAAAAGGGGAGAGTAATAGAAGCAACGAAACAGACAAGGCCAACAACCTGTAAGAGCTGTAAGAAATCTCAATTAATTAGCACAATACACAACCTTTTTTTTTTTTTTTTTAAGACATCTACAACAAAAACTCACGTACGCAATATGGGGCGGCAGTGGCTCAGTGGTTCATGTAGGTTGTCTACAAACCAGAAGGTTGGTGGTTCAATCCCCGGTTCCACCTGACCAAGTGTCGAAGTGTCCATGAGCAAGACACCTAACCCCAGCTGCTCCCGACGAGCTGATGGCGCCTTACATGGCTGACATCGCCGTCGGTGTATGAATGGGTGAATGTGAGGCAAAAATGTAAAGCGCTTTGGATAAAAGCGCTATATAAATGCAGTCCATTTACCATTTACCATTTACCAAAATGCCGAACACTGGATTTTGATAGCAATGATAACAACCCATTAGGACTAAGGCTGTTGCCCCAGCTGTTGTCGTTAATGCAGATTCAGTGGCCCAATGGGTTGGTTTTGTATGGCATTCTAGCTAAACGCGCAGCAATAGCCATCTACAACAAAACTCACGTACGCAAAATACAGAACACTGTGCTAATTTGCATTATTGGGTACAGCGTTTTTAAAACATTCAGGCAGTCATTAATTCAAGGTCCACTTAACTGTCAACTTTCGGATGAGATACATTTGATTATTCATTAATAAAACATACCTGGTGATCAACTACAATTTATTGGGAACATCTGGGTGTGTGTTGAGCTGTTGTAAAACTATTTTTGGTGAAACGATGTCAAGTTTAGGATTAGAGAATAGTTTCATTAGATAGCTAACACGGCAAGCAGCACCAAATAACTTGTTAGCTGTCTTAAGATATGGATACATGGATTGTTGTAGGAATTACACAGCCATATAAGCCATTTAATTAAAGTCATTACTCTCAAGTAAGGGATAATGTATAGCGAGGCAGTTGTTATAGCAAATATTAACCCCTTCAGGCTGATTCAAGCCCCCTCAATGACTGAATGAATCTCTGAATGTTTTAAAAACGCTGTACGCAATGTTTAGATCTGTTGTGGTATTTATTCAAATTAGCACATCTCTAATTAGATTATACCCCGTTTGTCCATTTTAACAAAAAAAAAAAAAAAAAAAAAAAAACTTGTAATACATTTTTTTTTGTCTTGATATAAGTAATCAATTCAGTAATTTTCATGGTGATATCTAAAGGTTTAAACGTTTTACCCTATTCATGTGAGAAAATTAATGAATAGGCGTATGAATAGAATATATGTGGGTCTTTTTCAGAAATTTCCCCTAATGGGATTCTTCTGGGCTTTTTTTTCTTTCTTTCTTACTCAGGACATATTGAGGATACAAAATCAGTTGAGTTTGATTCTGTTGCAATTTGTTCACCCTTGTTTCCTTAAACGCCTGGACTAGTAGGCTATGTGCTTGCTTCAATAAAAATTTATACAGATATGATGAAGCTAACTAGTTACTAGCTAGCTAGTTATTAGTTATCTAACATTAAAAACATGTTTCTATTTAATAAGAAAGTAATTCGAACCTCAAAGTGAAAGAACCTGTCACCTCTGACCTTTAACAGCGGTCACAGCTCCTGGTGCAGATGGGATGTGTTGTTGCAGGAACTGAATTTGCTATAGGCTACTCCTGACTGGTCGAAATCTCATGCTACTTAGGACAAATGTAATGTACAGAAGTAGCTGCACTGCTTAAATACAAAATTAAAGTTTTAGAAGGAAAATATAATTAAAAAGTCACTCTGATGACATAATTTTTTTGGGAAATGTGAAATTTACCCCCAGTTGTCATAGTATGGGGAAATATTTAGTTTTTTTAAACCTGAAACCAATTTTATTGGATTCCCTGAGCCCAAAAATGTACACTTTGACACCAAATTTGTCATTATAGCGATAACAGAAGCAAAGATATGGGCTCTAGAGTATTTTCGGCACATTGGCGGCCATTTTTGAAAAAAACTGTTTATTTCTGATAAAAAGTGTGATCTCACTTGTGTCTTAGGATAAATTTATTTGTATGACCCTAAGGTACTTCCATACCAAAGGGGACCTTTGCATCATGACTTGAAGTCAAAAGTCACTTAACCTCCCTACTATAAAGCACTGTTTGTAGATATGTATCTTTATGTTTAATTAATTTGTCCTATTCTAACAATAGCCTATTGTCATTTGTTTATAAGTATATATTTTATTACTGACCAGTTCACTTGATTACTTGAAACCGTTTTACTTATATTAAGCAATTGCTTATTGCTGTGGGTTACTTGTTAGATTTTAATTATATTTCTCACCCCAAGCGATCATGTTTTTAAAGATAGATAGCCCACCACTAGACCAGCCTTTTTTTCTTTTCTTTTTTTTTTGTAATACCAAACAAGATTCATGCATTTTGTTTGTTTTATTGCCATGTGTGACTATTGTTATGGTTAATGTGGCATTCTAATTATGACAAAAATGTAAATGTTAACTTTAGCTAAATAGTTAGGCCTACTACACTACTGTATTTAAATGTTGGTCATTATGGTGATACTTGGAGAGAAAAATATTTTATGAGGTGGTACTTGATGTAAAAAGTTTGAGAACCACTGTCATAGACGATTAACCCGGCAATAATCAGCAGCAAACTCCGTCAGCATGAATTCAAAGCATTGAGGATATTTGTAACGATGAGTCCACAGGTTGAGGATTCAAATGCAATTTTATTGAGACAACAGTCCACAATCGAAGTCTAGAGTACAGGCAAGATCAACATACATGTAGGCAGTCCAAACAAACAAACACAACAAGGCAGGGAACGTAGGCAAGAGTGCAGTCCAGAAACAAGCAGGTGATCAAAAACCAAGAGGCATGAAACCATGATAGAACGCTCAGAATTGTAGTGGTTACACTTTACAAGACTTTGCCGTGAATGGCAGAGTGAACATGCCCTGCGTCCCAATTCGCATACTATCCATCCTAAATAGTATTCGAAAATAGAATTAGTATGTCCCAAATCGTAGTATGTTGAAAAGAGTATTCCAAAGATTCCCGTATGGTTTACTATTTCCGGTCCGAATTTGAAGTAATGGATCAATGGGCACTCTAACGGCTGATATTGCCCACAACCCATTGCGAGTTGGACGAGGATTCGATTGGAACTACTAACGCGGATAAAAAGCGTTAAAAAACGACAAACATGACGGATGTGCGAGTCAGATGGTTAAGTAGAGAAGTTTAGATAAAGGGGTTGGAGTGACCAACTATCAATATTTAACCTGACAAAAATGTATTTATTCAGTGTTGTCCACATTATATTTCACCTGCAGCCAGAGATGCTCACAAGTCTCTAAGCTAGAGTCCAAGTCAAGTCTCAAGTCTCTGGGCTCTGGGCTCGAGTCCAAGTCAAGTCTCAAGTCTCTTTATTATAATAAGTCTGTTGCATCACGTACGGCGACCCATCCAGGCTGTGTAGAACACTGCAAAGCTATATAAGTAATTCAAGGCATGTAATGTGTTATTTTGACACCTATCTCTATTAACATACCGTATCAACTTTGATTTTGTTATATAAATTTAAATAGGGGATTGCAACATGACAAAAACACCAAGAATGCTTTACCTTTAAGATAATATCTGCATTTTGCCTTAGCATAAACGCACCTATACAGTCAGACCAAAAATGTATGTTCTAAAGAAAAAGTACTCCCTTGTCTGTTCCTGAATTATATGATAATGCGGACCTGTGAGAGCACCAGCACCACAACATACTTGGAGGAGGTCCATATTCCACGAGTAGGAATATAGCGTGGCCCCTTTAAGACCTGCGAGTTTCTCCACTGAACTGCCGGTATGTGTGTGTCTGTGCGCCGAACTGTGCCGTGATTCATGCGAACAGTGTGAGTAAGGCACTGCAAGCGTGCCGTGAGCGTCTCTGCTGCGTGGTGTGTCCGTTTTTATTTCGGCTCCCATGTTAACCGGTTAGAGCTTGCATACCGCCGGCAACGCGTGCATGCTTCAAATAGAAGAGACGCCTATTTTTCACGCGACACGCGAGCGTGTTGGAAGCATTTCTAGGCAAAATAGCATGTTTATTTGCCATTTTGAAACGAATACATATTAATAAATGTCATTTTCATGTTTGAAAGTCTGTAGGTTAACATAAATGCAGATATAGGCCTAATTGTAATAATAAAAAACAACATAATTATCAATTTTGAAATATTAAACCTGTCAATACGGAACGAAATATTCTGTTGCCTATTTTGCCGTCAATACCATAGATATATGGTCAATAGGCTACTGCAGACGTTGTCTTTGCTGTATCAATAGGCAATATATTTATATTTAACATGAAGTATAGGGCATTCCTGTACATTATTAGCAGCAGCAGCAGCAGCAGCGCCGCGTCAGACACACTTCTGGTGTGGAAAGACGGAGAAAACGGCAGGCAGCCGCCTCGCGGCTGACACGTAGCAGAAACGCCACGTTTCTGTCCAGTGTGTCTCCAGCCTAAGGCCGGGGACACACTGCAAGCGTGTCGTGAGCGTCTCGGCTGCGTGGCGTGTCCGTTTTAATTTCGGCTCCCATGTTAAGCTGTTAGCGCTTACATACTGCCTGCGTCAGCCGCGCGGCTCACGCGCGGTCCGAGCCGCGCGGAAAACGCGTGCATGCTTCAAATAGAACAGACGCCTATTTTTCACGCGACACGCGAGCGTGTTGGAAGCGTTTCTAGGCAAAATAGCATAGGAAAAGATGTTTATATGCCATTTTGACATGAATACATATTAATAAATGACATTTTCATGTTTGAAAGTCTTTAGGTTAACATAAATGCAGATATAGGCCTACTTGTAATAATAAAAAACAACATAATTATCGATTTTGAAATATTAAACCTGTCAATACAGAACAAAATATTCTGTAGCCTATTTTGCCGTCAATGCCAAATATATGTATGGTCAATAGGCTACTGCCGACGTTGTCTTTGCTGTATCAATAGGCAATATATTTATATTTAACATGAAGTATAGGGCTTCCCAGCAGCAGCAGCGCCGCGTCAGACACGCTTCTGGTGTGCAAAGACAGAGAAAACGCTGCGCAGCCGCCCCGCGGCTGACACGCAGCAGAAACGCCACGCTTGCAGTGTGTCTCCGGCCTAACACTGACTCGGGAGCGCTCTTGTTCAGAAAACTAACCTGCGTATTCATTTTAGCCGATTTAATGTATTAAGTTCAATAAAACACATGCACTGTAAGCGGTTATGGTGTTAATGATTTACCTCAGACATGAGAGAGAGTGAGCTTCAGTGCATCCCGCTCGGATGGCAGAGAATGCGCTCAGTGAAAAAACGCCCTTTTCGATCTGGAGTCTAATAAAAGTTAAGTAGAAAATATTGTATCTTATGTAGGCTATAACTGCACTTGTTTCAGAGTAATGTTATTGTTAACCCTTTTCTTCCCCTGTATTAATTTATTATTTGCTGCTGCTGCATTACTAGCCCACGTCTATGGCTGATCTCAATTTGGGCCACAGATCAAACAGAAAATGTGCACTGTGTTAATAAAATTAGTGCCGTTAAAATGAATTTGCGTTAACGCGCATTAATTTTGACTGCCCTACTAAAAATAAACATTGTTCACAGCTCGAGTCCAAGTCAAGTCTGAAGTCTTTCAAGGACGAGTCTCAAGTCGAGACTGAAGTCACTGTGTGTGCGACTTAAGTCGCACTCGAGTCCGAGTCTCAAACTCGAGTCCCCATCTCTGCCTGCAGCAGCATTTTGAATTTTTTTTAATGACACATTTGGCCATTAACTTTTAAATGCATCATTATATTTAATCTGCAAACACACCAGGAGAGTCTCTGACCCACAAAGATTTTTATATGATATAAAATATATTTGACGTATTTTGCTGTAAAAATACATTTGTTTTTATTAAATGTTGCCAATATGTTCATGTTGTACCTTTCACCATTTATCCAAATAGACAAAAAAATATGTTTTGTGTCTGTAGAAGCTGCTTTTTAACTTAAATAGCAAATTACTACCATAATTGAGGATAAAACGTTCCCTTTAGAATAGGGGGTCAAATTGCTTTTATTAGTACTGTATTAATGGCTTAATTATTGGCTTATTCTGGTTAGTATACTTGAATATCATTCAATAAGTGCCATAATTGATGAGGATAAAACTTTCACTTTAGAATAGGGGGTCAAATTTGCTTTATTACACTATTTTAGCCATTTATAATGGCACAATCAGCAGTAATAAAAGATAACTACTAGCTTATTGTTTAGTTAACTTAACAGAATGGCACAGAAATATAATTACATCACTACACAAAAATAAAATATTGCTTATTAAGTTGTAAATAATGGCTAATATGCCCTTTCTATTATGGTAAGTTAATCATTAATTACTATTGTGTCCATGCTTAACTAGTGCATAATTGTGAACAAGCAAATCATTAATTACTAGTTTAACTAATGCATAATTTTGGACCCTTAAAGTGTTAAATTAATCAATAATTACTTAATTACTTGTGTTCGTTCTTAACTAATACTTAATTGTGAACAAGTTAATCATTAATTAATTCTTAACTAGTGAATTATTCTGGACCCTTAAAATAAAGTGTTATCAAAAAACGGTACATTTTAAATCTGCCTACCACTATCTGGTTGGGTCAGACAAAATGACTAAAGAACCCGATCTGATAAGTAGGAGAGTGGTGTTCAAATGGCTCAAATAGCATATTGGATATGCACCGCCGTTTTGCTGTGACTTTGTTTGTAACTATTTTCTTTGGTGGCAATTTGAACACATTGTTTGTATTACTAATGATTCATTAAGGTGGTTTTAGTTTTATATTTAATGTAGCCTATAATTTCATTTTTAAATCATTTAATATAGGCCTATCAATATTCAACCAAACAAAACATTACTCTCGTAGCATTTTGGCAGAGGCTGTTCTAGGTGTGCAAATAGATTATCATACTGTAGGTTTATTAAGTACCTGTTTGACACTTTATTTTTATTTAAAATAAAATGTGTCTCCAAGCTGATAAATGAAATGTTGGGTGAAGAAAAGGATTGCGAAATGGAGACTGGAACTGAGGTTGCTTGTTTTAAAAGCTAAAACTAAAACCACCTTAATGAATCATTAGTAATTCAAACAATGTGTTCAAATTGTCACAAAAGAAAAAAACTTACAAAGTCACAGCAAAACGGCGGTGCATATCCAAAATGCTATTTTAGCCATTTGAACACTACTTTCCTACTTATCAGATCGGGTTCTTTAGTCATTTTGTCTGACCCAACCAAATAGTGGTAGGCATATTTAAACTGAAAAGGTTTTCTTTCTCCTTAATTGCACTAAATTACCCGGTAAAATAGACGGATCTAATATTTACAGATGCACATGTAAATCAACTTTCTCCTGCAGCAGCCAGCTGTGTAGTTTCTGTATATCTTGATTGACATATGTCTTTTCCAATCAGCGGTGTGGTACATTCCCTTTCCATTAAGAATGTGTCTTTCTAAATTTGTTTTGGGACTGGTAAAAGTGTTTTGCATCTTGTTAATTTGTTTTCTAAAATCTAAATTCGTTTCATCCTTGGTAAATTATGTTTTATGGTACACTGTCAGAAAAAAAGGTACACTGCTGTCACTGGGGCAGTACCCTAAGGTACAAAACTGAAAAGGTACGAATATGTACCTTTAAAGTACTACTATGTACCTTTAAAGTAATAATTTGCACTCTTAGGGTGCGTTCACACTTGGCATGTTTGGTTCGATTAAAACGAACCCTGGTGCGGTTGCTCGGTTAGTGCGGTTCATTTGAACATATGTGAACGCTGCCATCCGAACCCTGGTGCGCACCAAACAAGCGGACCGAGAGCGCTATAAAGACGGGTCTCGGTCCGCTTCCAAACGAACTCTGGTGCGGTTCGATTGATATATGAACGCAACACGGATCAAAGACATGCAAACGAACCAAAAACCGGAAGTATAATGTCACAAGATGCGACGCATAATGCAGCTGATTTGACGACGCGGAAAGATCGGTGTATCCAAAATGAGTAACTTTAACGTTAGAGGGCAAACGTGGAGCAACGAGGAAGTGCCTAATCAATAGGCTATTTGGTCAGACGATCATGTTTCGAAAATGCTAGAAAAAACACACAAAAAGCATACCTGGCTCTTCTCATCAAAGTTCCTGTGTTGCCCATTATTAGCAGGTACAGACGACAGAACGGCCGTCTCTTTTCTGCACAACGGAGGAAATCCTGCTGCTGTTTTGAATGTTTTGAGCATTTTATGAGCTCTTCATGAGTTCTCTGGTAAAAAAAAAATAATGCCGTACACGCATAAAATGATCGCGTTTGATCCAGCACACAGCGTTGTTTTGAATGTTATGAACATTTCATGAGCTCTTCATGAGTTCTCTGGTAAATAATAATGTCATATGTACACGCATAAAATGCCTGCGCGTGTAATCCGCACACAGCATTGTTTTGAATGTTCGGTAAACGAGCTCCTATGTCATATAAGTCGACCAATCAGGTTGTTACCGTCTCCCTATGCCTTTGGTTCGGTAACTTTAGGTTCGCTGTTAAAAATGCCTGTGTGAACGCTAAGCGGACCAGGACTATTATGTTTTGTTTTTGTTTTTTGGTCCGGACCAAACGAACCAAACTAACCGAACTACAAGTGTGAACGCACCCTTAAAGTACTTATATCTACCTTTTGAGGTACTTATAGGTACCATTTAGGGGTGAGTAAGGTACAAAGATGTACCTTTTCACTTTTGTAACTTAGGGTACCGCCCCAGTGACATCACTGTACCTTTTTTTCTGAGAGTGTAGGTAAAAATGTTTTTAAAAATGTAAATTTGTCTCAAGCTTTGTAAAAGTGTTTCGCACTTTGTAATGTTGTTTTGCACTACCTGGATAGCCAATGGTTTGGCTGTGGAAAGGAGACAAACTTATAATGAGCATACATTGATAATTTTGATAAAACTTTAGTGTGTTTGTTATAAAAGGCTGATCACATCCATGTCACTAATGTGAGTCAAAGTTTTAGCACCAGTGTTTGGCAGCAGGAAGTGTGTCACTTTTAAAAAGCTTTGAAATCCCGAATTACCTACTGCTTTTGACAAACACCAAGGTCGTGTTGTGATGTAATAGCTGTCCGAATCCACATCTCTGAGTTTTCAAGAATATATCACTTCAAAATTCACTGTTTATAATAATTTTTGACAACTGCATAGCACCATACGGTTGAGCTTTGCTGTTATATGGATGCATTTCTAGACTTGTATTTCTTTAAAATACTGGCTAGTATTTACAAGAGCAATATATTGCATCAACGCTCAAACAAATTAAAATAAAGGCATGTAAACATTTGAATTGGTCCGTTGTTTATAGCAGCATTTATTATCATACCAAGCATATGACATTTTATTTACAGCATAAAAATATGTTACGGACCGCATGAGCGGCGCGTTCCGATCACAAAACTCTCCCCTCCACTGTGGCGTGAATAAATCACAATCGAAATGCACGAGTTTTAGGTTTTATCCTATAGCTTTATCACTGAGGTGGCGTGGCCCGCACATTTATTTTGACAGATTTCCATGTGTGAAACCGGCGAAGGGCGCATGACATACGTCACAACCAAACGTTAGCAATTGGTTATGGCGGATCCAATAGTTTTAAACTTCAACAGAGTACCCACCTTTGCGGAAGTAAACACTTGTACACAATGACAACAGCACAGCGACGGTGAAGCAGCCAAGCAGGATGCCGCCGTGGAATATTACTCATTTGAATCAGCTATTTGTTTTAAGCGATTTGAACTTTTACCTATCATTAAAACCCAAGCAAAGAACAACACTCGGCTACCAAATGTGGATTAAACCGGCTACTTTGATGAGGAGGATGGGGAGTGTGATCATGTGCCAACACATCACAGCAGCTCTGTATCTGACCTTGCTGTGCTTATTTCCTCAGACTAGATCTGGTAATCATGTAAACAAAATACATGTAAATAAATAATTTGCGTAACTATGCTCAAGTCTGAAAATTTTCGAACACATCTGAAATGACTGAATTTGAATAAAGTTTGTAAGGCACAATTTCTCAAAGACTCATCCATATTATTTTATTGCAATACAAATGCTTTATAACGGGGGCAAATGCAATCAGAGCTTCATGTCTTCTGTTCGACCGTCAATCTGAGACGTTTCGGTCAGTCTGAGATGCTATTAAGTTTTTCAAATTTTGCAAAAATGTTGATGAAGTGGCGATGGACACCAGCTATTGTCATATTTCTTTTACAACAACGGCAAAAGTCGTCAGAAGCCTTTGCAACATCTTCCTCAAAATTACAAACAGAGAATTTCTGTTTCTCCGTCCCTCTGGATAGGCATCGTCCGTTGGTGACACCTTTGGAAATGATTTGTCTATGAAGCTTTGCCAGTAAACTCAGTTACTACTGAGAATGATCTGGTTTTAACCAGGCTAGATTTTTATGCAATTGTTCTGAAGATATGTATAAAGTGTTTTGGTATTTTAAGTGAATTTTGGTAATGAAATGTACTGCTGTGCCAAGCTGAAGGTTGGTAAAGAAAACACCAGATTTTAAAATAATTTTATAATAATTATCATTTTAATAATTATCATTATTCATTTTTTATTCTGCTTTTATGTTGTGTGAAACAGGTGAAAATTAAAAATTTGTTAAACTTGTTGTTGCAGCTGTTGACAGTGTTACATTACATTGCAGCATTTTCATATTTTTTACCTTTATTCCTTTGGCTTTAGTCTTAACAGGAAACCAAAAAGACTCAGAGTCAGACCCTGTTGAGGAAAGAATCCTTAACCAGATAGAGGAGGAGAAGAAAAAGTGTGTATCATTTTACTACCAAATATATAATATATTTTAATATAAAATATAAAAGAAATATATGTAAGTCAATATGCTAACCTTCTTTGACAATCCACAAGTCTCCATTAAAAGTTTTATGTTTATGTCTTCATGAAATATGTATTTTTTTCCTTATAGTTACAAGATCACATCTGGATATTTAAAAGGGTTGAGAACAGAGATTGAACATCTACAGCTGTTGCGTGAAAAGTCGAAAGTGAAACTCCAAAGGGACTTCGAGAATTGGTGGACCCAGGAGGGCTCTAGATTGCAGGTATTTTTGTTAACACTATATAGCACCATGTTCTGTTACTCCTTCAAGGTGTTATGAACTGGCTTTTTACATTTTTACTGTTGTCTGAGGTCAACTTATAACGTTTGAGCGGTTTTTACATTCAAAAACATCATAATAACCCTGTTAACTCACATCGTGGGTGGGGGTGGGGTGGGGGGTCTCCACTTTTTTATTTACTTTTGTTTTATGCAAACTATTCAATCAACTATCACAAACTATGCATCATTTGAAAGCTAAACACTCAAGAGTCATGTTCTAAACTTTTGAAGAAATAAATATACCAGAGAGGGAGGGGATAAATGAAATGCTGAATCACTAGCTATTTAAACATTAGTATAATAATCGTGGTAGTCATCTTTCATCACCCATCATACAGATCAGATCGGACAAAACCAAAAAAAAAAAAACATCAGCATACATGTCCGTGTAAGAGTCCACTCTTCAAAATGCATCCCACTCTTTAATCCAAAACAACAACAAAAATAAGGGAAAAAACAAACAATACTAATTTTTTTGCATGAGTGTTTTGAGTTAGAGTAAACGGCCATGTCCATTTTCAATGAAATATCGATTCTAATCATTATTCTGAAGTTATACCCTGTACTTTGGATTCTTCCTCTCTAGATAAACCCTCCCAGGTCTCTTTCCTTCAATCACAGGCTTTTTGATGATATACTGGGAGTGTGTTTTGGCTCGCGAGCTGTCAATCATTGCGCCTAGATTTTGCCTAGCCAATCCCTTGCCAGCAAAGTTTTGATGGATGGGCGTAGTAACCAGTCAAAAGGCATCATCTTGCAATATGTCAACAGAAATTACTAGTGGTTACGCCTTCATTCGCATTTACAAACCAGCACACTCTTCTCAGTTTACGCATACATCAGACTCTATGACAGACTCTATGACTGTTTTTATCAACTAAATTAGTTTTTTACACTTTGTAAATTCTGTAAATAGTTGCTTTAGTTTTTCAGGAACTATACATTATAATTAGCAGTTTATTGCAGATTTTTGTTCTGAAATAAAAGGCCTTTTTGAAAGGACACCTAGTCTTTTTTTGACATAAAAGCTACATTTTTAAGAGAATCATCCTCAAATTCGAATCAAAACATGATCAGACATTCAGTTTTATATTTAGGTTATTTTCAGGGCCTCAACATTAAAAGCTCATACATTTTTTTCCTGAGGAAAAAAAAATCACTTACAGAGTCACTTACATGCATACTTACCCTTGTTCTACTCTGTTCCTATACTACTTTGCGTTATTATGACTCTTGGGTAACTAAATTTAGTGTCTAGTTTAAAATAAGACCAGATTATGAATATAAATCATAGGGTTTAAGAGCTGCAGACATTTCTATTTGGGTATGGTGTTTTCAAAATTCTCAGAATTTTTGGGAAAAGAGGCGCAGTTTAAAAGCCTGGTTTTGAAGCTCTGTCCTGCAACGCTTAGATTTTATGGGCGTGCCGCACTGAAGACTTGGGACTACACGGCCACAGCTAGGATTGTATAAGCTTTGCATATTTAATGAGCTTCAGTTCCCTCATCAGTACATGTGGGAACTGTTTTGAAAGTGTGTGGATAAACGTCAACCGAAATGATTCGTTAAACGTCTTTATCAAACAAACACAATGATTTATCTCTCATCCACCCGCAATTTGTTGGAATGTAAATTTTTGTATTACTTGGCCCGTCGATCGTGGATATAAGTGCAAACTTTGCATCACACACACACATACACAAAGTACTTTGCAGACGGCATGATCAAAACTTCCGTGATTGTATTTTTCCTTCAAATATCAAGTCAAGAGTGTGAATAATGGCAATCAAGAAAGGAATGTTATATCACTATTTAAGATAGCCCGTCGGTAGGGCGAGCTTCAGTTTTGGTAGCTTGTCTGGAAAACGCATAGCCCCGGGATGTTGGGCTTTGTGAGCCCTGGCCCATACATGTTCGAGTTTGATCCCGAATCGCAATGAATCAACAACACCACGATTAATGGATCCTCCAGCATTTGTATGTTCTGTTACACATAATTCTGTTATTCACATACACATAATAGCTCTATATCACACCATCTTTAAAGCCCATCTTTCAAGTTGAAGATCACTGTGAATGAACGTGTAGATAAATAGTATAGGAACTCGACTTGCATGAAGAAATAAATCATAAATGTGCATTAAAACATTAACACAAACACAAGTCATTAAAAGAAATTGTGAGTAAAATTACTTCCGTTGTGAAAAACGTTCTGATCGGAAGTAACGCAACGGCTGGTAAACATCGTCTCTTTGTAATGGAGTCAGACAGCGAAGAGGTTGCAGTTGGGATAAATGTCAACTCTTACGATGGGCTATTGCCATATAATTACGAGCCGCCTAGGCGAGAGGGGGATCAGGGAGAGTTAAGGGGAACGGTAAATGGACAGAGGAGAGAGATAGAGTTGTGGGATAACTACGTACACGTTGCGGCATTAGTTTTGGCTTTTGTTCACACAGCGCTCGTCCCGGGTCGAACCCCGCAATGTTACTAGGTCTCCGACCCGGGTTCTGTTCGGTAATTAATTCCGCGACGTGGTTGCTTTCACACAGAAGGCGACGAAGGCGAAGAAGATGTTCCGGGAATATTGCGGGTCCGACGTGCTATGTGAAAGGGGCTTTGGTGAGTGACCACAGTGTATAGCTAATTGTGGCTAACGTTGTCTATGTGTTTATCACATTGCAGTATCTTTAATAAATCATATTTAGCAATATTGTTGTCGACTTTGTTGTTTTTCAAGCATCCATGTAGATTGTCACCATCTATGCCAGCAATATGTGTCTTAAAATAATTAATTTACATCCCAGATTTTAAATGAATGTTGTAGGATGTAGGCTATTTCTACACAACATAGTTTATCGTGAAATTTTTGTAGAAATTGCTAGCTGATGTTTAATCATTAACTGCTTTTAGACCTAGGTGTCCGCTCCGCATGTTCTGCTTCTGCAGATGTCAAGCGTTTGGGCCGTATATCTGAACAACATAACCGGACAACTGGAATTCCGACCTTAGTCGGCTGTTATACTACTCACCTCTTAGTATTTCCGACGGACATAATGTAAATGAGCTCACATGTACTGTGGAGTACGTGTATGAAAGCAGTTAGTCTTTCGGCTAGGAAGGGAATATGCTGTTCGTGTAAATACAGTCATTGTAACAAGGATCTTTTATTGATTCACCATTGTGACAACAGAATTCACCATTGTGACGACTCAAACCTACTATAACTATAATTACGATAACGAAAATCTCTATTTTCTGTTTCCACCTCTCAGACTACGTAAACCCACAATGAGAGCCAGGGCTGCAGCACCTATGTTTGCCTGTTGTTGCGTCATATGACGCGTTCTCTGGGAAAAGGCGGGTTTTTGGAGCGTAGCTTAGAACAGGCACTTTTTTTCTTAATTACTGCGCGTGGTTGTTGTAAAACATATGTATTCTTATGTATGTATTTTTAAATTGACATTTTAATACAATATTCTGTATAAAATTAGTTATAAAATTAAATTGAAAGATGGCCTTAGATTTCTCTTAAATTAAATTATGAACAATATGTCACTTGCTCAATTGCTGGGAAATTACATCTGACACTTTGTGGTCATTTTAATCTTTGTCTGTCATGTGGTCTGAGCTGTACGCCTGGTGTGAATGTGTTTTGTCTCTCTGTCAAGTCCAAGCAATATCTCTTTTAACAAACTTCAAAAGAATAGAGACTACCCTTCTCTTCTCTATACTCATACTAAAATTCTGGTAATACGTATGTTACTGTCTGCAATTTATTTTCCAAAAGACAGTAATATTCTCAAAATCTGTTAGTTACAGATTGTATTGAGTAAGCGGATCCACAACAGCTTTGGTACCTACAAGTTGTTTTGTATCTTCTTTGTTACGCATTCTTATTGGTTTGCTGGCATATGGGGGATTTTATGTGCTGGAAACCGAGAATCGCTGCCAGGTCTCAATCACTGAAAATCACAGTGCATTTGATGCCAAACTAAATAGACTGAATCAAATGAAAAAAAGGGAATGTTATTTTATTTTTTAATTAAAAACTATCCGAGTTTGTTACTCGATAGCCTATGCATTTGTATAGTCTATGCAAAGTCATTGCATTATATCAACTTGTTTTTAAAAATACATATATTTTTATTTATTATACAATTATATTTGATTTATAGTAGTCTACTAATATTTATTATATTATACTTTTTAAATTATTAATTAAAAATATTATTTCCAGCATACATTTAAATTGACACCTGGCATGGTGTCTCTTATTTGTTTCTAACATGAGAGTAAGCAAATGAATAAACCCATCCAACGTATCTGCATCAGGTGCTTTTTTGACATGACACAGTCTTCCAGCATACACTTCAACTATGAGAGATAGAATGAGAAAAAAGAAAATCCAGAAAGTCACATCTGAAATTTAAAGAAATTATTTTCCACCATAATTTGCAAATAAGTATTTGGTAACCTACAAAAGCACGATTTCTGGCTCTCACAGACCTGTAACTTCTTCTTTAAGAGAGTCAGACTCCAAACTCCACTATGACCAAGACCATGAGCCAAAGAGCTGTTGAAGGACACCAGAAACAGTATTGTAGACTTGCACCAAGCTGGGAAGACTGAATCTGCAATAGGTAAGCAGCTTGGATTGAAGAAATCAACTGTGGGAGCAATTATTAGAAAATGGAAGACATACAAGACCATTGATAATCCCCCTCGATCAGGGGCTCCATGCAAGATCTCACCCTGTGGGGTCAAAATGATCACAAGCAAAAATCCCAGAATGACCTGCAGAGAGCTGGGACCAAATTAACAAAGGCTACCATCAGTAACACACTACACCGCCAGGGACCAGTGTCCCCCTGCCTAAGCCAGTACATGTCCGGGCCCATCTGAAGTTTGCTAGAGAGCATTTGGATGATCCAGAAGAGGATTTGGAGAATGTCATATGGTGAGATGAAACCAAAATAGAACTTTTTGGTAAAAACTAAACTAAACTCTGTCAGGGCGCAGACGTTACCAGTGCCCCGACACCGGGCCGCTATGCCACCCGAGTCTGGGCCGGTAACACTGCCTCGAGAAAGGCGTGCCGCCACCGATCCCGCCCAGCGCGGCGTAGGTGACCACACGCCCCCTGGGTCAGGAGATGTCCACAGCTGTGGTCCGGGAAAGACAATTGGCCTTACTTGGTCGATGTGGGAAGGCTGAGTGAGCCCGCCTCCTCAGCTCGCCCATATCCCAGGCCGGCCTTATCGGGGGCACGGTCAGGGACTGCGCCCAACAGTTCTTGGCCGTCCCCAGAGGTAGACTAAGGCCATCTGCCCCGGCGGCCCGCTGCTGCACCTAAGCGCCACCGGCACAGTTGCCTCAGCCTCCTCGCCGCCAGGGCGACTTCCTGCAACCCCCTCCCGCGTGGCAACAGCAGCGGCCTTCACCCTGGCCACGCCGCGGAGCGCGCTGCAGGAATCCGTCCCAGTCTGCGGCAGCCCCGCAGCCTGCTGAAAAAAGGCCAGCGGCGCTCCGGACGTGGACAGCTCTGGGATGGGCCGAGATGGGCATGGTAGTCTGGCACGTTCCGGGTCCCAGTGACTCGGGCCTGCAGACAGACACTCGCCCAGTGGTCGAACCTCAGCTTTCTACGGGCAGGTGTGCCCTTAGAACGAGTTTCCAGGCATGCTGTTGTTTCCTCCACCACGGGTTGGGGTGCCATGTGCAATGGACATGCAGCCGCCGGCTCCTGGTCATTGAGCCAGCGCCGCCTGCATATCAATTGCCTCGAGTTGCTGGCAGTATGGTTCGCCCTACACCGCTTACTAGCGTTGCTGAAGGGTCAACACGTTCTAGTCAGGTCGGACAGCACGGCCGTAGTAGCGTACATCAACCACCAGGGGGGTCTACGCTCCCGCCACATGTCCCAACTCGCCCGCCATCTCGTTTTATGGAGTCAGAAGCGCCTGAGGTCCCTTCGTGCTGTCCATATCCCGGGGATCCTGAACCGTGCAGCCGACGAGCTCTCATGGATTCAGCCAATCCATGAGGAGTGGAGACTCCATCCCCAGTCGGTCCAGCTGATCTGGGATCAGTTCGGGGATGCACAGGTAGACCTGTTTGCCTCTCACGACTCATCCCATTGCAGCCTGTATTTTTCCCTGACCGAGGGCACGCTCGGCACGGAAGCACTGGTGCACAGCTGGCCGCAGGGCCTACGCAAGAATGCGTTTCCCCCAGTGAGCCTTCTTGCACGTGTTTTGTGCAAGGTCAGGGAGGACAAGGAGCAGGTCATTTTGGTCGCCCCGTACTGGCACGGCCGGACCTGGTTCACAGAACTAGTATTCTTTGGGACAGCCCCTCCCTGGCTGATTCCTCTGAGACAGGATCTCCTCTCTCAGAGACGGGGCACCCTGTGGCACCCGCGTCCCGATCTTTGGAACCTCCACGTGTGGCTCCTGGACGGGACGCAGCAGGTATTAGTACCCTACCACCTACGGTGGTGGATACCATCACTTCCGCTCGGGCCGAGTTCACGAGACAGGCCTAGGCGTTGAAGTGGAACCTCCTCATCAGTTGGTGTTCTTCCCGCCAGGAAGACCCCTGGAAATGCCCGATCCGGTCCTAACTTGTATCAGGGCTCTCACGCTTGCGCAGGGCACTGGAAGACAGCCGAGTGGCATGATTACATTGGGACCCCCATTCGTCTGTCACTGACGTTACGTCGGAGTGACTGAACGAAAGGGAACGTCTCGGTTACGTATGTAACCCTCGTTCCCTGAGGAGGGAACAGAGACGTAACGTCCTGCTGCCACTTCCGCTGGATTTCTGGAACGGCCGAGAGTTCAGTCTTGGCTCCTCAGCAGGTAACATAATGCGATACATGCCAGCTACTTCCTTATATACCCAGGTGGGTAGGCGGAGTTATGCATGCAAATCTCGCATGCCCATGGCATTGGCACTGCCATTGGGCATTTTCTAAGATCTCGAAGATGATTGGCTTCTAGGCGAAACCCCCATTCGTCAGTCACTGACGTTACGTCTCCGTTCCCTCCTCAGGGAACGAGGGTTACATACGTAACCGAGACGTTTTCCAGCCTGCAAAGAAGTATGTTGTGGTCAACAGTATCGAATGCAGCACTGAGGTCGAGTAGTACCAGAATAATGTTTTACCTGTATCAGTATTTAAGCGAATATCATTTATAATCTTTATGAGCGCTGTCTCTGTGCAGTGATGCGGTCGGAAACCAGATTGAAAATTGTCAAAGAATCCGTTTAAGTTTATGAATTTGTTTAGTTGATTGAAAACAACTTTTCAATAATCTTGCCAATGAAAGGGAGATTTGAGATTGGTCTGTAGTTGCTCAATATGGAGTTATCCAGATTTCTCTTTTTCAGAAGAGGCTTAACTATTGCAGTTTCAAGGGCGGTTGGAAAAGTCCCATAGAGAAGTGAGGAGTTTACCACTTCTAGGAGATCTGTTTCTAAACAGTTAAACACACTTTTGAAAAAAGAAATGGGGAGTGCATCAATCAATCAATCAACTTTATTTATATAGCGCTTTTACAATCACGATTGTGTCAAAGCAGCTTCACAGTGTCAAACAGGACAATATTGCAACAAAATTAGATTTGGCTGTACAGTCGTACTGGAGAAACCAGTGATGTTATCAGCTCATTTTAATTTATCATATAGCGACAATGTTGGCATATCAGTATTATAGTTTATAGAATTACGTAAATAAAACCTAATTCATAAATTTTATTTGTATAATTAATTGAATAACTTTAATCATAATTTTAGTGTCCCCAATTTTAGTGTCCCCAACTGAGCAAGCCAAGCTAAAGGCGACAGTGGCAAGGAACCAAACCTCCATCAGGGCATGATGGAGAAAAATAAACCTTGGGAGAAACCAGACTCAGTCGGGGTGCCAGTTCTCCTCTGGCCTATTAACACACCGTGTATGATTATTATTCTGGCAACCTTACAGGTCAGAAATCATATTAGATCGGAATATTCAAAATGTCATGGTATCCCGGAAGAGATGGGTTTATTTAGGATGGGGCGTCGATTACACAAGAGTATGAATACATGAAAGATCAGAATTATTGCGCCTGAGACGGGTTTTTGAGCATGATGTGCCGGTGAGGCAAATTCGGAGGAGACACCAATTGACACGGCTCAGCAGACACTCCAGGATGCGTTGGTCATGTCCAGGCAGGTCCACCATCCGATCCGGACAGGGCCCAGATCCGGGATAAACCTCGTGACAAACATTGAGACTAACATTAGCGTAGATGCCACTCTTTTTATGATGTAACAAGTACATCAGGTGTTATGGGAAGTGATCCCGGTTCCGGCTGACCTAGTTAATGCAGCCTAACAATCAGTCAATTGATTTGAATAATGAAAGTTAAAATGTTCTGTGTATGCCATAGTAAAGAGATGTGTTTTTAGTCTAGATTTAAACTGACAGAGTGTGTCTGCTTCCTGAACAATGCTAGGAAGACTATTCCAGTGTTTAGGTGCTAAATAGGAAAAGGATCGACTGCCTGCAGTTGATTTAGATATTCTAGGTATTATCAACTGGCCAGAGTTTTGAGACCGCAATAGACGTGATGGAGTATAATGTGTTAAGAGCTCGCTTCAGTACTGGGGAGCTAAACCATTTAGTGCTTTGAAAGTAATAAGCAAGATTTTAAAATGTATGCGATGTTTAACAGGGAGCCAGTGCAGTGTTGACAGAACTGGACTAATATGATAATACTTCCTGGTTCTAGTAAGAACTCGAGCTGCTGCGTTTTGGACTAGCTGGAGTTTGTTTATTAAGCAAGCAGGACAACCACCCAGAAGAGCATTACAATAATCTAGCCTTGAGCTCATGAACGCATGTACTAACTGTTCAGCATTTTGCATTGAAAGCATGTGCCGTAATTTAGATATATTTTTAAGATGGTAGAATGCGGTTTTACACATTCTAGAAACGTGGCTTTCAAATGAAAGATTAGTATCAAAGAGCACACCCAGGTTCCTCACTGACGAAGAGGGCTTGACAGAGCAGTTATCTAGTGTTAGACAATATTCTCGGTTACTACTTTTGGAGCTTTTCTGTCCAATAATTAAAAATTCAGTTTTATCTGAATTAAGTTGCAGGAAATTACTATTCATCCAATTTTTTATATCAGCTATGCATTCCGTTAATCTTGTGAATTGGTAGGTTTCGTCGGGGCGTGAGGAAATATAGAGCTGAGTATCGTCAGCATAACAATGAAAACTAACGCCATGCTTCCTAATGATATCCCCCAGTGGTAGCATATACAGGGTGAAAAGCAACGGTCCTAACACTGAGCCTTGCGGTACCCCATACTGAACTTGTGATCGGTGTGACATCTCTTCATTTACTGCTACAAACTGATAACGGTCAGATAAGTACGATTTAAACCATGCCAAAGCAGTTCCACTAATGCCAACATAATTTTCGATTCTATTCAGAAGAATATTGTGATCGATAGTATTGAATGCAGCGCTAAGATCGAGTAACACTAATAGAGAGATACAACCACGATCAGATGATAAGAGTAAATAATTTGTAACTCTAATTAGAGCAGTCTCAGTACTATGATACTGTCTAAATACTGACTGGAAATCCTCACAAATACCATTTCTTTCTTAAAAGGAACATAATTGTGAAGACACAGCCTTTTCTAGTATTTTTGATAGAAACGGTAGATTCGAGATTGGCCTGTAATTGACTAATTCTTTAGGATCAAGTTGCGGTTTTTTAATAAGTGGTTTAATTATAGCCAACTTAAAAGTTTTCGGTACATATCCTAATGTCAAGGATGAATTAATAATAATAAGCAGAGGATCTATGACCTCTGGAAGCATCTCTTTTAATAGCCTAGTCGGTATAGGGTCAAGCATACATGTTGTTGATTTTGATGATTTAACAAGTTTAGCCAATTATTCTCCTCCTATAGCAGTGAATGAGTGTATTTTTTCCTCAGTGATACTACAGTGCTCTGTCTGAAGTGATAATGTAGTAGACTGCTGCATGGTTAAATTTTATTCCTAATATTATCAATTTTACTAGTAAAGAAGTTCATAAAGTCATTACTGCTGTGTTGTTTACTAACATCAGAAGTTGAAGCTTTATTTTTTGATAATTTAGCCACTGTATCGAATAAATACTTAGGGTTGTGTTTGTTTTCTTCTAAAAGAGTTGAGAAATAAGCAGATCTAGCAGTTTTTATGGCCTTTCTATACAGTCCCTGACAAAAGTCTTGTCGCTTGTGAACAAATTGACCTAAAGTGTAGCTGAAATATATTTTTAATCAAGATTTCTTTTACAAGAAATGGCTCATTTTAATCCCACCAGCTTTTGTGATAATGTTTCAGTGAAAAACTAAACTTTCAAAAAGTATTCTAATATTCACAGCTTGGTAAAGCCCATTGAGTCAATTTTTGCAAAGACATAAGTGTTGTCGCCTTGTCATATGCGCTTCACTTGTGACTAATAATGGATCAATTAGGTATCAGGTGTGTATAAAAGAACCCCAGTACACTAGACCTTCACATCAACTGCAAGACCTCTGCAAACATGCCTAATATTCACCCTGAGACTAAGGTTTTGATTATCAAGAGGCTGAAGACCAAATCCACTGCTGATGTGACAGACACCTTCAATGTGTCTCAGCATCAAGTACAGAGGATTAAAAAAAAGATTTGAAGAGACTGGAAACGTTTTTTGACAAGCCCAGGTCAGGCAGACCCCACAAGACAACTGCTCGAGAGGACCGTTTGCTGGCTCGAAGATCCAAGGCCAGCCCATTTTCCACTGAAGCAGAGCTCCACGAGACCTGGTCACCTGAAGTCCCTGTGTCAACCAGAACAGTTTGTCGGATTCTGTCTCAAAATGGCCTCCATGGTCGAATCAGTGCCCAGAAGCCAGCACTAAACAAAAGACAATTGAAAAACCGTGTGGCATTTGCCAAGGCTCACAGCCTGCTAAAAGGATGGACGCTGGAAAAGTGGCAGAAGGTGGATTTTTCAGATGAATCTTCTGTTGAATTACACCACAGTCACCGCAAATATTGCAGGAGACCTACTGGAGCCAGAATGGATCCGAAATTCACCCAGAAAACAGTGAAGTTTGGTGGCGGAAAAAACATGGTTTGGGGTTACATCCAGTATGGGGGTGTGCGAGAGATGGGCAGGGTGGAAGGCAACATCAATAGTCTAAAATGCCAAGAAATCTTAGCTACCTCTTATATTCCCAACCATAAAAGAGATCAAATTTTGCAGCAGGACGGTGCTCCATCGCATACTTCCATCTCCACATCAAAGTTCCTCAAGGCGAAGAAGATCAAGATGCTCCAGGATTGGCCAGCCCAGTCACCAGACATGAACATCATTGAGCATATGTGGGGTAGGATGAAAGAGGACGCATGGAAGACGAAACCAAAGAATATTGAGGAACTCTGGGAGGCATGCAAGACTGCTTTCTTAGCTATTCCTGATGACTTCATCAATAAATTGTATGAATCCTTGCCAAACTGCATGGATGCAGTCCTTCAAGCTCATGGAAGTCATACAAGATATTAAATTTTGATCTCACAACACCACAACTTAATTTGCTGGCATATTTTTGTATTTGCAGTAAATTTGTTCAATTTCTGTATAGGCGACAAAACTTTTGTCTTGCCAAAATTTGAGCTTTCTGTCTTGATTAAATGATAAATATTTTTTTTCTGTGAACATTATTTATTTCAGTGCATTAAACATCATTTGGGAGGGTTTTAGCTTTTTATATGAGCTATTTGTAACACCAATTGATTAATTAAAAGTCAGGTTAATATCAGGTATTTCTACAAAATAGATAAGCGACAATACTTTTGTCAGGGACTGTATGCCATCATGCTCTCTTTCCACAAATTGCGAAAAACCTCCAGTTTTGTTTTCTTCCAGCTGCGCTCCATTTTTCTGGCTGCTGTTTTAATGTGTGCTCGTTGTACCACGGCGTTGGATTATTTGCTTTAATCTTCTTTAAGCGCCAGGGAGCAACTATGTCTAGAGTGCTAGTAAAGAGAGAGTCAATAGTTTATGTTGCAGCATCAAGTTCCTCTTGGCTATCTGTAATGCTGAGGAGATGGAACTGATGAGGAAGATTATGTACAAAGCAATCTTTAGTCGCAGCGGTTATCGTCCTGCCATATTTGAAGCGAGGGGATGGCTTTGCAGCCTTAGGTAAATTAAGTATACATGATATTAGGTAATGATCTGAGATGTCATCGCTCTGCAGCAGAATTTTAACAGTATCAACATTTATTCCATGTGACATTATTAGATCTAAAGTATGATTAAGGCGATATGTGGGTCCCGATACATGTTGTCTAACTCCAATAGAGTTTAGAATGTCTCTAAATGCCAGTCCCAATGCGTCTTTTTTATTGTCTACATGGATATTAAAATCACCAACAATTAGTACTTTATCTACAGCTAATACTAACTCTGATACAAAACCAGCAAATTCTTTGATAAAGTCTGTATTGTGCCCTGGTGGCCTGTATACATTAGCCAACACAAAAGTAAACGGGATTTATCATTTACACTACACAGCGTTATATAAAGCACCAAAACTTCAAAGGAATTATATTTGAAACTAGACTTCTGAGTAATACTGAAAATATTATTATAAATTACAGCAACACCTCCCCCTTTACCTTTCAGACGTGGCTCATGTTTATAACAATAATCTCGGGGGGTGCACTCATTTAAAGTAATGTAATCGTCAGGTTTTAGCCAGGTTTCTGTCAAACACAGCACATCTAAGTTATGATCTATAATCATATCATTGACAATAAGCGTTTTTGGAGAATGGGATCGAATATTCAGCAAACCAAGCTTTATCAATTGTTCATCCGTATTATATCTGTTGTTTATTTGTTGGACATCAATTCAATTTTTACAGTTGAATGGTTTTGATGGTTTTTTGTATTTACTAATTCGGGGGACAGACACAGTCTCTATGTGATAATATCTAGGTGAAAGAGTCTCTATGTGCTGGGATTTAGCTGACTTTGGTGACGTGAGACAGCTAGCAGACGGTTGGTTTAGCCAGTTTGTCTGCTTCCTGACCTGGGCCCCAGTGAGTCAAGGTTTAGCTCTAAGACTATGTGACAAATTACTAGAGAGAAGAGCAGCACCAGCCCAGGAGGGATGAATGCCATCTATCTTCAACAGTTCAGGTCTGCCCCAAAAACTTTTCCAATTGTCTATGAACCCTATGTTATTTTGCAGACACCACTTAGACAACCAGCCATTGGTTCAAGGGTGCAGATTGATGTTTTAAGATGCTATATGGTGTCTTCTAAAATTTTACCGTCAATTGTTTTGAAGTCAGATATAGTAACTTTCTGAGGTTTTGGTCTGATCTGTCTGACCCCAGAGCAACTCAAGGATGTGCTGATTGCCTTTCTGATATTTTTGAATTTCTCTGAGAAGAAGGAAGCAAACTCGCTGCATTTGCTGTCTGAGAGCACTTATCTTGGAATGTGACTCGGGGGGGGGGGGGGGGGGTCAAAATCAACAGAGTCTGCAGATATGCTTGGTGTTAGAGATAAAGCCTTCATAAACACCACATTAGTGTTCTCATTTAAGCATCTCTTTTTTTACAGATACAGATCTAGCTTCAATGGCAGGAGAGATTGATATATCAAAGAAAATACAGGAATGATCAGACAGTGCCACATCCTTAATAACAATTGATGAAATGTTTAGACCCTTGCTGATAAGTAAATCTAGAGTGTGTCCATGATTGTGTGTGGGACCATGTACATGCTGTCTCAAATCAAAAGTGTTAAGAACAGTCATGAGCTTTTTTGTTGAACTGGATTTAGCATTGTCTTTGTGAATGTTAAAATCCCCAGCAATAGCAAAACAGTCAAACTCTGAGGAAATTATTGATAACAGTTCTGTAAATTCCTCAATAAAGGCTGGAGAGTACTTTGGAGGCCTGTAAACAATGATAAGCAGGATGCGTGGAGCACCTTTTAACACAATACCCAGATATTCTAGAGACAAATATTCACCAAATGACACTTGCTTACATTGAAAGACATCTTTAAAAAGAGCAGCAACACCCCCACCTCTCCTAACCGCTCTGCAGACACTCATAAAAATAAAGTTAGGAGGGGTTGCTTCATTGAGGAATGTTGCACTACACTTTTCTTCTAACCATGTTTTATTTAGAAGCAAAAAACGTCTCGGTTACGTATGTAACCCTAGTTCCCTGAGAGAACGAGACGCTGCGTTGAAACGCTGTGAGAACGCCTCTGCGTTAATGCGTCGTGAAGCGCGTGTAGAACCATTCCATCGGAAATCGATCGATCGTCGGCGTGATGATGTCATCGACCGGAAGCTATAAAGCGTCCGTGAAAACAAACAGGAACTAGCTTCTGATAAAGCTTGAATTAAGTGATCACAGGCACACCGGGAGTATGGCAGGGCGACGCAGCGTCTCGTTCCCTCAGGGAACTAGGGTTACATACGTAACCGAGACATTCCCTTTCGGGGAACTCGAGCTGCGTCGAAACGCTGTGAGAACGCTTATACCCACATCGCCATTGGACCAAGTGCCTAGTTTGTGTGAAGCCGAATCGCACACGATTACGAGAGTACCTGCGCTCCAACAGTAGATGCCAAATCTAACTCATAGAATCTGACAAAGGTCAGCGGAGATGACCAGCCTGCCGCATTACAGATATCCTGGAGGGAAGCCCCCGACAAAAGTGCTTTAGAAGCAGCCATACCCCTGGTAGAGTGCGCCCGAACAGCCAGTGGAGATGGCTGCCCGACCGCCTCATAAGCAAATGAGATGGCCTCGACCACCCACTTGCTCATTCTCTGCTTAGACACTGGAGCCCCCTTTTTTGGGGCTCCGAAACAGACGAACAGTTGATCGGTCTTTCTCCACAGGGCAGCTCTGTGGACATACATATCTAACGCCCTGACAGGGCACAGCAGATTTAATCTTTCCTGGTCTGACGTCATGAAAGGAGGAGGACAGAAGGCTTGGAGAGTAATGGGGCCCCGTGGGCTCGTAGAAACCTTGGGGACGTAACCTGGTCTGGGATGCAGAAAAGCCTTTACCATACCAGGCGCAAACTCTAGGCATGAGGGCCCAACCGACAGGGACTGAATATCTCCTATTCTTTTGAGAGATGAGATGGCCAAAAGAAAGATAGTTTTCAAGGTGAGGAACTTCTCTGAAACCTCCCCTAAGGGTTCAAATGGAGGCTCAGACAAGCCCCGCAAGACAATGGCCAAGTCCCATGCCGGGACCCTAGCGTGCATAACCGGCCTCAAACTTAAGGTACCACGGAGGAAACGTGTGATAAGAGGGTGTCTTCCCAAAGACACTCCACCCAAAGGGACGTGGAAGGCACCCAAGGCCGCCACGTACACCTTTATTGTGGAGGGGGTCAATCCTGCCGAGAACCTTGCCTGCAGGAACTCCAGCACTGTACCAACCGGGCAGTTAACTGGGTCCCACTGGCGTTCTCTGCACCATGCTGAGAAAAGTTTCCATTTCAAAGCGTACAGCTTCCTCGTGGATGGAGCTCTGGAGTGAAGGATGGTCTCAACGACCTCGGCCGAGAGACCCTCCTCTATGAGCCTGGCCCCCTCAGAGGCCAGGCCCACAGTTTCCACAACTCTGGGCGTGGGTGCAGGAATCTCCCGCCCGCCTGAGAGAGTAGATCCCTCCTGGTCGGAATCTCCATCGGAGAGCCTTCCAGGAGAGATATCAGGTCCGAAAACCAAATTCTGGTCGGCCAGTACGGAGCCACTAGAAGTACTTGGGCCCCGTCCCGGCGTACCCTCTCTAGAACTCCTGGAAGCAAGACAATCGGCGGGGAGGCGTACAGGGGCAGCCTCGGCCACTCCTGTACCATAGCATCCAACCCCAGCGGGGCTGGATGGGACAGAGAGAACCACTGAGGACAGTGAGAATTCTCCGCCGAAGCAAATAGGTCTATTTCTGCTTTCCCATATACCTTCCATAGGAGCTCCACCACCTCGGGGTGGAGTCTCCACTCCCCGGGCCTCGGCCCCTGCCTCGACAGGCTGTCTGCTTCCTGATTTAGGACCCCTGGGATATATACTGCTCTGAAGGACAGCCTCAGACCTAGGGATGGGTACCGAAAACCGGTATTAAACGGGCCCCGGGGCTGAATTTTGAAAGACCGTTGTATCGATAAGCTCGGACGTTATCGGTTCTGCTGTCGGTACTTTTGAAAATACACGTGACGAGAGAGAGAGAGAGCGAGAGAGAGAGAGAGAGAGAGAGAGAGAGAGAGAGCTCCGCAAACGACAGCCGAGGACAGAACCAAACATTCAAACGTAGCCTGGTTACACTTTAGATCTGTGATAGTCTGCTTTTATTTTAGATTTTGTCTTCCAAAGATTATAATAATAATATTTATGTCTAGCCCAACTTAATTCCCTTTGCAGCAGTAGCCTACGCTGTCATTTCTCCAAACTCAAACGTAATGACAGAATCAGCACGATCAGTGATTGTTGTAAAATAAAGTCTAGCCACTGTTGGTAAATTGTGGGACGCGTTTAATAATAAAAAGAGCGATTAAATGCACAAAAATGTGCGCAAGAGATTGTTCCTAAGTTGACGCGCGCGCTCTGAAACAGCCGCAACGAGACGAGCAAATTACACTTTCGGTTTCACACTCGCGTCTAAACGATCAAATGTACACAAACATCTATGTCAAAATGACCGGCTTGGAGAGTCTCTTAAACACAACACAGTTTGTATCTAAAATGGACGTAGTAATTATGGATATAGTCAGGAGAAAATATAGCTCATCTGCCTATTATCAGTCGCCTATAGATCTGCACGTCTGTCTTAAAGAGGCAACGGTGTAAATAAACATGCTGACGAATAACTGCGAATTAAACAACCAAATGCAAAGAGAAAATCACTCACAGCTCTTGAATGAATAACTTCAGCTTTAATAAGCATTAATTTGGCTATTTATGATGAACAGTGTTATTTTACATTTGATTAGTAGAATTCTTCCTGAAATGAAAGCACTGCATGTGTAGGCTGTGTATTTTTGTTAATTTTGTGTGTGTGCATATATATATATATATATATATATATATATATATATATATATATATATATATATATATATATATATATATATATATATATATATATAAAATCTCAAAAAGTACCGATAAGAATACCGTTAAAGTGCCGGACCGATAAGCAGTATCGGTAAGAGTAGTAATACCGTTAAAACCTTAACGATACCCATCCCTACTCAGACCCCCCTGGTGATTTATATAGGCGACCACCGATGTGTTGTCTGTCCTGACTAACACATGATGGCCCCTGAGGTCAGGCAGAAACTGTTTCAATGCTAGAAACACTGCGAGCATCTCTAGCCGATTTATGTGCCAGTGCCGCTGATGTTCCTGCCATAGACCCTGGGATGAGCGGCCACTCATGGTCGCACCCCAGCCCGTGAGAGAGGCATCTGTCGTTAGCGTTACGCGATGAACATGAGCCCCCAACACGGGACCCTGAGATAAAAACCCCGGGTTTTTCCACATGACCACAGCACGTAGGCATCGCCGCGTGACTTTGATCGTGCGGAGCGGATTTCCCCTCGGGGAGAATCCTTTTGTTTTGAGCCACCACTGTAGCGGCCTCATGTTCAGCACGCCAAAAGGTATTACGTTGAAAACTGCTGCCATGAGGCCTAACAGTTTCTGGAACTGCTTCACAGTGACGGCCCGGTCTAGCTTCTGTTCTTTGACTGCTGCCAGGATCGATGTTATGCGTGTCGGCGATAATTGCGCCCGCATAATTACCGAATCCCAGTTCACACCTGGAAAAGTGGTTCTCTGAGCCGGAGAAAGCACACTCTTCTTGGCGTTCAGCCTCAACCCCAATTTCGACATGTGTGCGAGAACAGCATTTCGATGCTAAACCGCCATCTGTTCTGTATGCGCTAGAATAAGCCAATCGTCGATATAATTCAGTATGCGGATGCCCTGCAGACGCAACGGCGCCAGAGCTGCATCCACCCACTTTGTTGAATGTGCGGGTTGACAGTGCTAGACCGAAGGGAAGCACCCGATATTGGTATGCCTCTCCCCCGAAGGCAAACCTCAGGAACTTCCTGTGATGTTGAAGGATGGAGACATGAAAATACGCATCTTTGAGATCTATGGTGACAAACCAATCCCCCGATATGATCTGCGATACAATCTGTCTGAGTGTGAGCATCTTGAACCTGAGCTTGGCCACTGAGCAATTTAGTAGACGCAGATCTAATATCGGGCGTAAGCCCCCATCCTTCTTTGGCACGATGAAGTAATGGCTGTAAAACCCAGACTCCCTGCTGGGAGGAGGAACCCTCTCTATAGCCCCCTTTCGCAGAAGTTTCTCTACTTTCTCTGCCATCACCAGAGCCTGCTCTGGGCCCACCTCTGTAGGTAGGACACCACTGAAAGGAGGTGGCCGCCTTTTGAATTGAATGGCGTACCCCCTTTCGATTATCTGAAGGACCCAACGAGATATATTTGATAGACGTTTCCATTCGTCTAGAAAATCTACTAAGGGAACCAGCCTCTCGAGGCTGGCCTCTGGTGTACTTTGAACAGCAAGCGCAGCGCCCTGAAGCGGCTAACCGGCAGGGAACAACTGACTTGACTGCTCGGGAGCCCCCCGAGGGGACCGATGAGACCGACTGCGCTCCGGCATTGCGGCGGGGTTTGCAGCGTGGCCCCCAGAGGGTGCCGCAGGGAAACGGCTACCGTTGGCAGGGGTAAACACCGTTTCCCTACTGGGGGAACCACCCTCAGCGTCCTGGCGCTTCTGGCGTCAGGAATGCTTAGACGAGGCCTTCTTGGCGATCAGGACTGTCCTCAGATCAGCCCTGCCCCTATAAGGCCTCGCCTGAGAGCGCCGCCCCTCGTCCCCGCGCTGAGGGGGAGATCGGGTGGCGACGCTCTGTTTTTGTTGAGCCCTGTGCGAGGAGCTCGTACTCGGTTTGGGCTGCTTGGTGTCAGCAGCAGCCCCAGGGACCTGGACCCGGAGAGGAAGAAACTGCTTCAGCGCCGCAGCTTGCTTTTTCGACTCCTGGAACCTCTCGGTGACAGTGTGAACTCTCCATGGCCACCAGGGCTGGCATAGAGCGGCCAACACATCTGGCCGTCTCCTTGGTGGCCCGGAGAGCTAAATCAGCAGATGTTCTTAGCTCGGTGACAATATCCCCCCCCCCCCACAACATCACTACTATCCAGATCCCTCAGCAGATCAGCCTGATACGCCTGCACGATAGCCATAGTGTGCAGGCATGCGGCAGCCTGACCTGCTGCCGAGTACGCTTTGCCCACCAATGCCGACGTTGTTTTTAATGGTCTGGTGGGCAAAGTTGGGGCCTTCAGGGACGATGCCGAGGAAGGCGAGAGATGGCTCGCAAGCGTCTCTTCAACCTTTGGCATCGCCCCATAACTGTACTCTTTCAGCCCGGCGATGTCGCTGTAGACCGAAGTCTGCGGGCTGAACACACGATAAGATGCCGGTCTCCTCAATGATCTTGCCACCTCAGTGTGCAAGTCATGGAAGAACGGCAGGCCCCGCCGTTGAGGCTCTGAAGCACGAGAAGGCAGGAATCTCTCAGAGGGCCAGTCGATGTTCAGTCTGGCCACTGCTCGCGTCAAAACCTCAACGAGCTCCTCGCTCGCAGGGGACTGAAGTGGCGAATCTTCAGTGTCGATGCTTTCAACGTCCACCTCCTCGGAGCTGGATAGTTGAAGCACCGGCGACTCTCTCGGGGGGGAAGAAACCGGCATGCGTGCTTCCATGCCCCGAGAAGAGCCGCTGGACGGTGCAGGTGAGGGCAGAGATAAGGCAGCGCCCGTCTCTAACCCCTCTGCAACGTCCAATTGTGATCCCCACGACTGCAGCCTCCACTCTGCCTCGACAGCAGCGGGACCAGAGCCGCGGGGAACACGAGCCGAGGCACCCTCCTCAAAGAGTGCCTGGCGGGAGCGCAGCGTTCTTAATGGTAGCTTTTCACAATGCTCGCAAGCAGCCCCCTCGAGGGCTGCCTGGGCATGCTGCGCTCCCAAGCAGGCAACACACAGAGAGTGTGTATCCCCACCCGTGATGTAGCGTGGGCAGGGATGAACACACCTCTTGAAATTGCTGCTATCACTCGCCATTTTTCTATCTATTTTATTTTCTCTTTTTTTGTTAATATAGCAATATTTAACAAAAGAGTGGAAAAACTTGTATATAGACAGACAAAAACACCAAATAGACAGACAGGTTCACACAGATTGCTTGCTGAAGGCACAGAAGCTAGTTCCTGTTTGTTTTCACGGACGCTTTATAGCTTCCGGTCGATGACGTCATCACGCCAACGATCGATCGATTTTCCGATGGAATGGTTCTACACGCGCTTCACGACGCATTAACGCAGAATCTTGAATGCTGAATCTTGGAGCAGTTCTAATCTAGGACATTTCATACCATTTTAAACCCAGACCGGTCATAATCCGTAGAAGTTCACCTGTCTGACCCCCCGATGGTTTCCATTATTTTCTGCGCCTCCACAGTCCGTGCTGAGATGTTGCAGTTCAGTTCATCGATCTGTGATAAGCGCACATATCCAGTCCCTGGAGTGGAATGGCACAGCAAGCGAAGACACCAGCGTGTGTCCTGTCACTGGCCATCTGGGGCGAGTATACGAGAGGACACAGGCTCCACTTGCAGATTATAAAACCTGGCGAATGTGTTCGGTGTCGCCCTGCCTACAGCTCTACAAATGTCAAGAGGCAGCTACGCTCCTTGTGGAGTGTGCTTTGACACCAAGGGGGCATGGCGAGCCCTGAACCTGGTAAGCCAGGAAAAATGGCCTCATGAATGGTAAATGGACTGCATTTATATAACGCTTTTAACAGACCCTATGGCCATCCAAAGCGCTTTACATTTTTGCCTCACATTCACCCATTCCAGGTACACCGACGGCGATGTAGCCATGTAAGGCACCATCCAGCTCGTCTTGCTCAAAGACACCTCGACACTTGTTCAGGTGGAACCGAGGATCGAACCACCAACCTTTCGGTTTGTAGACAATCTACATGAACCACTGAGCCACTTCCGCCCCTTGAAGAGGGGCTGGCTCAGCTACCAAGGTACACTGGGAGGCATATCCCACTTGGAGAAATGCAATCACAATGCCTACCTGTAGGGAAGACTTAGGAAAACACGTATGACCCACATATGACCCACGTATGAGCTGCATACGTACCTGGAGTATCCAGCCGCAGGTGGAAAGGTTTTTCAACCCCAGGGGTGGCAAGGGTCTTGCCAAGGGAAGACACGCGCTCAAGGAGACTTACCGTGGAGAATACATGTGACGGTTGGCCTGCGGGGGAAGCATGCACACTGGCACCTAGCCTGGCATGAGGGCTGGGACCATTCAGGCATGCACATCAACAGTGCTGGAGGAACTCAGGGCCTTTGGGGAGGCTCACCTGAGCAAATATAAGCACACGTATCCAGTCCGTTTTTGGAGGGGAATGGCGGAGCAAGCAAAGACACCATTGTGTGTCCAGTCACTGGCCATCTCGGGAGAGTATACGAGAGGACACAGGCTCCACTCGCAGATTATAGAATCCTTCTCTCCAACCCTTCCTGGAGACAGGAGAGCGCAGACCCGATAAGGCATCTGGTGGGATCTTTTCCTCGAGAAGCACACCAGGTGACGGAGAGGTTCTAATTCAAAATGTAGGCCTGTCTCTTGGATGAGGCTCTCGCTGAAGTCATGGTAGCGACCACCGGTGGTGGTAGGCTACTCAAACCTGCCGCGTCCTGTCTAGGAGCCACACGTGGAGGTTCCACAGGTCGGGATGCGGGTGCCTTACGGTGCCCCCTCTCTGTGAAAGGTGGTCCTTCCCCAGAGGAATAGGCCACGGAGGTGTTGTCGCAAGGAGTATCAGTTCGGAGAACCAAGTCCGGCCGGGCCAATACGGGGCGACCATGAGGACCTGCTCCCTGTCCTACCTGATCTTACACAGGAGTTGTGCGAGAAGGCTCACTAGGGGGAAACGCATATTTGCGTAGGCCCTGTGGCCAGCTGTGCGCTAGTGCATCCGCTAGTGTATCCGTGCCGAGGGTCCCCTTGGTCAGGGAATAGTACCAACGGCAATGGGAGGAGTCGTGGGAGGCAAATAGATCTATCTTGCGTTGCCGAACTGGTCCCATATCAGCTGAACCACTTGGGGATGGAGCCGCCATTACCCCGGCAAAGGCTGAAACCGCGACATCTCGTCGGCCGCATGGTTCAGTTCCCCAGGGACATAAATTACTTATGGCTAAGTAATAGGTTATTTCCTACACTGGTTTTGAGTCTCTATCCAAAAGGCTTTCTCGGTTTCTATGGGTGTCCCGCACTGTAGACTTGGCAGTAAATGCCCACGGTTAGTATTGGAGAAAATGTGCATATTTAATGAGCTTCAACTCTCGTCAGTTCACAGGAGAGATTGTTTTGAAATCGGCAACCGCTTTCTCACAATGCTTTCTCACAATCTCTTGGGAGACATTTTGGCTCCTCATATGCTGTTAATTAGTTGTATGGTTGCAACACACAAGGGAACTTTGATCTGATTAGGGCATCATAGGATGCGTAAGGAGTTGGAGCTTCTGCCATGCGGTCATTTGGTCACAGATGGATAACTGCTCATCAGCCCTTTGTGCTACAGACCTGTTGACATTATAATACAGTAGTCATCATTATCTAAGCATTAGCTTATCATGGCTTCATCACGCGTGTGGCCGTTCAACTAAAGTGGTGACATGGTCCTTTGAAACAAAAATGAATATGATGTATGAATATGTACATGAAAGTTCAAGGCTTTACACACAGTTATGTTAAGCTTTTTCATAGTTTAATGTGAGGTACTGATGAATATTAAAGTCGAGAAATTCAAGTTCACGTAAATTATACTCTTCCTTCCCTCTGCTGCGGCATCGTTTTCAAACTGTTGAGTTATGACAGTCATCACGATGATAATTCAATATGCCTATTATTATACTTAAAATAATTTACAGAAAAGGCTTAAACTATTGCATGTATAGGCTACATTAGGCTTACAGTACGCATCGATATCTCTTCCCTTTTTGCTTTGAATGTTGTAAAGCCAGGGCACTCCCTCTGCACGCTATGACTCCATGTTGCTTCAAGCACATCATTCTGTGCACGGGATGTGCATTAGTGCATGTGCTTTGTGCTGTGTATTGAAGTATTATATATTATAATACTTTTGTGCAATAATAGATCTATTTTCAGTCCTGTATATGTGACCTGTCACGGAAACCAGGGACATATGTCGGCAGCTCTACTATTGAGAAAAATGAGAAAGAAGCGATTTTTTTTCAAATTATGTGATTTTCGCTTTTTTGCAGAATCTGTTAGTTGAAATCATGAAGAAGCCTCTCTGTGTTTGATATGGCATTAATTGTATATTTAAAATTGTATATTTTGAGGTTGAAATCGCCTTGTTTTGTCTGTGTATTTCCATACTGGCCTTTCTTATTGCCCTGCCCTCCAAGGGACGCGTGGCTAATTATTTATGCAGCACTCTGGCCGGCTGTAGAGATGATCCAAGCGACGATGAAAGACTGTAAGAAATCAGAGGCTATATCGATAGTAACATTTGACAGGGATAAAGGCAGAGAAAGGGCTCAAATTTTTAACTGTGGCTATAGTGTAGTGGTAAGACGCATGTCATTAAGTTTTGATGCAACTCGATCAGAGGATCGAATCTGCCTTTTGCCACAATCTCTCTACTCCCTTTTCCCATCACATATCAGATCGGAAAGGCATTTATTTTCAAAAAGAATTGAGAAAATGTTAGTGGAAATAAAGCATCTTACATGTGTTTATTAATAAGTGTTTCTCGGTTAGAGTGTGTGGCAAAAGGCAGATTCGAACCACTGATCGATATGCGTCAAAACTTAATGACATGCACCTTACCTCTACACTACAGCCACAGTAAAGGACTGTACCCACATCTCTGTCTTTATCCCCTTCAAACAGACGCACAGTACATCCACTAAGAAGACCCCGGAAAACAGAAAGTGTGCCCGAATGACTTATTTCATTGGAGGCTTATTTCATTTTTCTGTTTCTTATAGAGTGTTCCATAAACACCAAAGTTTGTCGTTTTGTGTTCATTCTAAGAACACACACGTTATCTCATGTTTAGACCTTCCCATACCTACATATTGTTCTTAGCTGTCGTTTTAATTGTAATCGTTAGCATAGTATCACTTGCCAAAAAAACCTATTACTATAATGGGCTTTTAGATGGTAATGTTAGCATCTTTATTATTAGTAGTATGCAGTCCGATTTTTCCCGTTGTGTCTGTCATTACTAGCAACCATGCAGCTTTACAGGGGGTATAGCTCATCTAAATGAGATGTAAATGAGCCCTATTGTCAATCCCAGTAGGTAAAAACAGGTGAGAACTGCAAAACTTTAGAGTCTGTTTTCTATCGTTTATACTTTTCTAAAGGCATACATTCAGATGGCAACTTCTCTAAATATTATTAGATTTCCGTGTGTTACACATTGTTGGAAAGCTTGGAGACTACACTTTCAGAATCTGTGAATAACTCAAAATGCCCCAGAACCGACTTGTGTCCCTACTTTCCGGGATTTGTCACATATCATATGTTACTATTTTTGTCTTGTTTAGTCTAAATACCTAAACATTCTTAACCTGTTAACTGTCATCCCCCTTTTTGAAAATATACATGAAAATTCACTGTCCAAACTTAAATGGTTGCAATTCAAGAATTCTTGTGAATATAGACATAAATTTGGTATCATTTTAAAGAAGACAGTCAGCGGAGTTTTGATCAAGTGAAAACACTTTTAAAAAAAAATTAAGTGTAAAAAAAGTTTTGGAGGTTTAAATGTACTGTAAATCAAAAATACTGTACTAGATATTTAATATTTTTAATTTAATATTTCATATTTAATGTAGCCTATAATTTCATTTTTAAATAATTTAATATAAGCCTACCAATATTCAACCAAACAAAACAATACTCTCATAGCATTTTGACTTCAGTGCAATATATTTATTCATTTATTTATTTATTTATTTATTTATTTATTTATTGGCGGGAGGGGGGGGGTCGCCAATAGAAACTTTTCTTACATTTAAAGTTGGCATAGGCTGTTCTAGGTGTGCAAATAGATTATCATACTGTAGGGTTTATAAAGCACCTGTTTGACACTTTATTTTTATTTAAAATAAAATGCGTCTCCAAGCTGTTAAATGAAAGGTTGGGTGAAGAAAAGGATTGTGAAATGGAGACTGGGAACTGAGGTCGATAATGTCAGATTGCACATCGTTAAAAAGACAATTTTGATATTATCGCAGACGATATATATCGCACACCCCTATGAGTGAGTCAGGTATGAATGGCCTATCAGAGCTGGTAGTGAGGTAAATTTGTATGTTATCAACATAGCAATGAAATTGAAGTCCATGTCTGTGTATGATTGTTACAATCATGCCAGGCTCCACCCTCTCCCAGACACAACGCACATAGTCACCAGAGTACTGATTGCACACACCTGCACATCATCAGCACACCAATCACCATCTGCACTTATACCCCTGTCAGTCACTCAGTCACTGTCCGGTCTTCTTTGCACACGTTACTGCTGATGCTAGCTTCTAAGGACTCACCTGAATACTTACCTGTGTCTCTTTATCTCCTGAGTGTCTCCACGTCGTGTCTCCTGGCTCCTTGTCTCCATTGCTCCATCGCCTCAGTCTGTCATCCCTAGTGATGGCCAAATGAGGCGTCCTGAACCACTGAGGCTTTCCAGCCCATTGCTTCACCAAAAGGTTCATTTACCTGAAGCCTCATGAAACAGTGTGCTCCCTAGTGACACCTGCTGTGCAAAGCACTGCATCACACACAAATCTATTCATCCTGAGCAACCAAATTGTCATAGTGTGGGCACACCCTTTTTCTATTGCCTGTGTATTAATAACGTATTTTACTCTGCCTGTATTAACCTATGCACACACAACTCACACAAACACACAACTTTGTGTTCAACTATTCAGTAGTTCTTTGGGTTAGTGATGAGTGAATGCCCAGAATGATTGTAAATAAATTATTGTTAGTGCAGTGCTTATGGGACTGGAATTGTGGAACAGCAAACTGCAACAGGGATGGGAAAAGCTTTCCCTAATACAGTCTAGTCTTATAATAATATTATTATTAATAATAATAATAGCAATAATATATATAATAATAACACTAGGCTTACTACTAAAATATGAGGGGCCGTACAAGCCATAATTCATTCTGGTAGTCTCACACACATACATTCTCATTTCACATATATATATATATATATATATATATATATATATATATATATATATATATATATATATATATATATATATATATATATATATATATATATATATATATCAATTTTTTATTCAAGACACATAGGTCCATAAAGACAACACAATACACATAATAATACAAAAAAAAAAAAAAAAGTTAAAAATGAGCACATCAGGAGTCATTTCTAAAACATATACAGACTTCGGGTCCAATATTTCCAAAAGCAAGATGTGTACCTTGTATCACTCTTAGAAACATCAACTATGGACACAATGATGAAATTCTTAGTCTCTGTCAGTCTGCACATAAATCTATACATAAAATTTCTTAAAACAGCATTAAAAGTGGGCACATTGTTAAACACAAACATTACACTGGCACTACTCCACCTAGGGATTTTAAGCACAATTCTTAGTGCATCATTATAAGCCACGTGAAGTTTTTTCATTTTCGACTCACTAAAGTTACACCACAGGTGGGCAGTATATAGTGGAGTGCAATAAGTTTTGAAGAGTGAGATTTTAACATCAGGTGTGCACATGTGAAATTTGCGTGCCAGCATGTTTGCCTGCCCATACAGTTTTCCACACTGACGCTGCACATCATCATCATCATCATCACAGAGATCATCTCTTATCACATGCCCCAGATATTTAACTTTCTTTACAACCTCTAATGGTTCACCAGTCAATGAGAAAGAGGGATATACACACTTCATATCCTCCTTAGTTCTTGCAATCAGTACCACACTCTTCTTGGAGTTAAATTTTATATCAAACATTAGTCCATATTGAGAGCATATTCTGATAAGTTGCTGCAGGCCAGCACTGGAAGGAGACAGTACCACCAAATCATCAGCATAAAGCATATGATTAATGAGACTCTCCCCCACCAAGCAACCAGTTCTACAGCACTTTAGCTCCCTAGATAAATTATCCATGTACAGATTGAACAGCAGCGGAGACAGAATTCCGCCCTGCCGCACTCCATTGGAAACATAGAAGGGTGTTGACAAACTCATCCCCCACCTGACTTGCATAGTTTGGTGAGAGTACCAAAACTGCAGTATCCTGATTAGGTATAAGGGGACACCACACTCATATAGTTTACCAAATAGTTTCCCATGATTGATACGATCAAAAGCCTTTGACACATCCAGGAAACACATGAAGACTGTACTATTGCGTGATCTGTACCTATGGACAATTTCTTTAAGTGCATAAATACACAGATCGGTTCCATGCTTGTTCTTAAAACCAAATTGATTATCTGTCGATGCTATGTATTCTGCAAGCCTACCCATAAGGATCCCTTCTAGTACCTTAGATAGTATACTTGCAAGTGCAATGGGTCTATAGTTATCTATACTAGTTAGTTTACCACTCTTATTTTTAACTACAGGTACCAACAACACAGATAACATGGATCCAGGAAGTATGCCATGCTTCATTAACCCAGTAAAGCATAAAGAAAGTAAAACTGAAATATGTTGACTAGCATATTTCAGATGTTCTGCTGTTATTCTATCCTGCCCACATGCTTTATTCATCTTAAGTTTGTCAATAGCATAAGATACTTCCTCCGGTCTGATGACTACACCCTCACTGTGAGGTATCTCACCCAAGTTGAACACATCACTCTTCACACAGTTAAAAATGTTCTTATAGTGTCTCCTCCATAGCTCTGCAATGTTTCCTTCTTCAGTAATGCCATCAATACTAGAAGGCAGTGGCATTTTGCTGTTGTTAACCACTTTCACCTCCTTCCAGAACTCATAAACATTATTAGTTTGTAATTTTCTCGCCATAGAGTTCGCCCTCAGAGCCTGCTCATTTTTATAAAACGCACAGCATATTTGAACCTAGCATTAGACTGTACCTTGTGCTCAAAGACTGGGCCATGTCTAGGTTTGCCCGCTAAGACCCATCTTCCAAATGCATCTCTTGCCTCCATATGAACATCATGGACATAGTCCTTCCACCCTGGTCTTGCAGTACGTTGTATCAACACTTTACTTCTTAATGGTTCACTTCCATCAACTAAACCTTTCACAATTTTATCATACATTGCACATAGGTCATTATTATGACTTACATTCTCACAGTTACTCTCCACACACATAATTGCATCAACAGGTACCTCAATATTTCTCATGTGCACATCAGTCAGTAATTTATAATATTGCAGGTTGTCTTCTGTAAGCCTTGTCCAGTTCAGTGTCTCACCTGGTTTATGGCTGTCACTATAGACAAGCTCAGGTAGACCCTTAATATTTATGAACATAGAGACAGGAATATGGTCTGCTGTAGCCAACTCATATAGAATCTCAGCCTCCTCTATGCAATCATGTGCATCGGCTGTAGATATACAGTGGTCCAGCCAGGAAGTAGTATGCCAAGCTTCACTCACATGTGTATAGCTATCAGCTGGCAGTAATTCCTTTGTGGACAGAATAACCTTGTTATCTTTGCGGAATTGTATCAAGTGTTGACCAAAAAGTGAGTTAGTATCTGATATATCAGCATTTAGATCCCCCAAAACAATTATGGATGTATATTCACTTTCCCTTATGTAAGACCCTATAAAAGCAAGCTAATTCAAGTACTCATTTTCATTTTTGTGACATTCGTATGGAGTATATACATTTAGAATTATAAAAACATTCTTATTATGCGCCACCTTAATTCCCATACACCAGTCCACATCTAACCTAATCACAGTTACAAAAGGGTCAAGTTTCTTTTGCCAAAAAATGGCCACACCTCCTGGAATCCTGCCACGCAGAATTCTAGTGTTTAGATCCGTTGTTGATTCCCCTGCCCCATGGAAATCATGGTGCACAGTGTTGAGGTTATCCAGATCTTGAATAGCTAAAAAAGTCTCTTGCAAACATACCACATCAGCATTCTGAAAGAGCTTATCCATAACAATACGTTGGGCTCTTGCTCGAGCACCCTGTCCGAGATGCAGACCACGAGAGTTATAAGACACGACTCTCATATCAGTTTATCATTGTTTGCCATGCATGTGACGCCCTTGGCTCAGGCGCACTCATCCCCGTGGCGAGTGGTGCATTAACACCTACCCCTACCGCAGCCCTAGGCTTGCGATTCTCATAGAAGCGCCTAACATAGGTCCCTTCTGGCCACAGCTGTGGCGCATACATCTCTGCTACGTCCCTGCATTCAGCTGTAACTTTGAAAGAGCTGTAGCGAGTATACTCAGTACCAATCTTTTGACACAACACATCTCTGGAAAGTTGATCTTTTAAATAGCTTGCCAAAGTCTCTGAGTCTAAACCAGGAGCAAGCTTTGTCACAAACACACTCACCAGCTTAGTTGTCACTGCATGTATGTTCTCCACTACACCAGTTCCAACTATTCCATAGGTCTTCTTCTCTCTGGGAGGATTAATACTAGTCTTGTTCTGTACTGCAGCAGTAGATCGTTTTCCAGAACGTTGCTTGCACTTGCCATACTTTAATACACGGCTCCATGCAGGGGACATTGCCACCTCAATCCCACCACCCTCTGTCTCCTCGGTGACAGGCAACGCTGAAGATCTAGGTGCAGGCTCCCTTTGACTTGGTCCTTGTAGATGGGCCTCCCCACTGACCATAGTTGTGGCCTTATTCCCCCTGCTAACAGTGGGTCGCTCAATCACACTCAGTCGTTGGTTAATGTCCGTAGTTATTCCACGAATATTCTCACATTCAGTCGACTGCTTACTCACAGCATTTTTCATGGAGGCCAACTCTACACTTAGGAGATCAATTTTACTAAACAGGCAAGAGACATCAAGGCTATTAAAAGTCACTGATGGTAAATCATCCAAGTGATAGGACACAAAGCGGGGAGCATTCTCTTTGTATATATATATATATATATATATATATATATATATATATATATATATATATATATATATATATATATACAGTCTTGTTCAAAATAATAGCAGTACAATGGCCCTCATTTATCAATCTTGCGTAGAAACGGGTGTATATGTTGGCGTAAGATTATGCTTACACTCCTCTCACCGCCTGATTTATGAAACTGTGCGCACCTCTGCAATTCAGGTGTACGCAATACTTGCCCTTGATAAATCCCGCGGCTGAAAACGATCCTCATTAGAATAACGCGCCCCTATATATTCAAATCTCCGCCTCCCCCACGCCCTCATTTTACGCCATGGACACACGGAAGACGGCAAAGAAGCGAAACTTCTCCGACGTGAAGATCGGGCGCTCTCAATCATCTCACTAGTCCACTAGTCAGGGCACTGATTAGGACATAAGTCAACGGGCTGACTCCCTGATCAGTGCCCTGACTACAGAACTAGTGAGATGATTGAGACGCGCGCCATCGAGACCATCACCAGGGAAGTGGGGGAAAAAAAACGAAATTGTTTTATTTAAGAGTATAAAGAGTATATGAATAAAGGCACCTACAAAAACAAAATATGGACCCAAATTACGAGTACTGTTAATAGTGTGGGGGTTGAGAAGCGCACCCTAGCAGTTTAAAGCTGTTTGGATGATAAATTACCATCACAATGCATTATTTTACAGCACGTTTTGAAACAATTAGCATTTAATTTCGTATCACGGCACATGTATTGGGGTGTACGACAGTGATGATGATGTGATGTGGAGTACCATTCATTCACATTAATAATTACATGACAATTTGTAAGATTTTTCTTATTATTATTCTTCTTATTCTTCTTCTTATTATTATTATTCTTAATGACGCTTGTTATTTAGAAGAAGAATGTCGTTTTTATTGATTTTATTATTATTTAAAAGAAGAAGGTCATTTTTATTATTTTGTCAGTCTGAATTATTTTAGTCCCAGTCCGTGCGCAGCTGCCGGGCCAGGCGGGCCTGAAACGTCAGATAAAGCGCACAGGCTCGCGACTGGAGGAATACATATGCCTACAAATCAAACGCTTTGGTAAAGTCACACAAATTAAACATTGACGTTCATGTTGCACAAAAATAAACACTGAATGTTGTTGTGGTTTTTAACAGTGGGTCATAATATAGCATATCTTGTCAGTGCGTTTTGTGGTGTTAGGAATTGCTTTTCTGCGCATTTTCCCACTAACTCAAACGTGCGTACACCACCTCCTGAGCTGGCGTAGGATTTGAGCGTGCCGTACGCCAACGTCCATATTGATAAATCTCAAAGTCACCGTGGGTTTGGGTGTACGCAAGGCGTACGCTGGAAATTTGGTGTACGCACTTTTGATAAATGAGGGCCAATGTGACTAACCAGAATAATCAAGGTTTTTAGTATATTTTTTATTGCTACGTGGCAAACAAGTTACCAGTAGGTTCAGTAGATTGTCAGAAAACAAACAAGACCCAGCATTCATGATATGCACGCTCTTAAGGCTGTGCAATTGGGCAATTAGTTGAAAGGGGTGTGTTCAAAAAAATAGCAGTGTCTACCTTTGACTGTACAAACTCAAAACTATTTTGTACAAACATTTTTTTTTCCTGGGATTTAGCAATCCTGTGAATCACTAAACTAATATTTAGTTGTATGACCACAGTTTTTTAAAACTGCTTGACATCTGTGTGGCATGGAGTCAACCAACTTGTGGCACCTCTCAGCTGTTATTCCACTCCATGATTCTTTAACAACATTCCACAATTCATTCACATTTCTTGGTTTTGCTTCAGAAACAGCATTTTTGATATCATCCCACAAGTTCTCAATTGGATTAAGGTCTGGAGATTGGGCTGGCCACTCCATAACATTCATTTTGTTGGTTTGGAACCAAGACTTTGCCTGTTTACTAGTGTGTTTTGGGTCATTGTCTTGTTGAAACAACCGTTTCAAGGGCATGTCCTCTTCAGCATAGGGCAACATGACCTCTTCAAGTATTTTAACATATGCAAACTGATCCATGATCCCTGGTATGCAATAAATAAGCCCAACACCATAGTAGGAGAAACATGCCCATATCATGATGCTTGCACCTCCATGCTTCACTGTCTTCACTGTGTACTGTGGCTTGAATTCAGAGTTTGGGGGTCGTCTCACAAACTGCCTGTGGCCCTTGGACCCAAAAAGAACAATTTTACTCTCATCAGTCCACAAAATGTTCCTCCATTTCTCTTTAGGCCAGTTGATGTGTTCTTTGGCAAATTGTAACCTCTTCTGCACATGCCTTTTTTTTTAACAGAGGGACTTTGCGGGGGATTCTTGAAAATAGATTAGCTTCACACAGACGTCTTCTAACTGTCACAGTACTTACAGGTAACTCCAGACTGTCTTTGATCATCCTGGAGGTGATCATTGGCTGAGCCTTTGCCATTCTGGTTATTCTTCTATCCATTTTGATGGTTGTCTTCCGTTTTCTTCCACGTCTCTCTGGTTTTGCTCTCCATTTTAAAGCATTGGAGATCATTTTAGCTGAACAGCCTATCATTTTTTGCACCTCTTTATAGGTTTTCCCCTCTCTAATCAACTTTTTAATCAAAGTACGCTGTTCTTCTGAACAATGTCTTGAACGACCCATTTTCCTCAGCTTTCAAATGCATGTTCAACAAGTGTTGGCTTCATCCTTAAATAGGGGCCACCTGATTCACACCTGTTTCTTCACAAAATTGATGACCTCAGTGATTGAATGCCACACTGCTATTTTTTTGAACACACCCCTTTCAACTAATTCAACTAATTGCCCAATTGCACAGACTTAAGAGCGTGCATATCATGAATTCTGGATCTCATTTGTTTTCTGAGAATCTACTGAACCTACTGGTAACTTGTTTGCCACGTAGCAATAAAAAAATATACGAAAAACCTTGATTATTCTGGTTAGTCACATTGTACTGCTATTATTTTGAACAAGACTGTATATATATATATATATATATATATATATATATATATATATATATATATATATATATATATATTATAATTACGTAGTATAGGTATTACAACTAGGCTAATTTACTCTAATAATCTACTAAACTAAGTATAATGTAATATATAATACAGCTATGATATATAATGATATCGCTACTACATACAACCAACACCTCAACACCAATGCAAATGCCTACTGCAAACCCCACAAGAGGCGCGAGATTTCGAACCACTTTTATCCGAAAGCGATACTCAGAATGAAGCAATGACGTATTCAACGTGCAATATATATGCATTCAATATATGCAGCAGTACAATATCAAAATTAATTGAATACAAGGATGCATTAAATTGTTCACAAATTACAATAAAGACTAGCCAATACAAAAAATTGAATTAACTACAAAATTACAAACATTACACTGCTTAATACCTCCATAAACACTCCATTATACCTTCTTATGGTCTTCAAAATCCATGATCGAGAGCAAATTGTAGAAATGGATGTTACAGATTTTGTAATTTGTGTGCTACTAAAAAAACTACAGAAATAATTTGGATACACTTTACCCTAATTCTTTTTAAAGACTAAAAACTGTGTACAAACACTATTATATGTACTTTTTCACAACTTATAATGCATTTTTACTAAACTAAAAAAATTAACAACAAGCTTACCCCTTCAATTTAACGACGATGAACACGTGAAAGTGTTCCCTTTCGTTCAGTCACTCCGACGTAACGTCAGTGACTGACGAATGGGGGTTTCGCCTAGAAGCCAATCATCTTCGAGATCTTAGAAAGCACCCAATGGCAGTGCCAATGCCATGGGCATGCGAAATTTGCATGCGTAACTCCGCCTACCCACCTGGGTATATAAGGAAGTAGCTGGCATGAATCGCATTATGTTTCTGCTTCGGAGCCAAGAGCATCTCTTCACTCCGGCAAGCCTGAATTCTGAAGTCCTCTCTTCAGTCTTCGAGACGAGCGGTTCTCCAGGGGGTTGGTGTAACGGCGCGTTCCAGCGATCTCACATTGCCTGCCTGCTGATCTGTGCAGTGATCTGCAACAGCTGTGTGTGTTTTCCCTGGGCGCTTCGGCACTCTGCAGAGCTTCCTCTCACAAAAAGAGCTTGCGTGTGGCACGTCTTTTTCAAGCACTTCCGGGTGCGGTCGATATCTGTTGCTGTCTTTGGGACGCATTCACTGCTCGACGTGTTTGGGCCCAGCACGTTCGGACAGTGTTTGTGGATGTGCTGTGTTCCCTCTGTGGGAACATGACCATCGCAATGTTGTGGTCGAGACTCAATGATCTCTGTAAAGAGAGAGAGTCCCCTCTGCCACACCCCGATCTACCATTTCCAAAAGAGAGGTGGTACTTTGGCTGGTGGCCAGGGTGACCTGAGGGCGGTGCTGTGGTATTAAGAACCCCGACGATCATTCCTCGGGCCACTCCCGCCCTCTTGCACATCGCTTCCAGTGAGTGTTGGACTGAAGCAGCGGGACCGTCTGCTGACGCCCCGTTCGTTTCGTTCATACTCCAGATAGCGGCGAGAGGTTGATTGCCGCATCTCAAGGTGGGCTAGAGTCCTTTGGGGATGACGATTCGGCTATGCTCCGCCTCCGGGTGTGGTAGCACTGTAGAATCTGACCTAGAGTTGACAGCCATGTTATCTCGGGCAGCCGCGAGCCTCGGGCTGGTGTGAATCTCCACCCTGTCACGAGTGCTCGCAGTTGGGCGATTGGTTTTTGGGGGTGGCACCCGACAGCTGCGGGCCCCGCCCCCAATGCCATTTCGCTCCCGGGATGCATGAGGAGTGCACGCGGTCCGGGAGATCTCCGGGTCTTCCCGCGACCGTTTGGTGGCCTCCTCCGCCTTCTCTGCCCTCGAGGGGTCGCGGCCTAAGGGTACACTGGGGTCCCTCCCCCTCAGTCAGGTGCTCTGTTGCGCACTACGGTGTCCACTGAGTGCTTTGATTTGACGCGGTGAGGCTATCCTAAGCGCCCTCCCAAACCTGCTGGCTCGTCTACTTCGGTGGCGTAGTCCAGCAGTGCTATGGGGTAAGCTGCCGCCCGATGCGTATGCACGAGGACAGAGCTGATCCAGGGCGTACGAGCCCCCTCGCAGAGCAGACCCCAGTGGAACACGAGTCCTTCCCTGGTCTCCTCTGTCAGGGCGCAGTCGTTACCAGTGCCTCGACACCGGGCCGCTATGCCACCCGAGTCAGGGCCAGTAACACTGCCTCGAGAAAGGCGTGCCGCCACCGATCCCGCCCAGCGCGGCATAGGTGACCACACGCCCCCTGGGTCAGGAGATGTCCACAGCTGTGGTCCGGGAAAGACAACTGGCCTTACTTGGTCGATGTGGGAAGGCTGAGTGAGCCCGCCTCCTCGGCTCGCCCATATCCCAGGCCGGCCTTATCGGCGGCACGGTCAGGGACTGCGCCTAACAGTTCTTGGCTGTCCCCAGAGGCAGACTGGGGCCATCTGCCCCGGCGGCCCGCTGCTGCACCTAAGCGCCGCCGGCACAGTTGCCTCAGCCTCCTCGCCGCCAGGGCGACTTCCTGCGACCCCCTCCCGCGTGGCCACAGCAGCAGCCTTCACCCTGGCCACACCACAGGGCACGCTGCAGGAAGCCGTCCCAGTCCGCGCCAGCCCCGCAGCCTGCTGAAAATAAGGCCAGCGGCGCTCCGGACGCGGACAGCTCTGGGATGGGCAGTTCTTTCATGGGACGGTGGCAGGTCCGCCCCTTCCCCCGGTGGAGGGCCGGGGGAGAATCCTTTGTCCAGCTGCTGGCCCACGGGTCAGCAGCAACCTTTGCAAGAAAGAACTGATTAACCCATCCCTGAGCACCCAGAGAACGGTGACGGGAGTGTGCGCCGCCCCCGGGCCACGCCGCTCTCGTCCCTCTCTGTCGCCAGCCCCCTCTCAGAGCAGACCCCAGTGGAACGCGAGTCCTTCCCTGGTCTCCTCTGTCAGGGCGCAGCTGTTACCGCCGCCCCGACACCGGGCCGCTACGCCACCCGAGTCCGGGCCGGTAACGCTGCCTCGCTGCCCCACCGAGGGTACGCCGGTGCTCCGCGTGACCCCGTTGGTACACTCCCTGGGAGCGTGGCTACAGCTGCCGGGACTGTCCCGCTGGGTCGCACGGACCATCCGGCTCGGCTACGCGATTCAGTTCGCGCGAGCTCCTCCCCGCTTCCGGGGTGTCCGGTACACCATGGTGGGGTCCAATGCCCCAGTCATGCGTGCGGAGATCGCGACCCTACTGGCGAAGGGTGCGGTCGAGCTCGTCCCTCCAGCCGAGATGAAGTCCGGCTTCTACAGCCCTTACTTCATTGTACCAAAGAAATCCGGTGGGTTACGACCGATCCTGGACCTTCGCGTCCTGAACCGATCCCTGTACAGGCTTCCGTTCAGGATGTTGACTGCGAAACGCCTTGTCGAATGCGTTCGTCCATGCGATTGCTTTGCAGCGATCGACCTGAAGGACGCGTACTTCCATGTGTCCGTCCTTCCGCGACACAGACCGTTCCTACTGTTTGCGTTCGAAGGGTGGGCATATCAGTATGCCATACTACCATTCGGGCTAGCTCTGTCCCCTCGCGTCTTCACAAAGATTGTCGAGGCAGCCCTTGCGCCACTCAGGCAACAAGGGGTTCGCATCCTGAACTATCTCGACGACTGGCTCATACTGGGCCACTCTTGGGACCGGGTGTGCGAACACAGAGACCTGGTTCTCCACCATTTAGCTCGTTTGGGCCTTCGGGTCAACTGGGAGAAGAGCAAACTCTGCCCAGTGCAGAGGATCTCTTTTCTCGGTATGGAGATCGACTCGGTCGCCATGTGCGTGCAGCTTACCGGCTTGCGCGCGCAGTCACTGCTGACTTGCCTCAGGCAGATAGAGAGCAAGAGTGCGGTTCCACTGAAACTATTTCAGAGGCTCCTGGGGCATATGGCATCTGCAGCCGCGGTGACGCCGCTCGGATTGCTTCATATGAGACCGCTTCAGCACTGGCTTCGCGATCGAGTCCTGAGATGGGCATGGCAGTCTGGCACGCTCCGGGTCCCAGTGACTCAGGCCTGCAGACAGACACTCACCCAGTGGTCGAACCTCAGCTTTCTACGGGCAGGTGTGCCCTTAGAACGAGTTTCCCGGCATGTTGTTGTGTCAACAGATGCGTCCACCACGGGTTGGGGTGCCATGTGCAATGGACATGCAGCCGCCGGCTCTTGGTCAGAGAGCCAGAGCCGCCGGCATATCAATTGCCTCGAGTTGCTGGCAGTTCGGTTCGCCTTGCACCGCTTCCTAGCATTGTTGAAGGGCCAACACGTTCTGGTCAGATCAGACAACACGGCCGTAGTAGCGTACATCAACCACCAGGGCGGTCTACGCTCCCGCCGCATGTCTCAACTCGCCCGCCATCTCATCTTATGGAGTCAGAAGCACCTGAGGTCCCTTCGTGCTGTCCATATCCCGGGGATCCTGAACCGTGCAGCCGACGAGCTCTCACGGGTTCAGCCTATCCCTGGGGAGTGGAGACTCCATCCCCAGTCGGTCCAGCTGATCTGGGATCAGTTCGGGGACGCACAGGTAGATCTGTTTGCCTCCCACGACTCGTCCCATTGCAGCCTGTACTTTTCCCTGACCGAGGGCACGCTCGGCACGGACGCACTGGTGCACAGCTGGCCGCAGGGCCTACGCAAGTTTGCGTTCCCCCAGTGAGCCTTCTTGCACGTGTTCTGTGCAAGGTCAGGGAGGACAAGGAGCAGGTCATCTTGGTCGCCCCGTACTGGCACTTGGAACCTCCACGTCTGGCTCCTGGACGGGACGCGGCAGGTTTGAGTACCCTACCACCTCCGGTGGTGGCTACCATCACTTCCACTCGGGCCGAGTCCACGAGACGGGCCTATGCGTTGAAGTGGAACCTCTTCGTCAAGTGGTGCTCTTCTCGCCAAGAAGACCCCTGGAAGTGCCCGATCGGGTCTGTGCTCTCTTTCCTCCAGGAAGGGTTGGACCGAAGGCTGTCTCCATCCACCCTGAAGGTTTATGTGGCCGCTATTGCCGCCTACCATGACCTCTTGGACGGGAAAACGGTAAGTAAGCACGACCTGGTCATCAGGTTCCTGAGGGGTGCGAGGAGACTACATCCTCCTCGTGCTCCTCTCGTACCCTCTTGGGACCTCTCAGTAGTTCTAAGTGCTCTGCAGAGGGCCCCATTTGAGCCTTGCGGTCAGTAGATGTTAAGTTCTTGTCTATGAAGACAGCGCTCCTGACCGCATTGGCCTCCATCAAGAGGGTAGGGGACCTGCAGGCATTTTCGGTTGACGAAGCGTGCCTGGAATTCGGGCCGGCTGACTCTCACGTGATCCTGAGACCCCGGCCTGGATATGTGCCCAAGGTTCCCACCACTCCGTTTAGAGACCAGGTGGTGAACCTGCAAGCGCTGCCTTTGGAGGAGGCAGACCCAGCCTTGGCATTGCTCTGTCCAGTACGCGCCCTTCGCGCTTACGTAGACAGGACACAGTGTTTCAGGACCTCAGACCAGCTCTTTGTCTGTGATGGTTGGAAGCTGAAAGGGAAGGCTCTCTCAAAGCAAAGGCTGTCTCACTGGATAGTGGACACCATTGTTTTGGCTTACCAGCAGCAGGGACGCCCATGTCCCCTTGGGGTCAGGGCCCATTCCACCCGGAGTGTGGCCTCCTCTTGGGCTTTAGCACATGGCGCTCCGCTGACAGACATCTGCAGAGCTGCAGACTGGGCGACACCAAACACATTCACCAGGTTTTATAACCTCCGAGTGGAGCCTGTATCCGACTATGTACTCGCCTCTACAAGTGGCCGGTAATGGATTGGCTCAGGTGTCTTCGCTTGCTCGCCATTCCACTCCATGGACTGGATACGTGCGATATTCTTCTCAGGTGAGTTCCCAGAGAGCCCTGAGCTCCTCCAGCACTGACGACGCCGACACCAGTAAGTCTGCCCTTAGCCCAGACACTCGTGTCTGGCCAGGTGCCCCATGTGCATGGTTCCCCTCCGGCGACCCCCACATGTGTATTTCCACCGTAAGCCTTCCTGAGCTGGTGTATTCCCTTGGCAACCTTGCCACCCCCTGGGGTTAAAAATCCACCTGCGGCTGGTACCCCAGTGATCTTCCGTATGCAGCCCCCCGGGGTCATACGTGTATTCCTAAGTCCTCCCTACGGGCAGGCATCTTGGCGCATATCTCCTCCTGGAATATGCCTCCCAGTGTACCTTGGTATTCCTGCGTTAAGTAGAGGCCTTTGACCGTCCTAACTGGAATCAGGGTTCTCACGCTTGCGCAGGGCACTGGAAGACAGCCGAGTGGCGTTATTGCATTGGGACCCCCATTCGTCAGTAACGTCCCGCTGCCACTTCCGCTGTACCGCTGGAACGGCCGAGAGTTTAGTCTTGGCTCCTCAGCAGGTAACATAATGCGATTCATGCCAGCTACTTCCTTATATACCCAGGTGGGTAGGCGGAGTTACGCATGCAAATTTCGCATGCCCATGGCATTGGCACTGCCATTGGGCGCTTTCTAAGATCTCGAAGATGATTGGCTTCTAGGCGAAACCCCCATTCGTCAGTCACTGATGTTACGTCTCCGTTCCCTCCTCAGGGAACGAGGGTTACATACGTAACCGAGACGTTTTCTTCTTTCTTTGTTTTCTGATGGATCGCAACAAAACTTACCTCACCGCCACCAACCAATAGCTATACACAGGTTACTCAATAAACCAATCAAAATCCTCTGGAAGTTTGTACAGCCCACTTGCTGCTAAAGCTCCACCCACTTGCTGCTGACCCACCCTTTTGCAGCTGGCTCCGACCTCCGTTTATACCCAACTCCACAGAAGTGCCCGGAAAAATGTTCTGCCTCCTGCATGGTGCTGCGGCGATCCCCATCGTCTGAATTGTCATGAAGACCCATCATCTGGTCTGCAGCTGTCAAAGCTCGACGACATTATCAGGACACTGCCGCTGGGAGAAATTTAAAACATGGAGTGGACCACAGTGTGCTGCGGAGCTAACAGAGACTTCCACCATCAGCTCTGTTTCTGTTCACCATCAGCTCTGTTTCTGTTCTGTTTTCTGTGTTGGTTGATTGTTTCTAGTATTCTATATTTTTACATGTTTTTCATTTTTTGTTATTTTTTCCCCTTTGTTGCACTTTGAGATTCTTCAGAATGAAAAGTGCATTATAAATAAAATATATTATTATTATTGTTATTATTATTGTTATTATTATTATTCTATTTATCCTCATTAGTCATTTAGGTCAACATTGGATCATTCAGAGATCCTCACTGAACTTCTGGAGAGAGTTTGCTGCACTGAAAGTAAAGGGCTGAATAATTTCAAGCCCAATTTTTCAGTTTTTGATTTGTTAAAAAAGTTTGAAATATCCAATACATTTCATTCCACTTCATGATTGTGTACCACTTGTTGTTGATTCTTCACAAAAAATTACAGTTTTATATCTTTATGTTTGAAGCCTGAAATATGGCAAAAGGTTGCAAAGTTCAAGGGGGCCTAATACTTTCACAAGGCACTGTAATAAAACATAAACAAAACTCAGCATAAATTCTAGGCCTGGTCCCCTCTCGTCTTACACTGTCATCGCTCCTCCTTTAATGTTTCCGTCACTCCGCTGTGAGACGAGATGGGTGTGGTGCGCAGCTAGGAAATCATTAGCACTCGTCACCGGCCCACTCTCATGGTCCCTCATCTCGCTGCTTTCCATAGGAATATTTAAGCAAAGATTGCTAACTACAGTGCATCCTGAAAATATTCACAGCTCTTCACTTTTTCCACATTTTTACAACCTTATTCCAAAATGGATTAAATTCCTTGTTTTCCTCAAAATTCTACAAAAAGTACCCCATAATGACAATGTGAAAGAAGGTTGTTTGAAATATTTGCAAATGGATTAAAAATTAAAAAAAAAAAAAAAATCACAATCACAATCACAATGTACATAGGTATTCACAGCCTTCACTCAATACTCCTTTTCATTGCTATCCTATCCTTTTATTTGTTATCCTGGCCGGAAAAAGGATGCATCTGAGCTCAATTTTGAGTGTCATGTCAAAGGCTTTGAATATATATATATATATATATATATATATATATATATATATATATATATATATATATATATATATATATGGCTCATTGGAAATATGTTACTCTGCCTACATTTTTGCAACACCCTAATTATGTACCTCCGGGTACGTTTACCTGCACTTTTTGGGTGAAACGTCCACCGGAGGCGCTAAGTGGTAATATTTTTTCTCCATTCCCAGACTGATCTCATGAAATGGCGTATATATGACATGCCAATTAGTATGCCATTTTGGCGTGCTATCAAGACGCATAATCGTTTTTTTAGCGTGTTTAGCAACGCCGTTTTATTCTTTCCCCCTACCCCTAAACCTACCCATCACACACACACCCACACACACAGCCCCTAAACCTACCCATCACAAGAAACATTCTGCATTTTTACATTTTCAAAAAACAATTTAGTATGTTTATAAATCCATTTACCTTGTGGACACACACACATATTCAGACACATTTTGAACGTGTAACTCAAACCCTTCCCTAAACCTACCCATTTGAGTATTATAAAAAACAGGATATAACAGGCAGATACGACTGCATACATAATTTATTCAGAAAGTACAAATATTCTAAGTGTTCTGAGGCCAAACGATTGATTTAATAATAATAATAATAATAATAATAATAATAATAATAATAATAATAATATATTTTATTTGTAAAGCCCTTTTCATAGTTAAAAACAATCCCAAAGTGCTGATTTGTGTGAAGAAAATCCCCAAAAGCGATCAATAACGTCGAATCCATCCGCCAAAGATTACAATAAATTTCAAATATTGCCTAAGAAATGTCACGTCAGCTTTCACAGCATTGGCTGTCGTATGTCTCGTGACCAATTGCGTCATTACGTCAGCTTTGATTGTAAAATGCCAATGGCTCTCGTGTGTCTTGTGACTGATTGCGTCATTCAACTTGTGTGTATCATTTGAATCAGAAATATGAAAGAACGAGTGCGTGTGTGTTCTGTTCGCAAAGGAGCGCGATCATCATTTCAACGACTAAAACATTAAGATCAACTCTGTTCTTCACATGAAGATATCGTATGACTTCAGAAGACTTGGAATGCAACATGAGTTAATACTTTTATACAGTTTTTTGGTCAGTTTTTGCAATAAATACATGTGACTGTACATTTATTTGCCTGTTACTGTTACGTGTTTGTTGAGAGTTGGTAGGTTTAGGGTAGGAGTGGAGTTAGTTACCAATATTCATTCTGTGAGATCAGTCATTGTGTAATGTTGCGCATCTGGAATGGAGAAAAAATATTAGGCTACCACTTAGCGCCTCCGGTGAACGTTTTACCCCAAAAGTGCAGGTAAATGTACCTGGAAGTACATAATTAGGGTGTTGCAAAAATGTAGGCAGAGTAACGTATTTCCATGAGCCTGGTTTGATATATATATATATAAGGCTATATATATATTTGGTATATATATATATATATATATATATATATATATATATTCAAAATTAATTAAAGGGGGGGGGGTGAAACACTCAGTTTCAGTCAATCTCATGTCAATCTTGAGTATCTATAGAGTAGTATTGCATCCTTCATATCTCCGAAAAGTCTTTAGTTTTATCATATTTATAAAAGAAATATGGGCTGTACCGAGTCTTTCCGGAAAAAACCGAGCGCCTGGAGGCGTATCGTGTGGGCGGAGCTAAAGAATGACGAATGTGCACAAAGCGGACGTCCTCAAGCGTGGAGAAACCCATGCTATCTCAGCTAATACAGATAATGATCCACAATCAAATCTGAGGCTGAAATAAATTGAACAGGAGAAACGGCAACATCAGGATGTCCGTCTCTGTGGTATGTACTGTATTTAGGGGCCTTTGTGTGTCTTTACGCGCAGTTTATGAGGACATGATTCGGTTTATGGACTATTGTATGTGACTAGACCTTAGAGGTAGCAAGCAAAACAGTTTTGCACGTCAGAGTCAGACTAGTGTTATACAGAACAACAATGGAGTAACCGTTAGCGGATTTGAATGACGAAGCACGCGATCGTATCATTTACTGATGTTTACTCATGCGACGGTAGCCAATAGCAGAGACATTTGAAGTTGATTTACTCACCGGCTGCTTCCAAAGCAGGACCGAATCTTTATCGCTGGGACCGCTCTGTCAAAAACACACTTATTTGGTATGATTTGGTGAAGTCCTGTGACAGCAGTGACCGTGGAAATCCACTTTGCGACGCGACTGAAGCAATGCCTTGAAGCTTCCCGTCATTTCTGCGTTCAAATCGGTTCAAATGCAGCGCTGCCTTCCCGGAATGCTGTGCTGAAGCGTTGAAGTCGCTCGACGTCACCCATAGGAATAAAGTGGAGCGCGGCGCGTCATAAGTGTTCACGGACGACTGGATCTGCACCTGAGAGACTGTTTACAGCGTGCATTTCCTCTCTCTCCCTCTAGTTATGCGCGCGCACCCTTCCGGGAGAAGAGCCCGTACAGCCCATACAAGGACCTTCCGCTCTATTTAACGTCAAGTAGACCCATACTCGAAAAAAACTCGACGAAACTTGTGAGAAACCGGAAGGAGTATTTTTAACACAGAAATACTCCATCAAACGTCCAACATTAGTTTTTGAAACTTTGTCTATGTTTAGGATGGGAATCCAAGTCTTTAAAGGTGTAAAAAGCTCAGTATGCATGAAACAGCATTTCACCCCCCCTTTAAAAACCCATAAAAACAATTACATATTACTTAATCAATCAGGTAATAGTCATGTGCCCCAGCAAGTAAAGTTGTAACACAATGATACCTTTGTAAATCATTAGCTAATGATTAATTAAAGCAGACAACTGGAAGTTGAAATGCATGGCTTTAACCCGTTGTGGTTAAATTATTAGTTAACCCCTTAAGTGTCACCCCCCTTTTTGAAAATATACATGAAAATTCACTATCCAAACTTAAATGGTTGCAATTCAAGAATGCTTTGGAATATAGACATAAGTTTGGTCTCATTTTAAAGAAGACAGTCAGCAGAGTATTGCTCAAGTGAAATCATTTCAAAAAATTTAAGTTTAAAAAAGTTATGGAAGTTTAAATGTACTGTAAATCAAAAATACTGTACTAGATATTTAATATTTAATATAAAATATATATGTTACAAAATAATGTGGACTCTAAAATTACTATCAAATCAAAGCCATATGTCTAATTAATTTGTGTTCCAAATTTGAAGTTGATATCACAAAAATTGAAGTTCCCATGAGATTTTGTTTAGGCGTTGTACCACAAATAGCCACCGGGTGTCATTGAAATTCCATTGATTTTTTAAAATGCAATTTCCTGTGTCAAATGTATATATTTTTGTGTAAATATCACAAAACAGTTTGCAGATATAGAACCGTGAGACTAAGACCTTTCCGACGATATGCGTTTTGTCAAGATTAGAAAAGGTTTTTATTATAAATTAAATAAATATGTTAAATAAATATGAAACATGACAACGCCACTTGGGGAGGAGCCCGCTAGAATAATTTAGAGCACCGTTTCCATGGTAACGCAAGGTCCGATTTCAAATCGGTTTGCACAGGATGAATCTTGAGTTCGTAAGCTTTCGAATGATATATAGTTTGTCAACATTAGATAAGGATAAATATAGCACTGCATGAAAAGTGGGATTTTCGTCCCCGTAAACGGCCGGAAATCTCCCTGATTTTCGACAATTAACGTCAGTTTACAGCCTGTGCACGTCGCGTTCGTCTGTGCCACATATTGACGGAAACGAACCATGACGTATGTGGAGCTTGCGGAGGCATGCTGGCGCCGGCGCTAATGGCTCTAATTAGCATATGAATAGCAGCTCTGGGTGGCGCCTTGCTTGAATTTCCTCACTCAGTATTGGTTGAAACTACTACATTGAAACAAGAAATATCACTCGTGATTGGTTGGCAGATCTGTTACTATTGGTCAACCTGGGTAATAAATTAATAAATTTAAACCCCCAAATTATAATAATTTTACACATATAAAATTATGATTTGCATATTATTTTTTAATTGTATATATTCATATTCATGTGATATGCTATTATGTTTTATATTCATGTCATTGTTATCCTATGGATTACGCTATTATAACCATCAAGGACATTCATTTATTGAGGAAAGGAAAATATGCCAGGGACGTGCAGTTTATTCAAAGAAAGAGCTTTATTAGAACAAACACACAACCAAATGCAAAACGTTTGAGATCTGCCCACACAACAATAGGAAGCTCACGAGAAGCCCAAAATCCTACAGCACCATGAAGTCTCTGTTTTCCGCTTCAGAGCTGTAGGTGACTAGCGCCATTCTGTCTGTTTTAAGTCCATTTTTCAGACGTCTGTCGTGCGTTGCCCTGTACTTTGGAATCGCCTCTAATCTCGATTGCAGCGTGGCACAGAGCTCGGCGAGCTCCTGGCTGGTCAAACAGTCCATCCAAACACAGCGCGAACGATGCCGTCTTCCTCATCAGGTCTATGGTAGCGCACTTCCAAAGGCCCACCTCATCCTCAGCTAACACACGCTTTCTTGCTTGTAGCAGCTGTAAAAACAAACAAAGACAATCAGTATTGCGCGATGTACTGCCTAAAATGCACCTGAAAAATAGTCACACTGACCAAAAACGGATCTAATCTAATAAATCTTACCCTCTTCTCAATCGACTCCGCGCTGAACTCTTCACAGCTTCTGCGTGCGATGCAAGAACTGGATGTTTGTACCTCCTGCGTAATGTCTCTATGTCTTACATGCAGCTGGAAAACAATTAAATGAGTGTTATGACGAAGTTGTGAAGACGGCGTACTGCTTCCTGTAAAATGACCAGAAAAAGAAAACACTTTTATAAAGCAACTTACATTTGTTCTTTTACAAGGCTAATTTGAGCTTGTGCTACTTAAAAAGCTTTGCTTTAGGTTACTTTAGCTTAGATAACAGTCTTACCGCAATCTTAGGACTAGTCTTCTCTTAGGCACTCGTCTTCTCTTCTTAAAGTTAGTATCTTCCACACAGTTTTTCGACTCCAAAGCAAGCAACCTATCATCTATGGACAGCAACCTGGAGATTACTAAAGTGAACTGCTCGTTAAAATCGGCAGCAAACTGAGCAAGCTGACGAGATAGCCCAATGATTGCATTCAGCTGTGTCTTCCCGCCGGTGTTACGGATCAACTGGGGATCATGTTATCTGGGGACGGGCGCGTGCACGTAGCTAGTTTTACCTGGATTTACAGCAGATGTTAGACGAGGACAGATTCGTCACAGCGGATTTTCCACTGAACAGATTTAAAACGCTTTCCACATTATTGTAAATGTTTGCATAATATCAGGCTCTGTGTTTTCCTCTGTCGCTACTTTGCTGTATGTTTCAAACGCAGTTTAAGGGAATTTTTAATGTGGTTTCATTTCACAACACAGACCACGCCCACATTTTGTTACATTCGTTTCAATGAAAGTCGTATCCAATGACAATTACATTCAATAAATTACATTGTGCCGTATTAGTATCGGAATTTTTATTTTATTTTTAATAACTATTGTTTTTGTAATTTGCTTAGGGTATTTTTTAAATTATATATATATATATATATATATATATATATATATATATATATATATATATATATATATATATATATATATATATATATATATATATATCCTAACTAAAATAACTCATAGCCTGTCATATTACCTTTCTCATATTAGCCTATTATATTGCCCACCCCTTGCCCACCTGCACATCCCAGCTGATATACAAGATTTGGGGGGACATTCTGCATTTGAAAGTTTGAAAGGGTTTTAAATCTTCTAAATAAAGTAAAATGGTTCAAAATCAAGTAATTTATATATGCCAAAGTCAACTTTAAACATATACAATGTAATTTCCAAACAGCAAAATTGTGGCCAGTGAAAATGCTGAGTGGCTAGTAACTTTGGAAAACCACTAGCCACAGTGGCCGGTGAGCAAAAAAGTTAATGTCAACCCCTGTATATATATATATATATATATATATATAGTGCCGTTATGTATATGTATATATATGTATATGTATATATATATATATATATGTATATATATATATATATGTATATATATATATGTATATATATATGTATATATATATATATATATATATATATATATATATATATATATATATATATATATATATATATATATATAGTGCCGTTAAAATTAATTTGCGTTAACACGTTAATTTTGACAGGCAATGATATATGATATATAAAGTTTGCTGATGTATGACGCCGCTTATTAGCAGGAGACCGCAATGATTGGTAAAAGTTGCGGTGATTGGTCAAAATTGCGAGTCGCACTGAATTCACGGGGACTGATTGCAAATGACACACAATAAATAATCTAGAATACTTTCATCAAATATATAAATTCAAGCTTAAGTTTAAGATTTTACAATTAGGCTATACTGAGCCTGATCTATCTAAGAGATTTTTTTAGAAGGAAGTTAATACCTTTTAGAAAAATGTCACATGGGTTAAAACTCCTGCTACCCTGATTTGCATTTGTATAGCTCACAGCATGTTCATTTACATGTTAAAGCCTCCCCTGGAGTTAAGGGAAGGGGGGTCTTGGGGGGGACAACTGCCAAGCAAGGCCCACGTCAATTTCTGACAATTCACGGCAGTTTTCGGTGTCACCTGCAAACTGCCGTGTACAGTCGTAAACCTGATCTTCCACGACAATCTACAGTGCCGCTTACTGACGAAAATCCCACTTTTCATGCAGTGTAGGATATATTGTTTTAAACATGCAGTGGCAAATGGGCCCACCGGTGGGCCAGTGACACTTAAGGGGTTAATATAATATGTTATTACATTAATTAATACATTATGAAATATTTAACTAATAACAATTTAATGATTACTTAATCTATTAATAATGTAGAATCTTTTAGTTGCTGTTGCAGTAATCATTAATAAATAGGTTAGTTCACCATTAGCAATACATTAACTCATCATTATCTGTGCATTAGTTAAGCATGAATTAATGCATATAAGGTCATTTGTAGGGTTGGGCATCGAGAACCGGTTCAAAACTTGGAACCGTTTAAAAAATAACGATTCCATTGGAATCGTTTAGAAAATTTGTTTGCGGTTCCGATCATCGGTTCCAAACGCACAAGTTTTGGTTACCATGGCCACCTGATTTCCGGTGCTTGCGCGCCCGCTTGTGCTTTTAGCCATGGAAGCCCGGTCTGAAGTATGGATTTATTTCACTTTTAAAAAGCCTGTGTCGGCACAGTGCAACTAGTGTTGTCAAAAATATCGATACTGAAATATCTGAAAAGACGATAGCCTGCTCAGTTTCTACAGTATCGATCCCAGCCCTGCTCTCCTCTCCTCTCCTTCTCTGACCGACAGCGAGTTGACGCGCAGCCACATATTCTCACTCAGCCCGGTTAACCCTCTGAACATGACGGACGCGCGTTCTGCTGGACTTTTCCTTACGACAGCGTGTTAGTGTTAGTGTGTGTGATCGGTCTGAATTTCGCGCGGGATTGCACATAATTCTATGAATCCCTCAGATTTCAAGCTCACATCTGAAGCGCACACACACACATACTGTAATAAAGCCCCCTCTGACATACAAGTGCAAATATTTGCTTCTTTTTCCAGCTTATTATTGGTCAAATACAATCAACCAAATTCTCAGTGCACATTTTGAAGAGTATTAATGTAAACAGTCGTATACAATTCAGGAAGAAATTAAGAACGAGTAACCGGAACAGTGTTGAGGATCCATGAGTGCGGCAGTTCTTAAAGGGACAGCAGTCATTTGTTATTCAAAGTCAAACTACAAAAAGATAAACGATCACACTGCTCTTGACTGATCAACGTGTGTAACTTTAATGGTTTTATATGAAACTATTTAATTTTTTTGCAAAAAACATTATCCAATGTTATTTTAAATTTAATTAGCCACTTTGCGTTTTTAATTCAGTTTCTTACCTGAATGTTAGACCTACCTGAAAAAATAAAGCAGTCTATTTCATTTATATATTTTATTCTATTTTATTTATTTGTGCTATTTTTTGTAATATATTTGTTTTTGTTCTTATTTTATTACTGTTTAGTCGTCTTTTTAAATGCAATTTACCATTCGAAATCAAGCTTACTTGTGCTGTGTGTAAGCTATTGCAACACAATTACCCTGTTGTAAAAAATATATTGAGTTAGCAAATATTTGTGAGAGAATTTTAATAGTAATTGATCAATGTTTATATAGGAGAAAAAGCTTAAAAACTTTATCATATAAAGTGATCTCTTCAGAAGAACTTTTTGATTGCCTAGACTTTCAAAAGACAATTTCAATTTTCAATACCACGGGGGGAAAAACGCTGCATATACTGTCAATTTAGACATTATGTATGTATATATATATATATATATATATATATATATATATATATATATATATATATATATATATATATATATTTATATATATATAATGTCTAAATTTAGACATTATGTATATATATATATATATATATATATATATATATATATATATATATATATATATATATATATATATATATATATATATATATATATATATAATGTCTAAATTGACAGTATATGCAGCGTTTTTCCCCCCGTGGTATTGAAAATTGAAAATTGAATATCGATGTGACATGTTTTGACTCCACCCCTCAAAGAATCGGAATCGAGAAACGAAAAGAACCGGAATCGAAAGTAAGAATCGGAATCGGAATCAGAATCGTTCAAATCAAAACGATGCCCAACCCTAGTCATTTGTATTGTAAAGTGTTAACCATATCTTTCTTTATTCATCAGGATCCCAGTGCAGAGGACACAGAAAGCAGCCTAAGTCACGTCACCCCTCTCAGCTGCATGTTAACCAGGTGACAATGCTGTTGTGTACATGTGTGTGTGTGTGTGTGTGTGTATGTATGTGTGTGTGTGTGTGTGTGTGTGTGTGTGTGTGTGTGTGTGTGTGTGTGTGTGTGTGTGTGTATGTGTGTGTGTGTGTGTGTGTGTGTGTGTGTGTGTGTGTGTGTGTGTGTGTGTGTGCGTGTGTGTGTGTGTGTGTGTGTGAAAAAAACAGGACAATATGTAATGAAATGTGATGTTTTCATAGCATTGAATGTTTTATAATTATTGCAGCCAGGGTCGTTGGACTTGGGGTAAAACCAGTACTGATTACCACCCTAATAGGCTGTGGGCCAGACCCCGAAATTGTGAATTTCACTGATCCCTGCCAAGTAATTTGTTTACAGATGGCATGTAAAAAGTATTGTAAGCATTGTAAGCATTGTTTCCAACATTGATTTGTGCATATTTGATGAAGATATCAATTTAGACTCTTATATTTTTAAACAGGAAAATCTGTAGGACTACTAAATTATAGCGTTTAGAAAATGTATACAAATTGCCCATCTCCTTGACGACCAGCATAGTTGATACCTTATAACATTGCTCTCTTGATAACGAAATTATCAATATTTATTATATTTATTTTTATATGCTATTAAAATAGGCTTTATATACTTTTTTTTGTCTACATTGTGCACTTACCGCTAGAAGACCTCTAACGTTTTTGATCACCAATGGGATCGGCTTTTGTCACCTAATTTATTAACATAGACTGCATAACAACAAAGCGGGGTGCGATTGACAGCCAGTATGCAACAATATGAAGGGTATGTATGTGTGTATTGTAGTTGTAGTTGGTTAAAAAATGTATGTTAAATACACCTCTCACTACCAGTGAATCTTAATTACATTATGTGATTTTTAATTAAGGTATATTTTTGAACACTTTGTATCTTAAAATGGGTATTGAAAAGCTGGGAATTTAACAATGGCAAAAAGCATAGATTAAAAATAGCATTACAGTGAATAGTGTAAATTTGACAATGAATTCAACACAAAAGTCATTGCTTTTTAGTAATGTTTTATTTGAAACAAAGACATTACATAGTATTCTTCCAAATCTAAACAGTGAGACAGTACTAGATTATAAGTAACCACCCACAGAAATCTTTGGAGAGATATTGTCACAAACTTGGCCTCTGTGGCTCCCTCCGATCGCCACCAGAGGGCTCCTTCACCCGAGTATTAGCCTTTCCTGCACTACATTTCCCATAACCCCCAACCTGGACTGATTACACTCACACCTGCCTCTCATCACCCAGAATATTTAAGCTTCACTCTTGCACACACTCATTGCAAAGTCTTGTTTTGCCACGGCTGACATTTTTGAGCGGTTCAGCTGTGATCGGTTTTCCTGTGTTTGACCTTGGACTGTTTTATACCCTCGAGTTTGTCTTGCTGCCTGCCCTGTGACCTACCTGCCTGTTTCCTGAATTACTCTGTCTCGTCTGCTGCCTGCCCTGACCCCTTGCCTGCCCTCGTTTACGACTCTTCTTTGCCTTGACTACTATTGTTGCTGTTGTTGACCCCTGCCTGAACGACTACGTTTGTTTATAATAAAGCTGCAAATGGATTCGACCGAGTCTGCTGCCTCGTTACAGATATCTTCCTCCAAAGAAGGACTCCCTTACCTTCACATTCAGCGAGCAAACTACCAGGCTGCTATACAAAGGTACAGAACCTAGCAACAGAAATAAATAACTAATTAGTAGTGTAAGAACAAGTGATACAACAAATTCTAATGTTACCCAGGGATGGGCAAAAATACATAAAAATGTATTTTGAAATAAGATACAGTATTGTTCAAAATAATAGCAGTACAATGTGACTAACCAGAATAATCAAGGTTTTTCGTATATTTTTTTATTGCTACGTGGCAAACAAGTTACCAGTAGGTTCAGTAGATTCTCAGAAAACAAATGAGACCCAGCATTCATGATATGCACACTCTTAAGGCTGTGCAATTGGGCAATTAGTTGAAAGGGGTGTGTTCAAAAAAATAGCAGTGTGGCATTCAATCACTGAGGTCATCAATTTTGTGAAGAAACAGGTGTGAATCAGGTGGCCCCTATTTAAGGATGAAGCCAACACTTGTTGAACATGCATTTGAAAGCTGAGGAAAATGGGTCGTTCAAGACATTGTTCAGAAGAACAGCGTACTTTGATTAAAAAGTTGATTAGAGAGGGGAAAACCTATAAAGAGGTGCAAAAAATGATAGGCTGTTCAGCTAAAATGATCTCCAATGCCTTAAAATGGAGAGCAAAACCAGAGAGACGTGGAAGAAAATGGAAGACAACCATCAAAATGGATAGAAGAATAACCAGAATGGCAAAGGCTCAGCCAATGATCAACTCCAGGATGATCAAAGACAGTCTGGAGTTACCTGTAAGTACTGTGACAGTTAGAAGACGTCTGTGTGAAGCTAATCTATTTTCAAGAATCCCCCGCAAAGTCCCTCTGTTAAAAAAAAGGCATGTGCAGAAGAGGTTACAATTTGCCAAAGAGCACATCAACTGGCCTAAAGAGAAATGGAGGAACATTTTGTGGACTGATGAGAGTAAAATTTTTCTTTTTGGGTCCAAGGGCCACAGGCAGTTTGTGAGACTACCCTCAAACTCTGAATTCAAGCCACAGTACACAGTGAAGACAGTGAAGCATGGAGGTGCAAGCATCATGATATGGGCATGTTTCTCCTACTATGGTGTTGGGCCTATTTATCGCATACCAGGGATCATGGATCAGTTTGCATATGTTAAAATACTTGAAGAGGTCATGTTGCCCTATGCTGAAGAGGACATGCCCTTGAAACGGTTGTTTCAACAAGACAAATTGACCCAAAACACACTAGTAAACGGGCAAAGTCTTGGTTCCAAACCAACAAAATTAATGTTATGGAGTGGCCAGCCCAATCTCCAGACCTTAATCCAATTGAGAACTTGTGGGGTGATATCAAAAATGCTGTTTCTGAAGCAAAACCAAGAAATGTGAATGAATTGTGGAATGTTGTTAAAGAATCATGGAGTGGAATAACAGCTGAGAGGTGCCACAAGTTGGTTGACTCCATGCCACACAGATGTCAAGCAGTTTTAAAAAACTGTGGTCATACAACTAAATATTAGTTTAGTGATTTACAGGATTGCTAAATCCCAGAAAAAAAATGTTTGTACAAAATAGTTTTGAGTTTGTACAGTCAAAGGTAGACACTGCTATTTTTTTGAACACACCCCTTTCAACTAATTGCCCAATTGCACAGCCTTAAGAGCGTGCATATCATAAATGCTGGGTCTCATTTGTTTTCTGAGAATCTACTGAACCTACTGGTAACTTGTTTGCCACGTAGCAATAAAAAATATACTAAAAACCTTGATTATTCTGGTTAGTCACATTGTACTGCTATTATTTTGAACAAGACTGTACAAGCCCGCGAATAAGGGGCATATAAAATATGCTGTAACTGTCAAAAATGTCAGGTTAAATCGACTGAAGCAATGCTCACCCGAGTCAGTGCCATAGTATGGCCGTATACGCAGGACTCGGAACCGAGGTTACGTTAAGTTCCCTTTTGAACAGTCAGTCATACTGTGTCGAAGACATACTGGGAACCTGTAAATTCCCGCCGTGTTTTCAACACTTTCAACACTTATTAGAAGGGCTCAAGACTAGAGTTATTGATTGATCATTATATTATATATTAAAGACATTGAAGGCCCATGGTGTCATAAACTAATACTTTGTTTGGTGACCGGAAGTCCTTTAGTGCGGTCACCAAAACTTACAAAGAGCTGCTCCGACTGTCTAAAATGGACAGAGCAGGTGTAAATGTCTCTCATCCTCAGAGGGTGGGAGAGCAGAGCAGAGGGTGTTAAAAGCACAGTGATTACCTGTGCTTTTAACAGTTTTAAAAGCACTTTGGGCACATAACCATGTCGCGGTTTGAGAATGACTTTAGAATCACCTGGACCAAATTCTATACATGTACATACGTGTTCACAGAGAGTGCTTGAATGTCACTAACACACTTAACTAAAGCCAGTGCTAATAGCAGGGCCGTTTTCAGTGAAAGCAGTTTTAGTTCGGACACTTGCAATGGTTTGAAGGCAGGTTCTTTTAGTGCTTGTAGGACCAGTAAAAGGTCCTAGGAATCTTGCTCCTACTATGCTCCTACTGGCATATAGGAGGTCGAGGAGGCTTAAGTCTCCTGGCTACTTTTAGGAATTTGATGACCATGTCATGTCTGCCTACTGATTGGCCAGCTATCGGTGCATGAGAAGACTTTGAGCGTGGATGGAGTGGGTCCTGCATCCAACATCTCTCGCAGAACGAGAATCTGTGATATCTGTGGTTTCTGGCTGAACACCAGTCAGAGAACACCGTCCATTTAAGGACATAGAGATGCCTAGTAGACTAGGCTCTAACTGGGTGGCATTCTAGGTCTCTTTGAGAGGCCAGACATGTAGTGCCCATAGACGGGGGTGCCAGACTGTCCTGTTCGCATAAGGAAACAAGATTTCCAGGATGTTTTGGTCATGTCCAGACACAGGTCCACCATCCGATCCGGACACGGCCCAGCCGCCAGGGGGCGGAGGAGGATTGGGCCGTCTACCGGGTGTCCAGCACCATCGCATAGCACCACGAGGAAGAGCCTCTTGGCTGGATAGGACCGAGTGGCAGTGTGTTGGGGAACCGGACCAGATTTTTTTTTTCTCTCTCTCTCCACTCTCTCGTCCTGTCGCTTGGTCTCCGGCTCCCGCTTCTCTCGTCTCATCTGCCCATACCCCAGACGCATGAGATGCGGAGATTGGGCCCCCCGGGGGGGAGTAGGCAATGGGGTATGTGGCGAGGTGAACGAGCGAGAGACATGGGAGGAGCGAGTGAGACCGTTGACTTGTGATTGCAAAGGAGCGTCACCTGCGAGCCACACCGGTCTCGAGTCCTCTCATCAGGGAGCTCGGAGGCATTTAAGGATGAGTGACACCAGTCAAGGATGAGAGAGGACCAGGCCTAGACTTTACGTTGAGTTTTGTTTATGTTTTGTTTTGTGTGTGCATGCAGTCTTCCGTGAGGGGCTGCCTGCGGTTTACTTTCGTTTTGTTTATTTAATAAAAGTTGTTGAATGTTCGCCGGTTCCCTCCTCCTTCCTTCCCATCTACGAACGCAGGATAGAAAGAGAGTTTAAAAGCATACATTTAAAGCCTGTGTTGTTTGTTATACCATGGCCTGTCTGAATACTTATACAGTAAATACTGAATTTTTGGCTGTTAAATACCAAATCAGAGACTAGACAAACTATAAACTTAGAACAATATAAATTCAATATGCGTGAGGAGTACACATACACAAAATATATCTAAAGATAAAAACACAAAAGTGACATAAATTAAAAGCTACCTTAGTCCGATTAAAACCTTTAAAAAAGTGCCTACTTATACTGGACAGGCTGGTTCTGGACTCATCACTGTCTGCAGTCATGTCCTCATCTTAAATATGTCTAACCTACGATTCAGAAACTAGCTGCTAATGCACGCTTATTCACATAAAGTAGCCTTGATGATCAGTTTGGGTAAGGGCAAAATGCACAATATTTAGTACCTTCAATGACCATTAGATGGCAATATCACTTTTTTTACTAGCAGAAATAAACTGCTTAGTTCCCATTCAGTTGGTCACTCTTGACACCACGTCAAAGTACCGACAAGTAGGATCTACTTTGAGTGTAACTTAACAAGTAATGCACTTTGGCATGCAATGATTGCACCAGCTCTTCAGGTTGATCTCTCCTCGTTTGTTGTTGGATAGACGGCGCATTGCAGTGGGGTCGAATTTCTCTCTTTCTCATTCAATTGTTTTATTGAGCAAAAACAAAAGGCTGTTCTCAGAGTTGGCTCGGTGCGCTGTTTAGAGTGCTGAAAAGGTGTTTTCACGGCTGGTAAGAGATTGCCTTCTATGAGAAAGAGAGCACGCATGACAGGCTGCACCTTTTCCCTGTTGATGTTGCCGCGACTATCCCCTGGGTGCTTCAGCATCCCAGAGAACATTTTCCCTAATAGAGCTACACAGATAGAGCTTGCATCTTTTTAAAGATGACATTCTACCTGTGGACCATCATCCACCTTTTCATTTGGACCATCATGCTCGGCTATGGGATTCAGTTCGCCCGCTGTCCCCCCAGGTTCACGGGCGTCTGCTTCACCTCTGTGAACGATGCAGACGCCCATGTCCTGTGTGCGGAGGTCACAGTCCTACTGGTGAAGGACGCGATCGAGCCGGTCCCTCCAGCCGATATAAAGTACCCAAGAAAACCAGTGGGTTATGGCCAATCTTGGACCTGCGAGCTCTGAATCGAAGCCTTCACAGGTTACCGTTCAAGATGCTCATGCAGAAATGCATTTTTGAATGCATCCGTCCCCAAGATTGGTTTGCAGGGTCTTCGGGTCAACTGGGAAAAGATCAAACTCGCCCCCGTGCAGAGGATCTCTTTTCTCGGTATGGAGTCGGATTCGATCCAACGGACACCGTGCCTCACAGAAGAGCTTGTCCAGTCGATGCTGAACTGCCTGAACACGTTTCAAGGCAGGATGACGGTTCCACTGAAACAATTTCAGAGGCTCCTGGGGCATATGGAAGCCGCGGTGGCAGTAACACCGCTCAGCCTGCTTCATATGAGACCGCTTCAACATTGCTTCACAGCCGAGTCCAGAGATTGGCCTGGCAATGCGGCACTGAGCATCCCACCAGCTTGCCGCCAAACCTTTACCCCATGGTTGGACCCCTCGTTTCTGCGGGCTGGAGTGCCTCTAGAACAGGTGTCCTGACATGCTATGGTCTTCAAGGATGTTTCGACCATGGGCTGGGGTGCCACATACAATGGGTATGTAGTGTCAGGGGTTTGGACAGGCCTGCACCTGCATTGGCACATCAATTGCCTCAAGTTGCTAGCAGTAAATCGTGCCACCTCAAAGGCCGGTTACGGGGCAAAGATGTATTGGTCCGTATGGACAACACTGTGACAGTTGCATACATCAACTGCCAAAGTGGTCTACGCTCCTGTCGCATATCGCAACTCGCCCTCATCTCTTCCTCTGGAGTTAGAAGTGTCTGAAGTCACTTCAGGCCATTCATGTCCTTGGTGTGCGCAACGGTGTGGCCAACGAGGTGTCATGAGCTGCGCACCCAGGAGAGTGGCGACTCCACCCCAAGGTGGTCCAGCTGATTTGGGTTCAGTTCAGGGTGGCATGGGTCAACCTGTTTGCCTCCCCAGCAATGTCCAACTGCCAGTGGTTTTTTTTGCTGACCAAGGGGAAGACTCGGCACGGTTGTACTTGCGCACAGCTGGCCCCGGGGCCTGCACAAATATGCGTTTCCCCCAGTGATCCTACTGTGCAAGATCAGGGAGGACGAGGAACAGTGCCCGGTTGCATAAAACACTTTAAGTGAAAATTTCCCTTAAGATCACCCTTAGGTTTCCCTTAAACTTAAGGGTGTTGCAGAAAATAACCCTTAAGTGTCACTTACTGAAACGTCATAAACCCTTAGAATTATCCTCAAATGTCTATTTTTCACTTAAGTAATCCCTTAAAACCGTTAAGTGTTGCATAAAGCCCCTTAACTGTCATTTTCCTAAGTATAGTTTAAGGTTAGGAAAACTTGACCTTAAGAGTTGATGAACATTAATGAGAAAAAAATGCCTGATTTTATTGATCCTGTTGAAGATGTAAATGTGCCAAGGCGAATTTTTCGCGATAGGGAGAATCCTCTGGACCATTTTAGCGATGAAAAACTGCTTCGCGAATATAGATTTGATCGCCGTGGGATATTTGAGATCGCTAACAAACTGGAAGGCGATCTTGATCATGTTACCCAGCGCAACCACTTACTACCCTCTGTGTTACAGTTGCTTATAGCACTTTGGTTCTTTGCAACTGGGAGTTTCCAGTCTGTAGTGGGAGATGTTTTTCATGTTCATAAATCGTCAGTTAGTAGAGTTATTCACCGGGTTGCAGGGGCTCTCTGCCGTCATTTAAGCCAGACTGTGACATTTCCATCATAATGTGCAGCTAGTGTGTTACCATCTGTGCAGAATTAGAAATGTTGTTGCAACATGGCCAGGGAGTACAGATGACTCTAGGATTTTGACAGAGAGCAAGATCGGAAGAGATTTTGAGGCTGGGATGCACGGTGGTCTTCTGCTAGGGGACAGTGGTTACCCCCGCCGACCATGGCTCATGACACCCTTCATGAATCCCCTTAACGCTGCACAGGCATGTATTTAATAATGTTACAGACAACTTAGATTTACAAATCATTTCAACTTAAATTACGTTTACCTGACTTTTTATATTTAGGCTATAGCCTATTAACTTTAAAAAGTTGAAAATTAAGTAAAAACATATAGGCTATTGTCAACTTATTGATCATATTTTTTCAATGTATTAAAATGTATTTTGACTTGTTGGTGATTATGGTAATCGTTTGATCCTAGGAAAGATACAACAATGACACACACATACGGTCTATAATTGAGAGGACAATCAGACAGCTTAAACGCAGATTTCACTGTCTCCACAGCGAGCGCTGCACGTTGAGCCTCCAAGGGCCTGCAAAATTATTGTCACCAGCGTTGTTCTTTTTAACATGTCAAAGATGTATTGTGAAGAGGGAGATGATGTCGAAGAAGAGGCTCAAGAAGCAGAAGCAGAAGAGGCTCATGAAGAAAATCAACAAGATTTTCAACGGGCTGGATTTGTTGTCAGAGATGCCATCGTAAATGCAAAATACCTATACAAATATGGACAGAATACACAAATTCATAATATTAAATTCTTCCAGAAATAAACAACTTTATCAAAAAATCTACATTGTACACTGTACGCCTTGATGTGTTGTAAACATACCTTAAGTAGCAAAACAAATACAAATTATGATAATCAAAGTTTTTAATGAGGCAGCAAAATATCAAGTTTGCATGCTACAAAATCTCCCAAATGGGGCAGAGGTCGTTGGATAGTTTATGTCATAAATAAATAAAAAAATCTGAAACATACAGTGCTTGAAATAAGGTCTTCTGTTCAACTGCCTCCACAGTAAAAATGAAAAAAAAAATCTGCGAGGTCTCTTTGCCACCAAGCATCGTCATGTGGATCCTGGCTTGTCTCAATGTTCAGCTAATGCTCCATGCTAGTTCCAACCTTAAAAGAATAAAAAAAAAGTTCAGTTTGCTTGCACTGTGACAACATCAGGAGTGTTAAATTAAGTAAGAGTTACAATGAAGCATAGTTGTACTGAATTAAACAAATTGTCACTAATTAGTCATTACATCTGCTGTTAAGTTTTCACCAATCAACATACTAATCCTCATGCTGTTTCAAACCCGTAAGACTTTGGTTCATCTTCGGAACACAGAAAGGCCTAGAAAGGCAGTAAAGATATTAAAGTAATCCATGTGACTCCAGTAGTTCAACCTCAGTTTTATGTGACAAGTGACAAGCGTTTATTCTAACCATAATTTACCACTTTATTTACAAAACATTAATCTCAACAAGTTCACGAGAACACCTTGACGCATGCGTGTTGTGTTGAAGAGAGAGCAATTATTGTTGTGTCATGTTTTTTTTTTTTGTTGTTGTTGCAAAAAGCACTCGTTTTGCTTCATAAAACTGAGGTTAAACCACTTGAATTCCATGGATTACTTTAATGCTGTCTGTTCTGGGTCTTAAAAGTGGTAGTTGCGTAGGTCGTCAATGGAGGGACAGAAACTTCGCAGATTTCTTTAACATTTGTTTTTCAAAGAACAATGAAAGTCTTACAACGACACAAGGGTAATTCATGAGATAGTTTACCCAAAATTAAAATTACTCCATGATTTACTCTCAAGCCAACCTAGGTGTGTATGACATTCTTCTTTCAGACAAATACAATCTGAGTTATATTAATAAATATCCTGGCTCTTCCAAGCTTTATAATGGCAGCCCATAATTTGAAGCCCAAAAATGCATCCATCCATTATAAAAGTGCTTCACACGGCTCCGGAGATTAATTAGAACCCATTGAAGTGAATTGATGGGATTGTGTAGGAAAAATATCCATATTTTACACGTTATAAAGTAAAATATCTATCTTCCAGTGGACCGCCTTAAGTATTCAACTTCTGAAAAAAGCGTAACTGGTGTGAGAATAACGTCGGACGTAGTGTAAAAAAACCTAAATGCCAAGACGATAACGTTGGACGTAGCGTAAGAGTTTTGAACTGTGAGAGGCATTACACTTTCTTTGTAAGTTGAATAAGGAAGGCTGTCTGCTGAAAATGTGTTATTTTAGTCTATAAAGTTTTAAATATGGATTTTTTTTCTAAAAAAACCCATCGATTCACTTCAGAAGGCCCTTATTAACCTCCTGGAGCCGTATGGATTACTTTTATAATGGATGGATGCACATGTATATAACTGATCATGTTCGTCTGAAAGAAGAATGTCATATACACCTAGGATGACTTGAGGGTGAGTAAATTATGGGATAATTTTTGGGTGAACTATTGGGTAATCTAGTAACAAGCAAAATCACTAAAGGGGAGAATAAATGGATGCACATGAGCCACATAGCAGTGCACTTTATCAAAGCTAATTTGATAGTGTTGCTTTTACTTACAGGCTGATGGGTGAATGTAATTAAGAAGCTTCTCTCCATTTCAGCATATGTTGGACACACCATTTTGTCCATTTGTGAGGTATGGCGATGATGGCAGGATGGCAGGAAGGGTTTTAAAGGCAATTTCTCTATGATCATCTTTGAAAGACAAGTTTACAGAAAAAAAAAACAGTTTTCACCTATACCAAATGTGTGGACCTGATTTCATATGCACTTAGACACAACCAAAACAACTTTTTGAAATTAAAACATACTGTATGAAAATGAGAGAAGACAGCTGGAAAAAAAATAATGAACTGGTTGTTTCCCAAACAACCTGGTTCTCTAGTAGCCCCTGCACTGCACATTGGCCTATCTAATGTTATTCAACTTACCAGCTTGTTAGTAGAGACTCCAAACCCGGAAATTTGCGTCAGATAAGGAAGACGTCGAACTTGTGTACTATTGGGGATACTCCAGGGCTAGAGTCGAGAATCACTGAGATCCGATCCTTCCTCTGCGTTAGAATGAATCGGGGGGGGGGGGGGGGGGGGGGATTATCCAGAAAAGTAAACTTTAAAAGTCTTTAAAAAATAATTATGTACAACTTGTTTCAATATCGTACTCACCTTTAATTAAATGGCAGAGGTTCAACTGTTCTAGTCTTTGCTTCACAAATGGATCCATTGGTCTAAAAAAACAGGTATAACACATTTAGTACAACATATTTAAAATAAAGGCAAAACTGTCATAGCTTCATAAGAAAACATACTATAATTGTATGATTTAGCTACTCCTGTAATACGTTTAATAATAACATGCATAAATATATATATATTCATATGACAACATTCATTATGAATATACCACATTTCTGCCAAATTATCATAGTTGCAGTTTGTGTTACTACGGTAAAACTAGGTAATTTGTGGGTTGGAAAACATTCTAACTGTCGTGAACTAATGTTAAAATTGTTAGCAGAATATTTCAGTTTTCTCCGTCAATGCTGTTGTGAATATCTGCACTCATTCATCTCACAACAGATATTAAGAGTAGTAAATTATACTGCTGGATATTTCGGCAAATTCAAACGCTTCTCCCTGGATCTCACAGCGCTGCTGTTGGTGTCATGTGACCGGATCTGAGCTCGCGCTGCACGGGCCGAGCTGATAATGCTCCACGCGGCATTAGATAGTGATTTCAGACTAGGCATAAGTTACTTACTTTCTTTATCGCTGTATTAAGTTTCTAAATAGGTACACTAGAATAATGTTTTTACTTTAGTACTGCTAGCGAGCTAACTGGGATGGCTATGATTTATTTCCTATCTCATTTTTCCAGAGAGCATTAAAGGGAATTTTTTAATAAAATTAAGTTTTCGACTATATTCAACGTTTCAGTACACAATACATAATGTTATACGAGTTGTATTCATAAAAAAAAAAAAAAAAAAATGACATGTCTTACCTTTCATTTCATAATCAGGCTGCAGCAGTGTCTTCTGTTGGCAGTAACTGGACGGTTTGCTGTTAAAATTTGAACCGTCACTGGGGAAACCGTATTTAACCCAATGGCCGGGTTATTACTAAAAATAACCCAACAATGTTAAAATAACCCAACATTTTGCAAAATAACCCAACATATTGACCCAATATGTGTAACCCAACGGTTGGGTTAAAAAAATAACCCAACGTTTTTTTACTGTGTACTACGACGTGGCGTCGAGAGTTACTGACTGAATGGGAACGTCTTTGTTACATATGTAACCCTCGTTCCCACGTCCCGTTGCCATGTCCTCTTTACCGTGCTGGGGTGCCAATTCACCTACTCGGCTCCTCAGCAAAAGACTAATTTGATGCAAGCACCTGTGCCTAATTTATACCCGCACTTCATGGCATGACCAGCTGGTGCAATCATTGTATGCCAATGTGCATTGGCTTGTTTAGTTACTCTCGAAATAGATTGGCTCTCATTAGCGAGATTCCTATTCGTCGGTACTCCAACATGGCATCTCCGTTCCCTCCTTCAGGGAACAAGGGTTACATGCGTAACCAAGATGTTAGGTATCATGCAAAATGATACTTAACTAAAATGTACAAAAACTAATCACATTTATTCAAATACTTTACACCACTGCTGATGAATGATGGAGCAACTGTGTAGCCTATCTTTACAATACCTCATGTCAGTGTATTTTTTTATTGTGTTACAGAACCTTGCCCTCAGCTGACCTCTCATTTACCACTATTCCTTTAACTGGAGATAAACATACTGACGCCGATATACAGGCTTTCATCAGAGCCAGACACAACCTGCTCAACAACAAAGGTATTATTCATACACACAGTGAGACACACTGAACCAAGAAAGCATTTGAAATATTAAAGAGAAAAAGGTGGATGAAGTCTTAACTTTATAGGTTTCAACAGCACCTTGTGTGGAACAGTTTATCTTGGATCAGATCAGGTTTCTGTGGACAACAAAAACAGATGCCCAAAATACAATGCTCCATATGAAGAGTGAAATTTGTACACACAAAGTGCTTTCATCATAAATTTGCCGTGGTGATGAACAATAAATACACTCGCTCACAAAATGAATGAATGTTTTGTGAGGCTAAATAACTTAAATGATGACAATACAACATAATGATATGTTCTGTTAGACACATAAGCAAAACAATATATAACAATGCAATACTAATACATATAAAAAATATGTTTTACTCACATAAGTGTAATGCACTCCTTCCTTCTGTGAACACTGTCTTCCCCACATCAGCTGGAACCTAAAAATAATGTTTAACCACTCATTCCACATCTACCACTTTAGAATCCGAAGGAAGCTTATGCAGCGACTGTGTTCTTCCACAACCAGGAATAGCGCAATATCTTGCTATATTCTTCGGCATGTTTATTGCTGCTGGCTAGCGTGAGCTGTTGAGTCGGTGGGTAGGGCTACTGAATTACACATGCTTATTATTCTGTAGAGGCAGTGTTTCGTCAGTCGATGATGTAAAGCTGCGAACACGATCGTTTTCTGGGCCTGGTGCCTATAAAAGCTTTTCTTTTACTAACAAAGACGTTTTCAGCTCTAAAACTTACAGGATAAACGGTAAAACTTTGCGGTTTGGGTACATGAATTATCATGAATTCATGCATTAATTAATGCATGACTTATGCATTACTACATGCATTAATATCTCATGAATCATCAGGAACTAAAAGGAATTCAAAGTCTTTCATTCATGACTTCATGGATGAACAACACCTTAATTAATACATTAACTAAGGTGAGTAAATCATCATACATTATGGTTTATTACACATGATAATGATGTTTTCTATGTTTAAAAATTGGTCTAATTCATGCATGTAAGACTACTTTCGAAACCACAATTTATGCATGTATGAATGTATTTACAGTCGTGGTCAAACTTTTTGGTAGCACTTTATAATAACGTTCCGTTGTAAGTCATTTATAACTGTTTAGTTAATGATGAACTAATCATTTACAAAACATTCATAAATGATTATCAAGTGATATGCTAACATTTTATGAATGTTTTGTAAATTCTGTTACAAGTCATTTACAAGTGATTAGTAAATACTTAACAAATGATTTATGAAACATGACTACGCGTTCATTAATGATTAATGAGTGATTTGTTAATTATTTTACATATATTTAGTAGATTCAGTTATAAGTAATTTACAATTGATTAGTTAATGATGAACTAATAATTTTACAAAACATGTAAATGCATTTCATAAATGTTACTGAATTGTATGTTTTGTAGATTCAGTTATAAATTATTTACAAGTTATTAGATAATGATACACTAATAATTTACAAATCATGATTATACATTCATAAATGATAAATATGCTAACGATTTACAAATTTTTCATAAGTTAGGCCTATCTTTAAAAAAAAAAGCATTTCATAAAATAATCAAACAGATCCTTAGTAAATGGTTAAGTTACTAGTTAATATATTATTAATCACTGAAATGTCAAATTACTACTATCTCAATAAATTGTTAATCATTAACAAATAATGATCAAACCATTAGTGAATGATGAGTAGCCTATATAATGTATTGATGCATATCCCAATGCATCAGATCAAGACGCATTTAATTCTTTGCATTTGTAGACATGATTTTATTAATATAAATAGGCTACTTTTTATTGCAAAAACTGACCAAAAACAGTATAAAAGTATTAGCTCATGTTGCATTCCAAGTTTTCTGAAGTCATACAATATCTTTATGTGAAGAACCGAGTTGATCTTAATGTTTTAATCATTGAAATGATGATCCCTTTATGAACGCATATTTCTTATATATAATTCAAATCATACTTCTGACTCTTTAGCATGATGCAAATGGTCACATGACACATAAGAGCCAATGGCATTTTACAATCAGATCTGACCAAGCCTGCAGTCTCCCTCTCATTTACTGAAGCTTTCGCGCCTCGATCGCCCCCCGGTGACCGGTCCCAGTATAGCCGCCCCTCTGTGATTTCTAATGGACGCGAGGCAAACTAAATAATAAAATTACACTTCAAATTTTTTCCCCCAAAGTTAGTTTATGTCACTGAAGGCAGTTATCATTACGATGATTTCATTTCAGGTGTTCGTTTTAAAAATAAGTTTAGTTTGAGTTAGTTATTTGATGCTATAAAAACGGGGGGTGTGACGTCATGATTGACAGCTGAGACTGACGGCTTCTCAGAGTGAAGTTGTCACTGAGGCACTAACAGACTTTTTTCGAAATTTTTGGGAGCAGATTAGAGCTTTAGCTTTAATTTCTACATTTCCATAACTGTTTATTTCACACCAACATAATTAATTGTTCTGCATCTGCCAGAGTGTGGGCGGGCTTTTGATATCGCGACTGTACTTCCTGCTCTACTTCCTGCGCTCTACTGCGCAACTCCGGTCCCGAAATCGCTACTGCGCAGACTCGGTCCCAAGATGTCCGCGCCATGCAAGGCTGCCTGAAAGCTTCAAATTTGGCAAGCGGAAACGGATGATGTCGAGTCGTCCATATTTTTTTACGGTCTATGGATCTGACGTAATGACGCAATTGGTCACGAGACACACGAAAGCCAATGCTGTCAAAGCTGATGTGACGTTTCTTCCTGGCGGCAAATTTTGAAATGTGTTAATCATTAATCATCGGGCGGTGGATGGACTCAACGCTGCTGATCGCTTCTGGGGATTTACTTCACACAAACCAATCGTTTGGCCTCAGGACACTTGGAATATTTGTATTTTTTGAATAAATTGTGAATGCAGTCGTATCTGCCTGTTTTTTTATATATAAAACACAAACGGGTATGTTTAGGGAAGGGATTGGTTATGTGACAAATAGAAGTTAAATGCTTGCAGTAATTAGATGAATTAACTATTTACACATTTCTATTGCAACAGGTGAGAAATAGCAGAATTTAATTTTCACATTTAACGTTACATTTGTTGTAGCAATCAATGGACGCATTTGTAACAGGTGAGAAATATCTACAAATGATGTGTAAAACGTTTACAAGTGATGAATAGTCTACACTTTAGATTAGGGGACGCTAAAAGCGTTTTAAATGCTTTGTATACGTGTGCAGATCATTTGTAACGCGTGATAAAGATTTGTAACTGATTTATTCATGCATTTGCAACATCATCTCTAGCAGGTGATGAACACTTTGTAGTGTGTACTTTAATGTAAATGCTGACTTGTGAGGGTATAGACAGCTGTCTTCACTGTAACGTGCATCTGATGCTTCACTGGAGGGTAAATCCAGTTCACATTATCACTAGACCCCTCACAGAACACCAGTCTGCACCATTGAGTGAAAGGATTTAACTTAACACTGCAATCCCCTGACTTTAAGTCATTTTAAAATGTTTATTAATTTGTCAACTAGTAATTTATCATTCTTTAAAATATAAATGCATACATTTATAAATGCATTTTGTGGGTTTTAACAGACCAGCTTAAAAAATTAATGATGCATCAATAAATTATATATTCATTATCTACTAATGGCTTGATCATCATTTGTTCATGATTAACAATTGTTTATTGATATAATGGTACACTGACATTTCAGTGATTAATAATAGCTATATTAACTAGTAACTTTTTTTGTTAACAACTGTTTATTACGTTATTTTTCTTTCTTTTTTGCCAAGAAATACAAAGCAAAAAACAACCATACAAATCTTGAACCCAACCCACCCTGTCCCACCCCTGGTAGACTTCAATAATAAATCACATAAACGTCGCACACCTGTGTGTGATAGGTCTTCAATAATAAAAAAATAAATACAAACATAGAATTTAGGAAAAGAAGAAAAAGTAAATAATAATAATGATAATAAACTATTAAAACAATAATAATTAAATAAAAATAATGATTTTACAAAGATGTTAAAAAGGTTGACACAGTATCAAAAGCAGCACACCATACATTTACAGTCTTGATATTAGCTCCATGCATACGAGCAGTTGAGAGTTCCATCGATATAATGTCCAACAAAAACGCTGACCATGTTCGTCTGTCCATTGTGTGAGAAGGGTTCCAGCGGTTAACTAGCATTTTTTTTTGCCGCTGTGAGTGCGGCCAACAGTAAGGATCTTTGTTAAATGGATAAAGTAAGGTTCCAAAAATCATTAAAAAAGAAGTGGCGTGGGGAGAGACAAATATCACAGCCCAAAAAATATGATAAGTCCTGTGAGAGCTGAGTCCAAAAGGGTGAGAGAGAAGGACAGTCCCAGAAAAAATGCAAGTATGTGCCTAAAGATCCTTCAGAACAAAGATTACACTTAGGAGAAGAGGACAGATTCATATAGAAACGTCTCATAGGAGTCAAGTAAACCCTATGAAGTAATTTCCAATGTATCATTGGATGATTGGGGTTCTTTGAAGACAGCTTAAACATCCTCCATACCTGATCCGAAAATACAACATCCACATCTTCATTAAGATCCCTGGCCCAAACAGTTGTAATAGATAAGGTGTAGCGCAGCCACATAAAGGGATACATAGATATATAGACTGCCGTTAATTCATTTAATTATTAACACATTACAGCTGTTGTATGCATTTCCCCTTGTCGTTGTTTGTCCCGGATATGTGTTGGTTCTCGTTCTTACTCTCGCGTGACTTCCGTCGGGAGCGTCAGGGAATCCCCAGTGACGTCATAGGTCCTGACGGCTGATGTGGCACATCAGATAAAAGAAGCCGGCTTACCGGCGCTCGGGAGAGGACACTCTCAGGAATAGTGGATTACGCGATCGATCGATCACTGCACAAGCGTTTGGTTATCACCGTCTGTGGATTTTTATCTCCCTAAGGAAATAAGAGTGGACTATTTCTGGTTGGGGTCCAGCACAGGATAACTCTGCTTCATCGAGCTCCCGGACTATAATACTGTACCGGTGAGGCCGATTCGACACACACACACACAGGACTTGGACTGAATTTTCTATACATTTTTTTTCTACCATTGTTAATATTGTATACATATATATTTGTTTATTGGGTTTGGGGTTGCTGATTCAATACACTTTGGTTTATTATCTAAGTGGTTGTTGTGATAAGTTTATTTGAGCACCTTTTAAGAAAAAGGATTAACGTACCGTGATAGTTGTGTAAACAGCCTTTGTCAGGCTGAGTGTTACATATTGGTGGCCCGTACGGGGATTTTCCTTATTAAGGTGTTTGAATTGTTTTTTTGTTGTTGTTTTTGTTTTTTCAACCGGAATTATGGATGAGGTAAATAGGGATGCAGTTGTTCAAGTTCAGATAGAGAATACTGATAACCCGGTGACGCCAGTAAATGTTCAGGATGATGTAGAACAAAATGAGACAGATTTTACTGCAGGCCCGTTTGTGACCCGGCGTAATCCAACTGCAGAAATAACTTCTATGATTAGTTCACTGTACATGTCTGACTCTGAACAGTCTGATGATGATGATGATGATGATGATGATGATGATGGTCATATAAGGAATGCTGATGTAGTACAATCAATACACACAGATCTGGCACAAAGTAAAGTGGATTTATTGGCTCTTAATCAAAAGGTACACACCTTAGAAAATGATTTTAAACAGTCAATGGACAGTACATTGAACAGAGAAACCAGTTTCAGGGAGGCCGTGGATCCTAGCTTGGCCGGTTTGGAGGACTATTTTTTAAAGTCGCTAGAAAAATTAGAAAAAGCAGTCACAAACTGTTTTCTCAGGCGAGACCATAAATGGGAAAGTCAAATGAGGAAGTTGAGACTAACTAGCACTCCCACACTCTCCAGGTTGCAGGCCTTCACCCCTGAGGCCTCTCGGGTGGCTTCGATCCGACATCCCCCAACCCCAGCTCCTGTATCTAGGCAGCGAATTCCCACGGTTAATGATACATATGACATTCAACCTACTGTGCATTCTAAAACTCCTAATGTGTTTACCTCTGCAGTAGGGGCTGGTACATCCTCATTCTACGCACGACCTCCCATCCGCCTGGAGTTCCCGTCCTTTGGAGACTCCTGTGAAACAGCAGAGGTGCTTAACTTCCTTGAACAATGTGAGAACTTCCTAGAGATCAGGCCACTTCCTGGTGTCAAGCTCATTGGAACCTTAAGCACAGTCTTGAGGGGACCAGCTCTGAGCTGGTGGAAGGCAGAGAAGTCAAAGATAACAGATTGGAAATCCTTTAAAAAGGCATTCATGGCTGCTTTCCTCGCAGATGATTACCTCTCTGAAGTGGAGGAAAAACTGAGGACTCTGGTTCAGCAGCCACAACAACGCCTGAGGGACTTTGCTTATGACTATAGAGCTCTCTGTCTGAAGTGGAAGCCTGAGATATCTGAGGAGGAACTGGTGAACCGAATACTAAACAACATCAACCCCAGGGTCGCAGGATGTCTAAGGGGAACGTTGAATTCAGTGGAACAACTGGTGAAGGTTGGCTCAAGGGTGGAAAAGGACTGCATGGGAGCCAAGGACTATTGGCAAAAAGTCGGCTCTCAGAGCAGCAAAGAAAAGGCCTACAAGAAATCTGGAGAAGGTACCTTCAACAAAAACCTGGCAGGAGTAACTCTGGCACAACACCATCCGGGGTCATCACACCTTGTGGTGCCTGTAAAGGTGAATGGTAAGGAAGTGAATGCTGTATTGGACACAGGAAGCACTTATACCTTAATGCAAGAAAACCTGTGGAATCAGTTGAAGGCAGAGAAGCCAGTGACAATTAACTCCAGCCCTCAGCGATTTATTATGGCGGATGGAACCATTCATCAGTCCAGAGACCTGCAAAAGGTTAGGTTTCAATGGCATGACCACGAGTGTAGTATGGATACTTATATCCTGAAAAACACTCACCTCGCCTTTCCTCTTATTGCGGGTCTGGATTTCCTGAGGGTCACAGGAGAAGTCTTGGAGGTGGGACAACGTAGGTATGGGTTAAAATCTGAAAAAGGATACACATACTACCATCTTGCCATCACTGATACCAACAGGCGCAGCGACCCCGGCAGAACAAGCTCATGCTCTTATGGCTGCAAACGCTGAACCTATATTACGCCTTACCACCAACTGGCAGGTTTTCCGAACTCCTGTACCTCAACACAGAGATCAGCCAGTGGGACTCCGACAATCCGGAAGAGATGGCAAAATTGATCTCCACCTGGCCATTCACCACCTCTAACACCCTGGGTAAAACATCAGTGGTACGACACAAGATTATGGTAACCGAAGATATACCCATCAAATCACGGGCATATAGAGTGTCACCTCTAAAGAAGCAGGTCATAGAGGAGCAGGTGGATCAGATGCTGCGGGACAGCATCATTGAACCCTCCTTCTCTCCTTGGTCTTCTCCGGTGGTTCTGGTCCCCAAACCGGACGGTGCATATCGTTTCTGTGTGGACTATAGAAAGCTTAACAGCAAGACCGTACCGGATGCTTACCCAATGCCTTTGATTCACGACATTCTGGAATCGCTAGAAGGGGCCTCATGATTTACCTCCTTAGATCTGCAGTCTGGGTACTGGCAGGTGGAGATGGAGGAGTTGAGCAAGGAGAAGACGGCTTTTATCACCACCAAAGGGTTATACTAATTCAAGTCCATGCCCTATGGACTCAGAAATGCCGCGGCCACCTTCCAGCGTTTGATGGAGAGTGTGCTAACAGAGTTGAGAGGGAAAATCTGCTTTGTATATATTGACGACATAATCATCTATTCAAAGTCTCAAGAGCACCACATTCAAGACATTAACTCTGTTTTTCAGAAACTTACCCAAGCCAATTTGACGTTGAACATGAAGAAATGCCACTTCTTCAAGCGCCAGCTCAAATTTCTGGGCCATATAGTCTCTGAGAAGGGGTGGAGATTGACAGAGAGAAGACCAGAGCAGTGGCTGAGTACCCGCCACCACAAGATCTCAAGAGCTTGCAAAGGTTTCTGGGCCTGGCGGGGTGGTATCATAAGTTCATACCCCACTTCGCAGACATATCCGCCCCATTGAACCATCTAAAAAAGAAAGGAGTAAAGTGGGACTGGACTACAAAGTGTCAGGCTAGTATGGATGGTTTGAAACAAGCACTACAGAATGCACCTGTCTTAATTCAACCTGACCTCAACAAAACCTTCCAGGTTCACACGGACACGAGTGATGTAGGACTGGGCGCTATACTCACGCAACACTCTGAGGAAGGAGAACAAGTGGTGGCTTATGCATCACGGACCTTAACAGGAGCAGAGAAAAATTACAGCACTTCTGAAAAGGAATGTCTAGCAGTGGTGTGGGCGGTGGAGAAGTGGAGGCATTACCTGGAGGGATGGCCTTTTGAGGTTTTCACTGACCACGCAGCTCTCACATGGGCATTCAACTGCCCTAAAACCTCCTCTCGACTCACTCGCTGGACACTCCGCCTGCAACAATTCAACTTTCAGGTTCACCATAGAAAGGGCTGCCTCAACATGGGACCTGACGCTCTATCCCGGGTTCAGGAGCCGTTTTCTACAGATGATGCCCCATGTCTAGCCATGTCTACACAACATTCGACCACATTACCACCTTCTCTGGAAGAAATAGCTCAAGCTCAACGGGTGGACGATACTATTACTCACCTGCAGTCTGGCCTCAACCCTCGGTCTGCCAAGGAACAGCCCATCACCTTTGAAGACCACCAGGGGGTGTTGTACCGCAAAGTTCCTTTAAGAACTAAGGGAGAGAAATTCCAGTTGGTAGTACCCCAATCATTAACCACTGTCTTCATGCATTATTACCATGATAACCCCCTAGGTGGCCATCTGGGACAGTTGAAAACCCTGGTGAAAATCCTAGATGTGGCATGGTGGCCCTCCGTCAGGAAGGATGTGTGGCAGTACGTCAAAGGCTGTGAGGTATGCCAGAAATATAAACCCTGTAACACAAAACCGTCTGGATTTATGCAAAGTTCACCGATCACAGAACCAGGTTACATGCTCAGGGTGGACCTAATGGGACCCTTTCCCCGCAGTAAAAAACAGAACACCTACCTCCTGGTCATTGTGGATTATTTCACTAAGTGGGTGGAAATGTTTCCATTGAGAGATGGAAAGACCCAGAAGTTAGTGAAAATACTCCGAGAGGAGATATTTACCCGATGGGGGGTGCCCAAATATCTGGTGTCTGATCGGGGTCCCCAATTCACTTTTAGTCTGCTGGGGGATCTGTGCAAGACATGGGGTTGTGTTCAAAAACTCACCACGAGCTATCATCCCCAATCAAATCTCACTGAAAGATTCAACCGGACCATAAAGACAATGATTGCGGCTTATGTGGGTCAACAACATCAGACCTGGGACCAGTGGCTGCCCGAGTTCCGCTATGCCATCAGGAATGCCCAACAGGAAACCACAGGAAGGACACCTGCGGAGCTTATGATGGGCAGGCAAATTCGGGGACCACTGGAACGCCTAATCCATCGGCCACCGTCGCCAGATCAAGCTGCATATTCCCTGGTGGAACGACAAAACATCATGGTGGATGAGGTAAAGAATAGAATGAGGATGTGCCCAGCCAAACAAGCTAGGTATTTTAATTACCGTAGAAAAAATGCGCAGTTTCAAACGGGTGACCTAGTTTGGATTAAAACTCATCCTCTCTCTAGTTCATCGAATAGGTTCTCTGCCAAGCTAGCGCCCAAGTGGGAGGGTCCAGCTGAAATAAAAAGTAAAACGGGGCCAATAAATTACACTGTGTGCTGGGGCAACCCACCTAGAATCGATGTATTAAATGTGGTAAACCTGCGTTATTACGGACGTTCTCCTCTGATGCCGCTGGCTGGGGGAGGGGATCTATGTAGCGCAGCCACATAAAGGGATACATATATATATATAGACTGCCGTTAATTCATTTAATTATTAACACATTACAGCTGTTGTATGTATTTCCCCTTGTCGTTGTTTGTCCCGGATATGTGTTGGTTCTCGTTCTTACTCTCGCGTGACTTCCGTCGGGAGCGTCAGGGAATCCCCAGTGACGTCATAGGTCCTGACGGCTGATGTGGCACATCAGATAAAAGAAGCCGGCTTACTCGCGCTCGGGAGAGGACGCTCTCAGGAATAGTGGATTACGCGATTAATCGATCACTACACAAGAGTTTGGTTATCACCGTCTGTGGATGTTTATCTCCCTAAGGAAATAAGAGTGGACTATTTCTGGTTGGGGATCCAGCACAGGATAACTCTGCTTCATCGAGCTCCCGGACTATAATACTGTACCGGTGAGACCGATTCGACACACACACACACACACACAGGACTTGGACTGAATTTTCTATACATTTTTTTTCTACCATTGTTAATATTGTATACATATATATTTGTTTATTGGGTTTGGGGTTGCTGATTCAATACACTTTGGTTTATTATCTAAGTGGTTGTTGTGATAAGTTTATTTGAGCAACTTTTAAGAAAAAGGATTAACGTACCGTGATAGTTGTGTTAACAGCCTTTATCAGGCTGAGTGTTACAAAGGTTTTGTATAGATGTTCGAGAAGATACGAATAAATAACTGAAACAGAAGTGGGAGATTTCTCAGAAGGAAGGATTAATTTACATAAAGGGTGAAGAGGTAAATGGGAGTCCCAAGGCACCCCATAAGCCCGAAGGGCCGATCTTATACGCAAATACATAAAAAAAAGATGTAGCTTGTAAATTATATTGGGCTTTAATGTTCTGAAATGATTTTAGACCTATATCATTGTATATATCTCCCAGAGTGTTTACTTTATTCTGAGTCCAATGCGGGCAGTGAAATGGGGCCTTGCCTGACAAAAGATTATTATTGTGGAAAATTGGTGAATGTTTATGCCAGATTGTAACTTGATGTGTTTGTTTTTCCACTTCCCTCCAAGTGGAGATGAGTTATAATTGGACCAAACTTGGATTTGCACTGCCTCAGTGGAACCCCCGAGAAAACAAGATGTTTCAATTCATAGGGATAGGCTATAGATTCCTCAATTGCTTTCCATGACACAGAAGCATCAGAGTCAAACCAGACTGTTAAAGGGTGGAGAGTAAAGGCTTGAGCATACAGTCTAAAATTAGGGAAAGACAGATCTCCATGTGATCTTAATTCGAGGACGTTTCCCATTCCATATATAACGAGAAACACATGCATCCAGTTTTTTTCCAGTGACCAGCAGGTGGAGAAAGAGGAATCATAGATGAAAAGAAATTAATACGTGGGAGAACGTTCATTTTAACCACCGATACCCGAGCATGAAAGGAAGTTGGGAGACGGGACCAATTTTCCAAGTCAGAGTTTACTTTCAGTAAAATACTATTCTGGTTTTTTAAAATAATTACCTGCAGGTATGGAAAGCTATCTATGCCCAGATAATTAAAGGATTTAACCACCGGAATAGATACGAATAGGGGTGTGGGATCAACTTCAAAATTTAGTGGGAGTAAACATGACTTGCTCCAATTAATTTTAAACCCAGAGAGGGATCCAAAATGATCAAATAAATTTAACACATGAGGGGTAGAATGTGACGGTTTCTCCAAAAACAATAAGATGTCGTCGGCAAACAATGAAATATGATGGTATGTGTTCTTGATAATTATTGGGGCAATAGTTTCTGATTGGCGGACCGCTTGGGCTAAGGGTTCCAAGGATAAGGCAAATAACAAAGGAGAAAGCGGGCAACCCTGACGAGTACCTCGATGTATAACGAATGGATTTGAACAAACTGACCCTGCAAGGACAACAGCTGCAGGGTTGGTATACAAAACTTTAATCATGTTTATAAATGTTGATCCTAAACCCAAATGTTTCAAAACTACCCACAAGTAGTTCCATTCTAGCTGGTCGAAAGCTTTCATCGCATCCAAAGATAATACTGCGCAAGGGGAAATCAACATACTCACTGAATTAACAATATGACAAAACCTGCGCAAATTATCCGAAGCGGAACGAGATTTAATAAAGCCTGTCTGGTCACAATGTATTAGTCTATTCATAAATCTCTCTAAACGCCGGGCCAGCTCTTTAGCATACAATTTAACATCTGTCCCTATTAGAGAAAGTGGTCGATAGCTAGAACAGGAAGTTGGATCTTTGTCTTTTTTTAACAGGAGAGAAATAATAGCTATATTATTCAATGAGTGAAATGAACCTTGAGTAACTGAAAAGTTTATCATATCTAACATTAAAGGGCCTAAGTCAGACCAAAAAGTTGTATATAATTCAATTGGAATACCTGGGGATTTCCCCTTGTTCATAGATTTAGCTGCTGTCTCCAACTCCTGAAGAGTAATCGGTTCAGCCAGATATTCAGAATCTGAATCCGACTACCGAGGTAAATTCAGGTTGGATAAAAAGGGAGCAGATGAGTCAGGGCCACCGCCAGAAGAAGTATAAAGGTTAGAATAAAAAGAGCGAAAAGTGCTATTAATCTCTATGGGATCTGTCACAATGTCCCCAGATTGGGATTTCACCGCAGGAATATTCGCAAACTTTTCACTGTTGCGTAATCTCATTGCTAAAAGATGACTTGGTCTACTCCCCTGAAAGTAATAATTCTGCCTAGATCTTTGAATCAAAAATTCTGCCCTAGATCTCAGTAATAAATTAAGTTCGTCCTAATCGCCGTGATTTTACTAAGTGTATTATCTGAGAAAAACGTTGATTATCTCTTGTCAAGTTTTGAAGCTGCGATTCCAATTCTACTATCCTTTTGTGTCTTTTTTTCTGAAGAAAATAGGCATATGAAATAGAGTTATTCCTTATGAAACCCTTTAACCACATTCCAGAGTGTCCGTGGATCCTCTACTGAGCCTCGGTTAATTTCAATAAACTCATAAAACTTAGTTCTGAACTGACTGCAGAAGCTTTCGTCCTGTAACAATTTAGGGTTAAATTGCCATCTAGAGGCCCGAGATGACCGAGGGGCCAAAGATAATCTACAAAAATTAGCATCATGATCAGACATAGATAGGGAGAAAATATCCGCTTCTTGAGCAGCTGAGGATAAAGAGGAAGAGATAAACATATAATCGATTCGTGAATAGGATTTATGAGTGGCAGAGAAGAAAGTGAAGGATCTAGCTGAGGCCAAATATCAACCAACGAGGATGAATTTGCACATTGCCGAAGTTTGTCAGAACAAAGAGCTTGAGAGTGTGATTCCTTTGGTCCCGACCTATCTAAAGAATGTGATATTACAGAATTCATATCTGCACCCATTACAATTTCAGAGTCAGAGAACTTCAGGAGATAAACTGAAAGTGAAGAGAAGAAATTAGGGTCAGGGATACATGGAGCGTAAACTAAAAGAAATACGATATTCCTATTCTCCACCGCTGTTTTCATGTGTGTTACTCTATCATCTGAATCACTGCCTTTATCCAAAATAGTGATGTTTAAAGACCTCCGCAGCAATATTAAGACACCTTTAGTTTTAGTAACTTTAGATGAATGAGATACCACTTCATAAAACTTATTATTGCACCTGCGTACATCCTCCTCTTTCAAATGGGTTTCTTGAACTAAAGCTATATCAATCTTTTGTCTTCGCAAAAAATCCAAAAAACCTGTGCGTTTATGAGGGCCATTTAGGCCATTAATATTGCAACTCAAAATATTAAGCTCAGTCATGAGTATCAGATAGAAATGCTGCTTGATATAACAATGTACAACTCAGAAAATGAAACCATTTGAGTCTACCATCAAACCTTCCCTCCCTCTTCCCATCCCTATTTGAAGAAACATAACCAATTTCAATTGAACAATGGTGGATTGCAACAAGAACAAACCTTGATCCACCAACCCCCCTTAAAGCAATCCGTGGCGTCAACAGAAACCTGCACATTACTGAAGCACCAACTTTGGCTCCATACTTGCATAATGGGTAGCAAGTCCATAAAAAATAAAAAAAAATAAAAAAAAAATCCATGCATATATAGCCTATATATTCAACTGTAAATAATCTAACTACATTTTAAAATAAATATGTAAATAAAAAAGGGTAAATGAAAAAAAAATGAAAAAAAGGGGGTAAATAAATTAAAATGTATACTAGCAGAAATGCCACACAACCGAGAAAATACAATATGCATGGTTAGTGATTTGGATACTTATGTCATATAAAATCAAGTGAGGTGAGCACTATATGAAACAGTCACCTGGCACGTTAGAGCATCTTTTCTTCTTCTTGTCAACATCTGTCATGTCCAACTAAAGTTCACTGGTAGTTATTTGCTGAATGACTACTGAAAAAATGTCTCGCTTCCTCTGGGGAGTACAGCATTTTTGGTTCGCCTTGACTGAGAATGACTTTCAACGTCGCAGGAAAAAGAAGGAAATTCTGGATGCCAGCTTCCCTCCTTCCTTTCCCTCCGGATTGGTGCAAACGCGCTTCTTCTTTTTGCAGTCATAGGAGAGAAATCTGGGAAGAGGGACAGCGTTGCTCCGTCGCTTGTTTTCACCGGGGCATGAAGTCTAGCAGCCCGTAGAATGAGCTCCCTGTCTGTATATCTCAAAAGTTTAAAGATGAAGACCCGTGGTTTAGCCCGATCGGAGGAACCTTTTGTATACAGGCGATGCGCTCGTTCCACTTCAATCTCTCTGCCCGCCAGAGATGGGAGCCACGTCGGAAGCGATCTTTTCAAAAAGCCGATAGGGTTGTCCTTTTCGGAACCTTCAGGTAATCCAACCAGACGTAGATTGCTGTGCCTGTTGTGGTCTTGTAGATCTACCACCTGTTGTTCTAGCGCGGCTATTCGCACATTGTGATCCGCGACTACTTTCTTCTGTTCCCGCATCTCACCCATTAGAAAATCGAGTTTAGAGCATAGCGACTGAACAACTGACATGTGGGAGGTAAATTCACTCCGCATCGCTGTCAACTCAGTTTTTAGAATGTCCTGAAAGCGTGCGACAGTGTCAGCCATTTTATCAACCGCGTCAGTCGTGCTCGGTGTCTTGGATTTCTTCTTGATCGGAGAAGATGATGGCGACAAATATTGTTGTTTCCGATTGTGTGCCATCTATCACAGTACATTTAATGAATAAAACTTGAAATTAAACGAAAAATCTACAAAAACAAAGGGGGCCAAATACGGAGCTCTACTCAAGTGCGACTAGGTTCATGAGCACGTCACGTGACTCCCATTAACTAGTAACTTAAAAACCATTTACTAAGGATCTGTTTGATTATTTTATGATATGCTATTTTTTTAAAGATAACACCACAGATTTGCAAATGGTTAGCATATTATACTTATTCATTTATGAATGTATAATCATGATTTGTAAATGATTAATTTACCATTATCTAATAACTTAAAAATAAACAATTATATAACAAAAAGTAACAATTCAGTAACATTTAGGAAATGCATTGTCATGTTTTGTAAATCAATAGTTCATCATTAACTAATCAATTGTAAATTACTTATAACTGAATCTACTAAATATATGTAAAATAATTAACAAATCACTCATTAATCATTAAGAATTCATTACAACATTCATTAAATGTTAGCATATTACTTGATAGTCATTTATGAATGTTTTGTAAATGATTAGTTCATCATTAACTAACCACTTATAAATGACTTACAACTGAACGTTATTATAAAGTGTTACCCTGTAGGGTAATGTCAACATGCTTAACTCAGATGGTTAATAAAAAAACTTTAGTTAATCACATGAATTTATATAACGTTACTGATCTAGCCTGTGCATGCATAAGATAATGCTTATTTTTGAATATTCCTTTAATAATTCACAATGTCTCACTTACATTACACAACTAGAGTAAAACAAATAATTAGGTTAATTGTCTGAATGTGCTACTCCTGATAAATATAATAAAACATAATTAAAAGTAGTCTTACATGCATGAATTAGATCAATGTTTTTTGTGAACACTGTAAACATCATGATCATGTGTAATAAACCATAATTTATCATGATGTACTCACCTTAGTTAATGTTTTAATTAAGGTGTTGTTCATCCATGAAGTCATGAATGAAAGACTGAATTCCTGTTAGTTCCTGATGATTCATGAGATATTAATGCTTGTAGTAATGCATAAGTCATGCAGGAATCAATGCATGAATTCATGATAATTCATGTACCCTTACTGCAAAGTGTTACCGAATAATATTATATTACCATAACCTTTTACATATCAAAAGCTCAAGGATAGTTGATTTTTTAATTCATAACCCCTTTAAGGACTCTGTGACATTATATATCTTGCTACATGCATTGTAGCTAGCAGAAAAAAACAAAATTAAGGATTGAAGATTTTTTCCACTAAATTTTTTAAACAATAATTCAAACATTAATAATAATAATAATAATAATAATAATAATAATAATAATAATAATAATAATAATAATCAACTGGTTAATACCATTTAGTACAATTTATTGAAGGAGTTTTTTTGTTAATCTATACACTCGTTGGTGGACGCATCAAATCCGTTGAGGATAATTGTAACGACCGCTATGAGACAGAAGGTTTTTAATTTTTGCATCATGGCTCAACTCTGCTGCAGTGGTATAAGAAAACAGTTTTATCTATCAACACGAAATCCATAACTATTTGTCGGCATGGTCTGAAGACGATACGGTTTAATTTAGGTGAAAATCGGAAAAACGGTCTAGGATGAGTTTGAAAAAGTAGGTTTTTAACAAATAACAAAATGGAGGACAGATAGGTTTGCAAAATATGGCAAAATTGGTATCCATGTTCTCGTCATGAGCCAATGAATGTATTATGACCAGTTTCATTACAATGGGCTAATTTAATCAAAAGTTATTAGCATTTTTGTACATTTTATTACAACTTTTGACCACAAGGTGGTGCTGCCCCGAAACTTTTTGAGTACCTTCAGGACATAGAGCGGAAGACACATACCGAGTTTTGTCCCGATACGCTAATGCATTCGTAAATTATAACATTCATTTGCAACAATTCCCCAACAATTTCATAATGCATAATAGACACACTGCATAATAAAATTAAAAATACATTAAGACAGTTAAAGGCTACGTTATTATTTACATTTACATTTAATCATTTAGCAGATGCTTTTATCCAAAGCGACTTACAAAAAGGGGAGAGCAATAGAAGCAACGAAACAAACAAGGCCAACAACCTGCAAGAGCTGTAAGAATTCTCAGTTAATCGAGCACAGTACACAAACTTATTTTCTTTTTTTTCTTTTTTTTTGACAAACAAACTGAAAATTTAATTGGGTAGTTAAGTGCTAGTCTTTATTGGTCAGGTGCAATTAGGGCAGGGCGATAAAACAATAATTATCACAATATAATTTTCCTCTATAAAACGATAACAACAGTTCGATAAATTCTCAATATAATGCTTACACGCTATGCGTAATGCTACTCATGCGTATTGCAGACCGGGCTTCTGGGTGTTGCACGCGCTGTTGTTTACAGTCAGTGTCTGACAGGATTGGAGGATCAGTTAAGTGGAGCGAGAAAAATTAGCAATAGTGAAGAAAATGCAGCACTCATGACCAGCTCAGAGGACACAGATATCGTTGACAAGTTAGTTTGCTCAACTTCAGTGGATTGAAGATATTTTGGCGATAACATCCGACATAAAACAGAGCGACATGGGCTGCTTATCATAGGTTCCCCACGCAGAATTGAATTATTAAATTATCGTGCTTCTTCGAAGTTCTTCCATATAACATAGAGCCCAACACAGCGGTAAATCTATAAACTACATTCACGCATAGCAGGCTTATCACATTGTTAGTTGCAGTGGGTGACTTGCAAGCTAATGCTAACAAACTATAATCACTAAAACATCGGACTTGTACATTGTTATGATAATTGTTTGTCTTTAGTGACGTATTACCCATTTAATCCCACCGGTCACAATAGTGACCGTAAAAAAATGTTTCATTTCTAAGGCTATAAAAATGTTACTGAATGATCTATCAATGCATTTCCAGCAGATATTGAAATAATAAAGGGTCTCAATGAAATATGTGCAGTGTTGTTAAATTGTCACATGACCAGAGCTGTTTACTTCCTGTTTGCGCCAAGAGAAGAGGATGGCAGCAAGAAAGCTCCCAAAGAAAAGGATAGTAAAGGATGTTAACATAAGGATGGAACATAGATTTTTGGTACACATCATGTTTAAGGTATCTAGTATTGATTTATGCATTTGCAATTATTCAACTTTGTTTAATGTGGCCATAGAACTCACAAACATGTCAACGGCAACAATAGTGACCGGTGGGATAACCCCTTGTATCTATATGCTAATACACATAGGCTAACTGTTCTACCTTACTTTCTGCTACTATCTAACTTTCTACCTAATTTTACACAGACACACACAGACACACAGACACACATGCACCCACACACACACGGACCCAAGGAAGACTAGCTAACTAGCTAATTCTGCTGCTCCCAAGGGCCTCTAAGCACCCAACGAGGGTCCAGACAGAAGCCCCAAGGGCCTCTAAGCACCCGAGGGTCCATCCAGAAGCCCCAAGGGCCTCTAAGCATCCGAGGGTCCATCCAGAAGCCCCAAGGGCCTATAAACACCTGAAAGTCCAGACAGAAGACCCAAGGGCCTCTAAGCACCTGATGGTCCAGCAAGAAGACCCAAGGGCCTCTAAACGCCAGAGGGTCAAGACAGAAGCCCCAAGGGCCTCTAAGCACCCGACGAAGGTACATCCAGAAGCCCCAAGGGCCTCTAAGCACCCGCTGGTCCAGACAGAAGACCCAAAGGCCTCTAAGCACCCGATGGTCCAGCCAGAAGACCCAAGGACCTCTAAACGCCCGAGGGTCCAGACAAAAGCCCCAAGGGCCTCTAAGCACCCAACGAGGGTCCATCTAGAAGCCCCAAGGGCCTCTAAGCACCCGAGGGTCCATCCAGAAGCCCCAAGGGCCTATAAACACCCGATAGTCCAGACAGAAGACCCAAGGGCCTCTAAGCACCTGATGTTCCAGCAAGAAGACCCAAGGGCCTCTAAACGCCCGGGGTCAAGACAGAAGCCCCAAGGGCCTCTAAGCACCCGACGAGGGTACATCCAGAAGCCCCAAGGGCCTCTAAGCACCCGCTGGTCCAGACAGAAGACCCAAAGGCCTCTAAGCACCCGATGGTCCAGCCAGAAGACCTAAGGGCCTCTAAACGCCCGAGGGTCCAGACAGAAGCCCCAAGGGCCTCTAAGCACCCAACGAGGGTCCATCCAGAAGCCCCAAGGGCCTCTAAGCATCTGAGGGTCCATCCAGAAGCCTCAAGGGCCTATAAACGCCGATAGTCCAGACAGAAGACCCAAGGGCCTCTAAGCACCTGATGGTCCAGCCAGAAGACCCAAGGGCCTCTAAACGCCCGAGGGTCCAGACAGATGCCCCAAGGGCCTCTAAGCACCCGACGAGAGTCCATCCAGAAGACCCAAGCAACCGAGGGTCCATCCAGAAGACCCTAGGGCCTCTAAGCACCCGAGGGTCCAGCCAGAAGACCCAAGGGCCTCTAAACGCCAAAGGGTTCAAGGGCAAACCAAGGGCAAAACTGCAAGTGGTCAAAAGTAAAGATGGAGTATTTAAGCGATCCAATAGTATAAGGCTTATATGTAAAATATTCACACTACAATGAGAGAGCATTTAGAGGCAATGCGGGAATTTTTAAAAGTGATAATAACTAGCCTTTGATATAAGGATCTTATACACTCTTACAAACACACACACACACACACACACACTCATAAAACACTCACAAACACACTCACACTCACAAACACACTGCACAGGTTAAATAGACCTCTATTCAATCTGTACAATGGTTGATACAACACAGTTTCCCACCGGTCACAATTGTGACCGATCATAAAACACACTTTTTCACACACTTTTCCATGAAAATTTCAAAAAATTATGATTGATTGTTTCAAAGGGATACTAATGACACATGATTTGGATATTTTTGTGTCTGGGAAAAATTTGGGAATTAATGAATCAGCATCGCATGTAGGCCTATCAAAAGATAAATAATTTACCTTTTATGAATCTGGTTCAAAAGCCACAAGAATTCTAGCGAGGCGCCTCCGAAAGCAGCAATTGAAACACTCGATTACAAAAATCAGAGACCCTTTAACTGATAGTTTGACTTGATATTAATCAAATTCATAAAATCTTTGAAAACTATTATCAAACACTATACACACCCTCAAAACCAGTGAATGAAAGTATTATTACACAGTATTTGGCAGGATAAGACCTGCCTTCCCTAGGATCAATACAAAATGATGCTTTAACTGCCCCTATCACTCGAAAAGAAGTGGACGCAGCTATTGGAAGTCTGAAAACTAACAAATGTCCAGATAGCGATGGGTTTTCTAATGAGTGGTACAAGATTATCAAGGAGGGGAGCTTGCTCCCATTCTGCAGGAGTCTTTTAATTGGACCCTGAATAGAGCAGAGATACCGCCATCATGGAGAGAGGCCATAATATCTGTCCTCCCTAAGGAAGGAAAAAATATCGAACAATGTGAGTCATATCGCCCGATCTCAATACTGAATGTTGATTACAAACTCTTTACTTCTATAATTTTTAAGAGAATGGAGTAGTATATAGACTTGATTCATGAGGATCAAACAGGATTCATTAAAGGCCGTCAAACTCACAAGATAAGATGAACATAAGATGAACATTGCATGTCATAGACCAAGCCAAGATACAACAACTGAGTTTGGCTTTAGTCAGCCTCCATGCGGAGAAAGCCTTTCATCGGATCAGCTGGCCCTTTTTATACAAGGTGCTTAATAATAATAATAATAATAATAATAATAATAATAATAATAATAATAATAATAATAATAATAATATATTTTATTTGTAAAGCCCTTTTCATAGTTAAAAACAATCCCAAAGTGCTACACATAAAAAATTAAAAAAAACAAAAATAAAATAAAATAAAAAACAAATGAATTAGCAAAAAGTAAAAAATGCTTGTTTAAAAAGAAAGGTTTTTAGTTCTTTCTTAAAAGAGTCTATGGCTTGAGGAGCCCTTAGGTTTTCTGGAAGGGAATTCCAAAGACGCGGTGCGGCTGAGCAGAAGGCTCGATCCCCCATAGTGCGGAGCTTAGTTGTGGATGGTTGAAGAAGGGCTTTATTTCCAGAACGGAGGTTGCGTGAAGTGTTTTGTGTTGCGACGAGTAGTTCCTTTAAGTAGGGGGGTGCGTTTCCGTGGATGCATTGATGGGTAAGTAAGATGATTTTATAATTAATCCTGTATGAAACAGGGAGCCAGTGGAGCGAGTGAAGGATGGGTGTGATATGGTCATATTTTCTTATCCTCATTAGGATCCTGGCAGCACTGTTCTGAATGTATTGTAATTTTTGTAGACTTTTGCCAGGAATCCCAAAAAAGAGAGCGTTGCTGTAGTCCAGCCTGGATGAAATAAAAGCATGGACAAGTTTTTCAGCATCTGACAGACCAAGTGTGGGACGGAGTTTAGCAATGTTCCTGAGATGATAGAAGGAGATCTTACACAGATGTTGTGTGTGGGCTTCAAATGTGAGTTGAGCATCAAATCTTACTCCCAGGTTAGTGACTGTCGATGAAATTGGAATGTTTTGACCAGAGAAGGTGATGTGCGTTATAGGTGATGACTGGACCTGGTGTGGTGTACCCACTAAAATAGCTTCTGTTTTGGAGCTATTTAGCTGTAGGAAGTTTGCCTTCATCCATGCCTCAATATCCTCAAGACAGGAGCTCAGAGATGACAGAGTGGCTGTAGATGAAGTGAGGTTGGTTTTTATATATAGCTGAGTGTCATCGGCATAGCAATGAAATGATATTCCATGCCTGTGATGGTGTGCCGGTATCAGCTGCCATCAACAGGTCATTTGTGACCCTGATCAGGGCTGTTTCAGAACTATGAGCGGAACGGAAACCAGACTGAAATTTTTCAAAAAGGGAGTTTGAATTTAGATGATCCTGAAGATGGGCAGCAACAACTTTTTCTAGAACTTTGGACAAGAATGGAAGGTTGGAAATAGGCCTGTAGTTTACAAGAACTTCAGGGTCTGAAGTGGGGTTTTTCAGAAGGGGTTTGATGACAGCAGTTTTAAGAGCAGATGGAACATGACCAGTACGTAGAGAATGGTTGATGACTTTGGTTATTAAGGGACTAAGAGAGCTGATGTGTGTTTTCACCAAAGCTGTGGGTAAAGGGTCCAGCACACTGGTGGAAGCTTTCATCCTGCTGATGATGTCCTCAACTTGTTGCTTAGAGATTTCAGGAAAACAACAGAGAGGCTGGAAGGTCCCAGGCTGTGGGTCGGCAGTAGGGACAGATAGAGCAGCAGTGCTGGAAAGGAGAGAGTGGATGGTCTCAACTTTTTTCCTAAAGAAGGTGATGAAGCTGTTGCATTTCTCTTCTGATGTGTCATTGTGTGAAGTAGTTTGTGGCTTGATGAGATGATTTATTGTGGAGAAAAGCTGCTTGGAGTTCCCCTGATTTTCACTAATGATGTTTGAGTAGAACTGTGTCAGTGCTTTTTTTAGTGACATTGAGTAGGCCTTCTGATGTTCTTGATAGGCTATTTTGTGAACAGTAAGTCCAGTTTTTTAAACACGTCGCTCAAGTACACGCCCTGCTGTTTTCATTTTCCGTAGTTCTGGAGTGAACCAAGGGGATGTACAAGAAAAAGTTACTATTCGTGTTTTTTCAGGTGCATGGAGGTCCAAAATACTACTCCAAGTGTTATTATAAAAGTCCACAGAATCATTTACAGATGTGAAATTTGCTGAAGGGATTTTCATGAGGTCCAAAGCCAAAGTATCTGGGTTGATATTTTTTATGTTTCTGAAATGGATTAGACGTTTTGGTTTGATGTAATGAGAAAAGTTCACCTCCATTGAGATGGCTTTGTGATCGGACACTCCAAAATCATATACCAGTAGATTTTCAATGGGGGACAGAGTCAGTAATGACCAGGTCAAGTGTATGTCCTCTGTTGTGTGTTGGGACATCCACATGCTGTTTGAGATTCAGACCATCCAATAGCTGTAAAAAATCAACTGCTGGATGACAGGAGGGGGTGTCAACATGAATGTTCAAGTCTCCAAGTATAACAATGTTAGCAGATGTGGTACAGAATGAAGTGAGAAATTCATTTATCTCTGACATAAAAGCTGGATTTTGCTTAGGAGGCCGGTAAATAAGAAGAATAGTCACAGTGAGAGGTGGTTTGCATCTGAAGGCAAGGCATTCAAAAGTAGACTGTTCAGGCAGAGACAACGGGGTGAGTTTTAAGTCACTGCGATGTAGCACTGCTAGGCCACCACCGCGACCCGAGTGGCGTGCTTTCTCCAAATATTGATAACCAGGAGGGCATGCTTCATTTAATGCAAAATATCCTTCTGGCTGATGCCAGGTCTCAGTAAGACACATGATATCAATATTCCTGTCCAATATGTGGCTGTGTATAAGACAAGATTTATTTGTGAGAGACTGTGTGTTAAACAGTTCTATTTTGATATTTGATGAAGTAGTGTACTGTAGAGAACGAAGTACACTGAAGTCCACTCCACGTTTTATGTTCCGCTCCGTAGTGACGGGTCTTATGCAAGTAGACTTCCCAACGCTTTTTGTTCCAGGTAGAGAGGCATTCTGATGACGTAGATGCCGTGCGACAATGCGCTCGCTTGACCAAAGTGATGGAATAGAGTCACCGGACTGATAGAAAACAAACTTTCTACGGCAACTTCTATGGATGTAGCAGGGTCGGCTTTGAAGTTGAAGCTGTTTAATGGCTGGAATATGTATTGGACTGAAGTTATTCCTTAACTTAAGCAGTTGCGGGATGGAGTACCTTAGCGTCATGTCGCCCTAAAGAGAACGTTGCCTAAAGAGACGCTTAAGCGTCTTGGCTTTAATAAACAATTTATTATGTGTATCCAGTCATTGTATGATAGTCCGAGGGCCAGGGTAAAAATGAATGGCCACCTATCTGATAGCTTTCAACTGTTTAGAGGTACTTGACAAGACTGTTGCCTCAGTCCATCGCTCTTCGCATTATACATAGAGCCCCTGGCACAAGCTATTAGGCAAAATGAAGAGCTTAGAGGCATTACTATTGCAAAAACTGAACATATAATTGGACTTTTTTCGGACGATATTATCACCTACCACCAAAATCCAGATGTAAACCTACCTAAACTTACGAGAACTCTGACAGAGTTTGGTCAACTGTCAGGTTATCACCTGAACATTAATAAAACACAAGTCCTGACCATTAACTACTCCCCCAGTAAATCCATACGACACAATTATAAACTTAAATGGGATGCTAAAAAGTTAAAGTACTTAGGTGTGTTTATCTCCCAAAACCTAGATGATTTGTTTAGTTTGAATTTTGAGAAAGTTACCGACTCAATACAAAAAGACTTGAAGCGCTGGTCAATACTGATACTAGCTCTCAATGCTAGATTGGAAATAGTGAAAATGAACCTGCTTCCCAGATTTTTGTATCTTTTCATGTCATTGCCTATCAGGATTGCTGATTCAACTTTAATGCTTGGGACCAGCTAATATCGCGATTTATTTGGTCAGGGGCTAGACCAAGAATAAAATTTAGGACACTTCAGATTGACAAAGATAATGGGGGCTTAGCCCTTCCAAATCTGAAAGAATATTATTATGCATCTCAAATGAGTTATATGGTTTACTGGTCCCCAAAAATTGAGGCTCGATGGAGACTGATTGAACTAACCCAGGGACAGAGTCAACCTCAAACCCGTCTAGAAGGTAACGTTTTCGCAAACAAAGATGGGAATCGTATAGTTGAAGATATGCTATTAATTTGGAAAGAGGTTGTAAATAAGTACAAATTAGCTAATGATATTAAACTTTTGATCTGGCCCTCCTGCAACCTGACTTTACGACTAGGTGAAATAGACTCCTCATTCTTGAGTTGGAAAGATCATGGCCTCATGGCCTCATGGAACAACTCAGGAGACAATACAAACTAGAGACCAGAGATTTATTAAAATATTTCCAAGTGAGACATTTCTATAACAGTGAAATAGTGAAGTTTTTATTAATGCTTATAAGTCCCTGCCAAGTAAAACTGTCTCTAAATTGTATAAAGCATTGCAGAAACAAAATGGATATACTACCTTGTATATTAAGTCAAAATGGGAAAAGGAGCTGTGTGTGGAAATTTCAGAGTGTGATTGGCTTTCAATGTGTGCGACACAACAGACTTCTACTAGTTCTAAAAGATGGAGGGAATTTGGAAGGAAGAGTCTGGTCAGATTTTTCATTACACCTCATATTATTAATAAACAAAGGGGTGAACATCAGCAATGTTGGCGACAGTGTGGGCATTGGAACACCAGTCACTCTCATATATTTTGGACATGCCCAAAGCTAGAACATTTCTGGGACAGTGTCTTTTTAATTACTGGGAAGATAATGGGTTATGTCATCCCTAAAGACCCTAAGATTTTCTTACTAGGTCTACTACCTGGTGAGGTGGTCCAAAAAGATGACATTTACCTTTTTAAAATTCTAATGATTGCATGTAAAAAGGCTATCACTCGCTCTTGGTTAAAGATTGACCCACATCGGACTGAACAATGGAAAGAAATAGTGGAGGAGATACACTCAATGGAGAAGATGACATACTCTCTACGTATCAAAGGACATGTATATAAGAAGTCCTGGACAAAATGGTTTGCATATAAAGAAGCAGAAAAATTGTAATACCTTATTTTGTTATTATACAATATATATAGTGCCCCTTGTTCTTTCTTTTTGTCTGTGTTGTGTTGTGATGTAAATATACAAAAATGCTAAATAAAGAGTTTAAAAAAAGAGAAATAATTTAATCCAATGTTTAAAATGAATAAAATAGACTAGACTGCCCTTACTGGAGATCCACAACTGAACATTGCTCTCTCCCTCCTCTCCCGACCGGGCCACCATCAGTGTGTCGGTGAGATGGGTGTGTGTGTGTGTGTGTGTGTGTGTGTGTGTGTGTGTGTGTGAGAGAGAGAGAGAGAGAGAGAGAGAGAGAGAGAGAGAGAGAGAGAGAGAATGCACTGAGGCAAGAGAGAAAATATTTCTTAACTTAAAACGCTTTTCTTTTCTTTTTTTGAAAGAGATTTTTGATTTTACAAATACTTTTATAAAACAATTATAAAAAACAAACCTCAATCATATTAAATTAGCACACTCTGGAAAATTAAAATATTCTTTACAACAGAGCAGAGTACATCTTTGTAACACCATATACTCATTCATCAAACTATAATAATTAAAGTCTATTCTTAAACGAGCTTTCAACATTTTGACAAATACAAAAACAGCATCATCATCAGTAGAACCTTCAACCTTATTTCGTCTACTCATATACACAGCCATCTTTGCTCTTCCCAATATGAAGTTAAAGAGTTGACACTGCTCGCTCTTTTTTTGGGAATACCTATAACCAAAAATAAACAAATGTTTGTAAAAAACTACACCAAATAATTTAAAAAGGTCTTCCAACATAGAAAACAATGGCACAAGACGACAACATTCCATATAACAATGAAAAACTGTCTCACGAAGAGTACAAAAAGGGCAATCATGACCCCCATTCGTCAGTCACTGACGTTACGTCTCCGTTCCCTCCTCAGGGAACGAGGGTTACATACGTAACCGACACGTTTTTTTTTTTTGCTTTTTTCCGAAGTCCCACCACTGTTGTAAAGATATAAAATCATTTTTTATACTTTGATGGTTTTTCCAGAAAGATACAAAGATGTCTTTAAAATGTTTATCTTCTAGTAAAGCTGTATTAAAGTGCCAGTAGGCACTGCTAGGCTTTACACATTTCAAAAAGACACAAATCACAACAAGTGAGTGATCAGAAAACCCAACAGGGCTAATAAAACAGTTTTTAACAATGTTAGCATGATATTTAAAACAATAAAACAGATCAAGTCTGGCCAAGGACAATACATTCTCTTTACAATGAGTCCAGCTATACTGGCTCTGGTTGCCATGTAACCCTCTCCACACATCATACAATTCATGAGTCTCTAACAATTGAATGAGACGGGTACGAGAGGCAGAATGAGGCTCTACATGATTTCGATCAAGCCTATTCTCTGTGCAATTCCAGTCCCCACCTATAAATAAAAACTCTTTATCATTGCAATCTCTAATAACATCATTAACATTCTCCAAAAAAGTCAATCTCTCTTTTCCAACAGCTGGAGCACAGTAACAAACACAATTTGTACATTTTCATATTTTACTCTAACTTTTAACAAACGACCTTTAATAATTTCTTCACATTCAATAGATTGAGGTTTAAAACTTTTACAAAAAAGAACACCCACTCCACAACTATTACTTGTTTTGTGGCTTAAGAAAACATCACCCTCCCATTCTCTCTTCCAATCGACTTCATTATCAACTGTACTGTGTGTCTCTTGTACAACGATAACGTCCAGTTTTTTAAGGGAGCATAGTTTAAAAACTGAAGCCCTTTTTCTTTCATCTCTAGCTCCATTCAAATTCAAACTACCTATTTTTAACTCACTCATAAAACAAAAACAAAAAAAAGAGAGAGAGAGAGAGAGAGAGAGAGAGAGAGAGAGAGAGAGAGAGAGAGAGAGAGAGAGAATGCACCGAGGCAAAAGAGAAAATATTTCTTAACTTAAAACGCTTTTCTTTTCTTTTTTTGCCTGTTTGCATTTTTAGTGTTTTACTACTTACACAATTAAGTAATGATATTATTGATATACAGTGTAGAGTTTAAAAAAATGCTTACCACAATTAATATTTTAATAAATAAATCTACCTCAGTTTTAATAAATTGTTCACCTGTTTGGGAAGTGTTTGTCATGTTTTGACAATAAAGGATAGTTTAAAACCACAGTTAACTGTCTGTTTTCTACATCTTTCACTCAGAAGCAAAAATATTCCTTTACATTTTAAAGAAATAAAGATTTTACATTTATTGTGATGTTTATCGATATCGACTGATATGGAAAATTATATCCATTATATCCATTTGGGCCATATCGCCCAGCCCTAGGTGCAATTGGAAAAGATGTGTCTTAAGATGTTTTTTTAAAAATGGCTATAGACTCAGCAGCACAAATTGAGATCGGCAGATCATTCCACCAGATGGGAACGGTCCAGGAAAATGTCTGTGAGAGCGATTTCATGCCCCTTTAAGATGGAACCCTGAGGCGATTTTCACCCGCAGAACGCAAGCTTCTGGAGGGTGTATAAGTCTGAACAAGCGAGTCTAGGTTTACTGGTGCAGAGCCAATGGTTGCTTTGTAGCCGAGAACCAGTGCCTTGAATTTGATGCGAGCGGCCATTGGCAACCAGTGCAGTCTGATGAAGAGAGGCGTGACATGCGCTCTCTTCGGCTCGTTAAAGACCACTCTTGCCGCTGCATTCTGGATTAGTTGCAAGTGTTTGATAGTGCATGCTGGAAGGCCAGCTAGAACAGCATAACAATAGTCCAGTCTGGAGAGAACAAGAACTTGGACCAGCAGTTGTGCAGCCTGTTCTGAAAGGAAGGGTCTAATCTTTCTAATGTTTTATAAGGCAAATCTGCAGGACCGGGCTGTTGCAGTAATCAGTGAAGTTTAAATGGTCATCAATCATAACTCCAAGGTTCCTGCCTGTCCTGGATGGAGTTATGGTTGATGAACTGAGCTGAATGGATACATTTTGATGAAGTGCTGGGTTGGTTGAGACAATAAGTAATTCTGTCTTTGCAAGATTAAGTGTAAGGCGATGCTCCTTCATCCAGTCAGAAATGTCTGTCAGACAGGCAGCGATACGAACACTGACTTTAGGATCATCCGGTTGAAATGAGAAGTAGAGTTGAGTGTCATCAGCATAGCAGTGATAGGAGAAGCCATGTTTCTGAATGACAGAGCCTAATGATGACCTGTACAGGTCCTTCTCAAAAAACTAGCATATGTGATAAAAGTTAATTATTTTCCATAATGTAATGATAAAAAATAAACTTTCATATATTTTAGATTCATTGCACACCAACTGAAATATTTCAGGTCTTTCATTGTTTTAATACTGATGATTTTGGCATACAGATCATGAAAACCCAAAATTCCTATCTCAAAAAATTTACTTTAAACACCTGCAAAAGATTCCTGAGGCTTTTAAAAACTCCCAGCCTGGTTCATTACTCAAAACCGCAATCATGGGTAAGACTACCGACTTGACCCTGTCCAGAAGGCCATCATTAACACCTTCAAGTGAGAGGGTAAGACACAGAAAGAAATTTCTGAACGAATAGGCTGTTCCTAGAGTGCTGTATCAAGGCACCTCATTGGGAAGCAAAAAACGCTGCACAACGAGAAGAGGTGACCGGACCCTGAGGAAGATTGTGGAGAAGGACCGATTCCAGACCTTGGGGGACCTGCGGAAGCAGTGGACTGAGTCTGGAGTAGAAACATCCAGAGATACAGGTTCCGCATTCCCCAGGTCAAGCCACTTTGGGGCTACAGAGAAGCAGCACTGGACTGTTGCTCAGTGGTCCAAAGTACTTTTTTCGGATGAAAGCAAATGTTGCATGTCATTCAGAAATCAAGGTGCCAGAGTCTGGAGGAAGACTGGGGAGAAGGAAATGCCAAAATTCCTGAAGTCCAGTGTCAAGTACCCACAGTCAGTGATGGTCTGGGGTGCCATGTCAGCTGCTGGTTTTGGTCCACTGTGTTTTATCAAGGGCAGGGTCAATGCAGCTAGCTATCAGGAAATTTTGGAGCACTTCATGCTTCCATCTGCTGAAAAGCTTTATGGAGATGAAGATTTCGTTTTTCAGCATGACCTGGCACCTGCTCACAGTGCCAAAACCACTGGTAAATGGTTTACTGACTATGGTATTACTGTGCTCAATTGGCCTGCCAACTCTCCTGACCTGAACCCCATAGAGAATTTGTGGGATATTGTGAAGAGGAAGTTGAGAGACGCAAGACCCAACACTCTGGATGAGCTTAAGGCCACTATTGAAGCATCCTGGGCCTCCATACCACCTCAGCAGTGCCACAGGTTGATTGCCTCCATGCCACGCCGCATTGAAGCAGTCATTTCTGCAAAAGGATTCCTGACCAAGTATTGAGTGCATAACTGAACATAATTATTTGAAGGTGAACTTTTTTGTATTAAAAACACTTTTCTTTTATTATTTGGATGAAGTATGCTAATTTTTTGAGAAAGGAATTTTAGGTTTTCATGAGCTGTATGCCAAAATCATCAGTATTAAAACAATAAAAGACATGAAATATTTCAGTTGGTGTGCAATGAATCTAAAATATATGAACATTTATTTTTTTATCATTGCATTATGGAAAATAATGAACTTTATCACAATATGCTAGTTTTTTGAGAAGGACCTGTAGATGGAGAAGAGAAGTGGCCCAAGCACTGAGCCCTGGGTACCCCAGTAGCTAGATGATGTGACTTAGACACTTCGCCTCTCCATGACACCCTGTAGGACCTACCCGAGAGGTAAGACCTGAACCACTGGAGAGCAGTTCCTGAGATACCCATCTTCTTAAGTGACAGGAGGATCTGGTGGTTAATTTAATGAACACAACTCACTTAAGTGTCTTTGCAAAGAAAGTCAAAAGGGATACTGGTCTAGAGTTTTCTAAAAGGGTTTTCAGAGAGATTCAGAGAGGGTTTCTTAAGCATTGGGGTTACCCGAGCCTGCTTAAATGCTGTGGGAAAGGTTCCCGTGTGAAGAGAAGTGTTGACAATGTGAGTGAGTGCAGGAGTGATTGAAGAAGAAATGGCCTCAAGGAGGTGAGTGGGTATAGGATCAAGTGGACAGGTAGTAGGGTGATTGGAAAGGATGAGATTAGAAATATCTGCTTCGGAGAGCGGAGAGAAGGATGGAAGCGTGTTCGTGTTAGTTGTTGAGATGTGCGTGTCAGTTTGTGGTGTGGAGAACTGGTTGCTGATGAGAGAGGTTTTGTTTGTGAAAAAGAATGCAAAGTCATCAGCTGTAAGAGTTGATGAAAGCGATGAAAGAGTTGATTATCAGCATGTTGAAGTTGTCTCTGAGAATATGCACTGAAAGCTTGTCAGATTTTACTTTCACTTTCTGTAGTGAATAATTAACTGGGTTTGAGACTCCGTTTGCACATTTAAGTTTGCACATTGCGTGTAATGCACTGTCATGTTCATGAATTAAAACGAAAAAAAATAAATAAAAAATAGGGCAAATTAAACGGTTCCCATTTCCTGTCATAATAAAATTAAGTAGGTAGGCTAAATATGAATTAATAGCCTATTAAATAAAAAAATTAAAAATAAATAAAGTGTGAAAGTAAAACAACTAGCTCTAAATTAATGATCAACTAGCTAAATTAATAAGAGGCACTGGATATGCTGGATATGTTAGGCCTATACATGATGGTTTAGTACTAATTATCCTTTTTACAAACTGGAGGCGCATCAGTTTACTTAATTTCTGCTATTTGATAGCTGCCTACATAACTTAAAGATCTCCCTCTTTACGTTTTCTTTCTTGCTGCTTTTAAAAATTAAATGGTTAAACTTCTGCTTTTGCGCAGGCGCAGTGAGGGAAAATAGGGCAATCAGTTTGTGGCTCTGCTTCAGCTGTGCAATAAACTCATGAGGGGCGACGAGAAATTCTGACATGCCAGAAATTCAACCAAACATCCGATTCCCGATCGGGAGAGGTTTGTCGCCTCTCGTTTCCCCCTGTACACTGCACGAACACCTCACGGCAAATGACGCACGATAAACCAGAAAATTGACGTGACCCAAAAAAAGAGTCACACAAGTCAGAATTCGGCTCGGAATCGGACGAAAATCGCACCACTTTAGATGGGAGGTTCTCTGAGTCTTGGTGCACGGACTCCAGGAAGTCTTCTTCGGCGAGGTTCAAACTGAGTTTTCGGAGTTTCGTGGTGAACTTTTGATAGCTCGGACAGCAGTGAAACATGCAGGCAGAGAGGTGGAAAGGCCAGCATGCACCAAAGCAGAGATCATCGCAAAACAATAGCGTTTGAGCATAAACACGAGGCAATACAAGAAGGAAGCGCCTGATATCTTCTTTGCCCGGGAGTTTTAAATGGGCCCCAAGATCCCTCCCCTCGGGCGTCACCGGCCAATGAGATATTGTTGTGTCACTTCTCCTGTTTGTGCATATCATTAGTGTAATGTCAGATGAAAAAACTTTTAAGAAACCAACTTTCCTATTATGATCACAGTACATTTTACACAAATTTACCTTGCATCAAAATGATGAGAATCATTCATCTATCGCATAGACATCAAACAGCTTGCTACTTCCATGATGAACATAGAAGATCAATATGTAACGTAAAGAACGTAAAGATTTATATGTGATACGTGTCTATCGTACAAAGAAACTTCACAAGTAACATGAAAATACACATAATACCTTAGTATATGTATATGTGATACGTGTCTAGCGTACAGAGAAACTTCACAAGTAACATGAAAATACACATAATACCTTAGTTTATGTTTATGTTTGGTGGAATAATTCATATTATTGAATCTGAGGTTTAAGTTTATTCTTCATGTCTCCATTGGTATGAGGTGTTTGTGTGATGTTCAAAGAGCCTTTGGAATGTGCAGGTCGAGAAAGGAGGTGGAATAAGTGTATGTTTAATGTTTATATTGATTTGGGGGCTGCCAAAAGCTTTAAGGAACTCTGTGTCCCTATAACAATTTACATGTATACCTGTCATTAATAAATGAGCCCTTCTTCATGAGTCTATGCCCACTGTTATGCTTGTAGACCAAAGGGGGATCGTGACTCATCTTGTCCTTATGCTGGTTTTGAGATAACACAGGTAAAGGGGGAGAGATGTTGTCTCTGGGCCATTCAACATTGATAATAATCATAGATGTTTCTTGAGCAGTAAATCATCATATTATAATGATTTCTGAAGATTCACGTGACACTGAAGACTGGATCTCACAGGTAGATGTGATGACTTGCAAAAAAGACTTCGCCAGAATAATCTAAGAACATATCAAGTTCCAGAGGGCTGCAAAGGAGGAAATACAGTGAAATTTGTTATGGGTCTGCTCACCACAGTTCTACAGTCATCTCAGGACATGGATATAAAGATTGAAAGGGCACAACCAAAAGACCCTGCCGCACCTCTGAAAACGATAATAGTGAGATTCCTGGACTATGCGGTTAAGGACGCAATCTTACAACAAGCCTGGTCACAGGAACAGGTCCTGTACAATGCGAAACGGATTAACTTTGACAATGACTACTCGCCTGAGTTGCATAGGAAAAGATCGCAGGTACGAGACGTTATGAAACAGCTCAAGACGAAGGATGTGCGAGCCCAGTGTCTCTATCCAGCATAGATAAGGATTTCCCTAGAGACTGGAGTAAAAACCTTTCCTACCCTGGTGGATGCTGTACAAATGCTGCAGGATCTGGGAATTAAAGTTTGAGTGGATGAACGAGACCGACAAGTAAGAGAAATATCGGAGGCAAGATGGTCAGTGCAAGGTAAAGGTAAACGTGGATCGAGCACAGCACTGTTGTCCGATGCGGATCTTCAAGCATTTTTGCAGGAGTGAATTCGCTCAAAATATGTAAAGAGGTACATTTAAACTGGATATTTCTGCTTCAGACTGTGAGTAAACTCTGACTAAATTATAAAAGAGACTTTTTATAGAAATAAAAAAATATTTTACTTTAGGGATAATAATAATTGTTATTACTTTTAATTGACGGATGCTTGCTTACATTTTGTTGAGTGAAAATCATTCTTGGAGGCGGCCGTGGTTCGAAAATGGCTGCACGCACTTGGTGCACTTTTGATACCCCAGGGAGAAAACGTCTCAGGTTACGTATGTAACCATGGTTCCCTGAGAGGGAACGAGATGCTGCATCGAAACGCTAGGGAACGCCTCTGCGTACCGTGTCATGAAGCACTTGTGTAATTAGTCCAATAGCGGGAAGATACGTCACGGGCGGGTGACATCATTGACCAGGAAGCTATGAAGCACGCCTGGACCAAACAGTCACTAGCTTCTGGAAAAGCCAAACAAAACAATCACAGGCATGCCGGGAGTATGGCATCGTGACGCAGCGTCTCGTTCCCTCTCAGGGAACCATGGTTACATCTCGAGGGAACTTCGAGCTGCGTCGAAACGCTAGGGGACCTCAATACCCATGCCGCCAGAGTCCCAAATGTCTGTATGTGTGAATCAACCCAGAAACACTCGGGACCCCGGTGTAGAGGCTACGTCTAGATTGTAAAACCTCACAAATGTATGCGGAGAGGACCACCCAGCCGCATCACATACCTCTGACAATGAAACTCCCGAAATAAGATCCATAGAGGCAGCCATACTCCTAGTGGAGTGGGCGCGGACCCTCATAGGTGAAGGATGTCCGGCCGACTCATAAGCGAGCGAAATAGCCTCGACTATCCACTTGCTAAGCGTCTGCTTTGAAGTTGGTTTTCCCTTGCTCGGGGACCCAAAACACACGAACAACTGTTCTGACTTTCGCCACAGGGCAGCTCTGTGGACATATGCATCTAGGGCCCTGACCGGACATAGCAGGTTTAGCTTCTCTTGGTCTTGACTAGTGAACGGAGGCGGACAGAAAGCCTGCAGCATTACTGGTCCCGGCACGTTAGTCGGGACCTTGGGAACATATCCTTCCCTCGGGAAGAGACATGCTTTCACCATTCCTGGTGCAAACTCAAGGCAAGAGGGTGCCACTGATAGAGCCTGTAGGTCTCCCACTCTTTTCAGTGATGAAATCGCTAGAAGAAACACTGTTTTTAGTGTGAGGAACTTTTCTGACACTTCCTCTAATGGCTCGAAGGGAGCCAACATAAGGCCTTCCAAAACTATGGCCAGGTCCCAAGTAGGCACCCTCGAGCGTGCCGCAGGTCTGAGCCTCAAGGTAACACGGAGGAAATGCGTGACCCACGGGTGTCTCCCTAATGATGCGTTATCTAATGGATTATGATAAGCAGATATCGCCGACACATATACTTTCAGTGTCGACGGGGATAACCCTGCGGAGAATTTTTCTTGTAGGAACTCAAGAACTGAACTGACCGGGCAGTTAACAGGGTCCAAAGCCTGGTGAGTACACCAGGCGACAAAAACTCTCCATTTGAGTAAGTAAAGTCTCCTTGTGGATGGTGCTCTGGAGTGCAACATGGTCTCTATCACCTCAGTAGATAGACCCGTGTTTATGAACTGGGCCCCCTCAGGGGCTAAGCTCACAGTTTCCACAGTTCCGGGCGCGGGTGCAGTACTTACCCCCCGGCCTGCGAAAGAAGATCTCTCCTGACTGGGATTTCCCAGGGAGGACCTTCTAGGAGAGACATAATGTCGGCGAGCCATACTCGGCCCGGCCAGAATGGGGCTACCAATAAAAGTTGGACCCCGTCCCGGCGGACTCTCTCCAGCACTCCTGGGAGCAACGCCAAAGGGGGGAAGGCGTACAGACGCAGCCTCGGCCACATCTGTACCATTGCGGGGCTGGATGCGTGAGGGAGAAATATGCTGGACAGTGTGTTATCTCTCGAGACGCAAACAGATCCACCTGGGCTCACCCAAAGCGGATCCATAGCTCCTCCACCACCTCAGGGTGGAGTCTCCATTCTCCCGGCATCACTCCCTGCCTCGACAGGGAGTCTGCCGCTACATTCAGGACCCCCGGGATGTAAATCGCCCTGAGCGAGAGCATCTTGCCTTGGGCCCATGTTAGAATGTGATGCGTCAGCTTCCACAACCGACGCAATCCCCCCCCCCCCCCCCAGTGATTCATATACAAGACCATCGAAGTGTTGTCTGACTGAACTAACACATGGCAGCCCCGCAGGTCTGGGAGGAAGTGTTTGAGTGATTGAAACACAGCCATCAGCTCCAGCTGGTTTATGTGCCAGGAGAGCTGATGGTCCCTCCACAGACCTTGGGCCGAGCGGCCACTCATGACCGCTCCCCAGCCAGATAGGGAGGCATCCGTCGTTAGCACTATGCGACGACAAGGAGCCCCCAGAACTGGGACCTGGGACAGAAACCAAGGATCTTTCCACTTCACCAAAGCACGTAGGCAGCGCCGCGTGACTTTGATCAAGCGAAAAGTGTTTCCCCTCGGGGAGAGCCCCTTGGTCCTGAGCCACCACTGTAAGGGTCTCATGTACAACAGGCCAAAAGGTATCACGTTGGACGCTGCTGCCATCAGGCTCAACACTCTTTGAAAGTGTTTGACAGTGAGTGACTGGCCTAACTTTATCTGGTTGACGGTATTCAAGATCGTTTTTATCCTGGGCGGAGATAGCCGAGCCGACATCGTTCTCGTGTCCCAAACTACCCCCAGAAAAGTAATGCTCTGCTGTGGTGCCAACATACTTTTCTTTTCGTTCAACCATAGCCCCAACACTCTTGTGGGCGAGAACAGCATCTCGATGCTGAACCGCCAATTGTTTTGACTGCGCTAACACTAGCCAATCGTCGATGTAATTTAGCACGCGGATGCCCTGGAATTGCAACGGAGCCAGAGCTGCATCCAAGCACTTCGTGAAAGTGTGGGGCGATAAAGCTAGACCGAATGGCAGCACTCGATATTGGTACGCTTTTCCCCCAAAAGCGAACCTGAGGAACTGTCTGTGCTGCGGAAGGATGGAGATGTGGAAGTACGCATCTTTTAAGTCTATCGTGACGCACCAGTCCTTGGACCTGATGTGACACACGATCTGTTTTATCGTGAGCATTTTGAATTTGAATCTTTTTACTGCTCTGTTTAGATGACGCAGATCTAAGATAGGCCTTAACCCCCCATCCTTCTTTGGAACTATGAAGTACCGGCTGTAAAACCCCAACTCTCTGCAGTGGGGAGGGACCCGTTCTATAGCCTCTTTTCGCAGAAGCAGAGCCTGCTCGGTGCTTACTACCGTGGCAGTAACCCCGTTGAACACGGGCGGGTGTAACCCGAATTGATTTCTGTACCCTTTTTCTATTGTACGCAGGACCCATTCTGAGACATTCGGCAGAAGTTTCCACGCTGCCAGAAAATCTACTAAGGGAACCAGCCTCTCGAGGCCGGTCTCTGGATTTTCCTGTGTGGTCACCCCGGGGTCCTGTAACGGATAACCGGCAGGAAGCAACCGAACTGACCGCCCAGGGGCACTCCCGAGAGGGCGCGAACATCCCCAAGCCGCTACGTTTCCGGGCGGACATGGAGATATGCGTTCGCCAGGGACCGCCACGCCCTGAAGCACCAATGGTGGCAGGGTTGGCAGACCGGCCCCCCGATGGCACCGTGAAAGAGCGGGCGCCTCGGCGAGCTGCACTTTCCCGGAGGGGACTGCCATCGGAAGCCCTGCGCTCTTGGCATCAGGACTTCTTAGCCGAGGCCTTCCTAGCGATAAGGACAGTCCTCAGATCCATCCTACCGCGGGAAGGTCCCGGCTGAGCGCGTTGCCCGGACCCCCGTTCTCTCTGCGAAGGAGCCCGAGCAGCCACGCTCTGTTTCTGTTGCACTCGATGCGCTGCAGGACGTACTCGGCTGGGATATGATTTGCGGGGGAGAAACTTTTGAAACGCTGCTGCCTGCTTCCTGGCCTCCTGGTAACGGTCGACGACTGTTGTTACGGCGTCACCAAAGAGGCCAGTAGGTGAGACGGGCGAATCCATAAGAAACTTTTTATCTCTTTCTTTGATGTCTGAGAGGTTTAACCACAGATGTCTCTGCGTGGCCACCAGGGCTGCTATAGAGCGGCCGATGGATCTGGCACGAAGAGACAAATCTGCCGCACGTCTAATTTCAGCGATCGTTTCTCTCCCCACTTCTTCGGTCTCTTCATTTATATCCCCCAATAAATCGGCTTGATAAGCCTGCAGGACGGCCACCGTATGTAGACAGGCGGCCGCCTGCCCTGCTGCCGAGTACGCCCTGCCCACCAGCGCTGATGTTGTTCTCACGGGCTTGGTGGGCAGCTGCGGGGCTTGCAGCGACGATGCTAACTCGGGGGAGAGATAGCTCGCGAGCGTCTCTTCCACCCGAGGCATCGCCGCATAACCATGAGCCTTCAACCCGCTTATATTTGAGTATTCAGATGTGGGACGGGTTAAAGACTCTGGCAGATGCTGGTCTAGCCCAGGACCTCGACACCTCGGTGTGGAGGTCCGGGAAAAATGGCAAGCCCCGCCTAGGAGGTTGCGTGTATGAGGGCAGAAATCTTTCATCTAGCCTGCTTTGGTGCTTTTGTGACTCATAACGCTCGGCCGGCCAGTCTAAACTTAATCTGGCAACGGCGTGAGTGACAACCTCCATTAGCTCCTCCTGTGCGTGTGTGTGTAATGGTGGAAGTAGTTCGTCAGTTTCATTTATCAATCAATCAATCAATCAACTTTATTTATATAGCGCTTTTACAATCACGATTGTGTCAAAGCAGCTTCACAGTGTCAAACAGGATAATATTGCGACAAAATTAGATTTGGCTGTACAGTCGTACTGGAGAAAACAGTGATGTTATCAGCTTATTTTAATTTATCATATAGCGACAATGTTGGCAGATCAGTATAATTATGCTTACAACATCCAGTTCCTCGGAACTGGAGTGCTGCAGCTGATCTTGTGCCTCAGCGCGAGCGAAAGAAAACCGCACAGCGTGCTTCCAACTCACGAGCTGAGGCTTGAGATCCGGTGGGTAAGGGCAAAGATAGGGGATCACCCGTCTCTAACCCCGCCACTAGATCTAACTGTGATCCCCAGGACGCAAGCCTTCGCTGCGCCTCGGCAACAGCGGGACCCGAGCCCTGAGGACCGCAAGCCAAAGCACTCTCCTCGAAGAGTGCCTGGCGTGATCTCAGTGTTCGCATTGGGAGACTCTCGCAATGCTCGCAGCCAACCTCCTCGAGAGCTGACTGGGCATGCTCAAGCCCCAAACACATTACACACAGGTCGCGTGTATCCCCACCCGTGATGTAACGAGGGCAGGGAGTAACACATCGCCTGAACTGACTAGACATTCTTTTTTCTTTTTCTCTGACACACACAATAAATGGACATACAATTTCACACAGAGCGCTTCGTGAAGGCACAGAAGTTAGTGACTGTTTGGTCCAGGTGTGCTTTATAGCTTCCTGGTTGATGACGTCACTCGCCCGTGACGTATCTTACCGCTATTGGACTGATTACACAAGTGCTTCATGACACGGTATGCAGAGGCGCCCCCTAGCGTTTCGACGTAGCTCGAAGTTCCCTCGAGATAGGGAACGTCACAACTCCCTGCCCTACTTACATCGGGATTTGACCTACAAGACAAGAACTTGGCTATATGGATGGATGTGTGGAAGTCTTGTTCATGTGCATAGTTTTTTCTGTTGTTGTTTTTTGTCTACGTTAATTATTTGCCCTTGACAGCTAATGTTTTTTTTTGTTTTTTTTTGTTTTTTTTATAAATTACTGGAACACACTGGCGAATAGCACACACAACATCTATAATAATATAAATTAATAATTTATTTTGTGTCAGTTATAATGTGAAAGGACTGAGCAGCCCAATTAAAAGAAAGAAAGTATTTAATCAGTTTAAAAAAAAATAACAATGGGGAGTTCAAGGGAAAGAAAAGAGGTGTCGCAATCATGTTTGCCAAGTCTGTCTTTTTTAATATGGAGCAAGTATACAAAAATAAAGAGAGGAGATATGTCATGGTAGTTGGAACAATTTCAGGCAAAAAAAAAAAAAAAAACTATTCTTAAACTTTATGCACCTAAAGATTTTTAAAAAATGTTTCTCTCTTTTGGCACAGAAAGGCGAGGGAATTTATTTAATCGGTGGGGACTTTAACTGTGTATTAGATAGCCATGTTAATAGGTTACCAGCAGAAGGGGGACCACAGTCAAAAAAAGTAAAAGCTCTTTTAGGAATAATGAGAGAGTTAGGTTTAACGGATATTTGGCGACACTTGCATACTAAAGAGAAGGATTTTACCTTTATGTCACATGTGCATGGTAGTTATTCTAGAATAGACTTCTTTTGTACATCTAGAGTACAGTCCCTGACAAAAGTCTTGTCGCTTATCTATTTTCTAGAAATAGCTGATATTAACCTGACTTTTAATTAATTAATTAATTGGTGTTAGAAATAGCTCATACACTCTAAAAAATGCTGGGTTAAAAACAACCCAAGTTGGGTTGAAAATGCACCGACCCAACAATTGGGTTGTTTTAACCCAATGGTTGAGTTGTTCTTACCCAGCAATTGGGTTGTCTTAAGCAACATTTAACCCAACCACTGGGTTAAAACAACTCAACCACTGGGTTAAAACAACTCAACCATTGGGTTAAAACAACTCAATTGTTGGGTCGGTGCATTTTCAACCCAACTTGGGTTGTTTTTAACCCAGCATTTTTTAGAGTGTATGAAAAGCTAAAACCCTCCCAAATGATGTTTAATGCACTGAAATATATAATTTTCATAGAAAAAATATTTATCATTTAATCAAGACAGAAAGGTCCAATTTTGGCAAGACAAAAGTTTTGTCGCCTATACAGAAATTGAACAAATTTACTGCAAATACAAAAATATGTCAGCAAATTAAGTTGTGGTGCTGTGAGATCCAAATTTAATATCTTATATGACTTCCATGAGCTTGAAGGACTGCATCCATGCGGTTTGGCAAGGATTCATACAATTTATTGATGAAGTCATCAGGAATAGCTAAGAAAGCAGTCTTGCATGCCTCCCAGAGTTCATCAATATTCTTTGGTTTCGTCTTCCATGCGTCCTCTTTCATCCTACCCCACATATGCTCAATGATGTTCATGTCTGGTGACTGGGCTGGCCAATCCTGGAGCATCTTGATCTTCTTCGCCTTGAGGAACTTTGATGTGGAGATGGAAGTATGCGATGGAGCACCGTCCTGCTGCAGAATTTGGCCTCTTTTATGGTTGGGAATAAGAGGTAGCTAAGATTTCTTGGTATTTTAGACTATTGATGTTGTCTTCCACCCTGCAGATCTCTCGCACACCCCCATACTGGATGTAACCCCAGACCATGATTTTTGCGCCACCAAACTTCACTGTTTTCTGGGTGAATCTCACCAGAAGATTCATCTGAAAAATCCACCTTCTGCCACTTTTCCAGCGTCCATCCTTTTAGCAGGCTGTGGGCCTTGGCAAATGCCACACCGTTTTTCAATTGTCTTTTGTTTAGTGCTTGCTTCTGGGCACTGATTCGACCATGGAGGCCATTTCGAGACAGAATCCGACAAACTGTTCTGGTTGACACAGGGACTTCAGGTGACCAGGTCTCGTGGAGCTCTGCTGCAGTGGAAAATGGGCTGGCCTTGGATTTTCGAGCCAACAAACGGTCCTCTCGAGCAGTTGTCTTGTGGGGTCTGCCTGACCTGGGCTTGTCAAAAACGTCTCCAGTCTCTTCAAATCTTTTTTTTTATCCTCTGTACTTGACGCTTAGACACATTGAAGGTGTCTGCCACATCAGCAGTGGATCTGGTCTTCAGCCTCTTGATAATCAAAACTTTAGTCTCTGGGTGAATCTTAGGCATGTTTGCAGAGGTCTAGTTGCAGTTGATGTGAAGGTCTAGCATACTGGGGTTCTTTTTATACACACTTGAGACCTAATTGATCCATTATTAGTCACAGGTGAAGCTCATATGACAAGGTGACAACACTTATGTCTTTGCAAAAATTGACTCAATGGGCTTTACCAAGCTGTGAATATTAGAATACTTTTTGAAAGTTTAGTTTTTCACTGAAACATTATCACAAAAGCTGGTGGGATTAAAATGAGCCATTTCTTGTAAAAAAAAAATCTTGATTAGAAATATATTTCAGCGGCACTTTAGGTCAATTTGTACACAAGCGACAAGACTTTTGTCAGGGTTTTACATTTACATAATTTCAAAGAATGTTATATACATCCTAAAACTATATCGGATCATGCTCCAGTTAGGCTAAATCTTCAATTAGGACAAGATAAACAATTTAAAAACTGGAGATTAAATGTCTCAATAATAAATAATTGTAAGGCGAAAGAGGAAATAAAACAACAACTGATTGAATACTTCGATAATAATGATAATGGAAATCTATTTTGTGGGAGGGGGCCAAAGCAGTGACGAGGTCAAATAATAGAAATAAAGTCCAGGATGAGAAAATCAGATAAAGAGTAAAATCAGGAAACTGGAAACTGAACATAAACAAACAGGTCAAATACATTTTTTAGAATGTTTAAAGCAGGAAAGAAAGAATTTGGATAATTTGCTCACATATAAAGCAGAGCGGGCAATCAGATTTGTAAGCAGAAATTACTATGAGATGAGTAATAAGGCTAGTGGGCAAGCAGGGTAGTTACAAAAATCAAACACCCAAATACCTCAACAATTCTAACATAACCAAGTTATATAGTTAATGCGTTTTGAAAATTATCATAAAAAATTATATGAAGGCCAGAAATTAATAATTAAGGAGGAAAAAAGTAAAAGTTTTTTTTACAACCAATTGAATTAAGTTAATTAACAGAGGTAGATGCAAAGGAAATGATATCCCCCATCACAGAAGAAGAAAGAAGTGAGACTATCACAAATTAAAAAAAAACAATAAGTCACCAGGGGTAGACGGATTCCCCAGGGAAATGTATAAGGCATTTGTAGAGGAACTGGCTCCTAATTTATGTAAGGTATTTAACTATGTGCTACATAATGAAGACCCCCACATTCATGGTCTGACGCAATAATTACTGTAATTCATAAAACTGGAAAAGACCCTACACAATGTATGGCTTATAGACCAATAAGCTTACTATGTCAGGATATGAACATTTTAATTTCAATATTAGCAAACAGAATTCAGAAACATATTAAAAAGTTGGTTAAACCGGATCAGACTGGATTTATTAATAGAAGATATGGAAAAAATAACATTAGAAGAGCTTTAAACTTACAGCAAATTGTAAAAGATAGTAAAACACCCTCAATGCTTCTTAGCTTAGATGCTGATGTAGTGAGATCAAGATCTGACTATGGATAATGCGTCACTATCGTTTAAGATGTGGCCAATCAGTTATTGCTCCATTGGCGTATATAAACTTGTTGCCCATGCCTCCTGGAGTGCATCATGGTCAACCCCACCCCTTTTGTGTTGTTGTCACGGACTATGGAGGGTGATGAGTAATTGTAAATTTGAGTGTGGGCGATGTGCTGCTTACTTCCAGTGCGGTGTGCCTTCAGGGCTCCCATTGGTATGGCATTGCCACTTAATGTAACCCTGATTGGAGCACCAGCTGTTGCTGTTTAACAAGGATATTGAGTGACTTTTGTAGATGCTGTCAAAGTATTACTTCACTGGATCATTGAGTCTGTTTTTTGGACGTTGAGCAGGTTTCTTGACACTTCCTCTCAACAATCTTTTTCTTCACCTCTCACTCCTTGAGCTGCGCTGCTGCTTTTGGTGTCTGGGTACATCTGTGTCAACCATACTTAACATTAAGTGGGCTGGATGTTATATGTATTTATGTTTACATTTAATATTCTTTGTTTTCTTTGTAGACTTGTTTGTATGAGTTATTCTGAGTTGAACTGCAACGGTTTGGTACATGCAGTTTGGTGATTTTTATTGTACATTTACGTGCCTTTGTAGTTTTCTTTCTTTAATGTGAGTTGTCAGTATTTATACTTGGTTTATTCTGAGTGTATTGTAAATCATTGCTTCCTTTCTTTTGGTTATATTTGATTTTGTAAATTGATTGTTTTCTTTACACTTTACTTTTACTTTCGTATCTTCTTCTTTAGGAGCTGTGGGCTTCCTGGAGCGGGCAGGTTCTTTACGGCATTACAGGCTTTACATCACCAAAGGGTGTCATTCTTGCTGTGTCCTTTATTGCCGTGTCACTAGTTTTGTGTCTTTACAGTGAACTTGGTTGGTGTGATTCTGTTTCCATTGTATGCCTGTTGCGGTTACACTAGCCTGCTCTCCAGAGAAAGCCTCAGCCCGTCAAGATTTATTGTCCATGACACTTGTCCCTCTTGTTTGAAATAATTGTTGGCCAACTTTCTTAGAAACAAATAAATTATATTTTGTACGGAACCCATGCCTCTTGCCTCTCTTGGTGGAACGCACTTGCATGCTTTTTCGAAGGTTTTCCCCATTAATACGGGGTGGCGTAGTCATTACAATCGAGCCACATGCTACACTGAGAAAGCATTTGATAGGGTGGACTGGGTGTTTCTGAAACAGACTCTTTAAGGACAACTCCGGTGAGAAATGAACCTAGGGGTAATTAACAGATGGTTACAGAGTAGATCGTTCTCTGGGATGCGTTTTCATGGAAATCGAATGTAAAGAGTTTTATCTTTAAAAACAGATTAGCTTATAACACTAGTCTATGGGGCACACATTAGTGAAATTAAATCGCTAGTTAATACCACTAACAAGGCTCAAAATAGCCCCACACTAACACAGTAGCATAATGAGGGTCCCTACATGCAAACCGAAGGATTGAGAACATTGTAAGAGCACAAACAGTTTAATAAAAAGACACTTTATAAACATAGTACATTACGCGTTCACGGACAGGCGCCATCTTGGAAAACAGTCTCGACTCATCGAGCCACGAGCGCTCTGCTAAGTGATGAACTGTGACTTATATGGTCCGTTGTTTCCGGAAGAAAACACTGAACTCAACAGAGAAAAAAAAGAAAAAAAACTAAAAATGTCCATGTTATTACATTTCACAAACTTAATTCCTATTGACCAGCTCACTTAGAACAGCGCTCGTGGATCGATTAGTCGAGACTGTTTTCCAAGATGGTGCCTGTACGGGAACGCGTAAGGGACTATGTTTATAAATTATCTTCTTATTAAACATTTTGTACACTTAAAAAGTTCTCAATGCTTCGGTTTGCATGTAGAGACCCCCATTATGCTACCGTGTTAGTGTGAGGCTATTTTGAGCCTTGTTAGTGGTATTAACTAGCGATTTAATTTTACCACCCTGTGTCTACCCTGTGCCCCATAGACTAGCGTTATAAGCTAATCTGTTTTTAAAGATAAAACTCTTTACATATGATTTTCATTAAAACGCATCACAATGCTGGAGAATAGACAAATACTGAAACATGTATGTTACATACATATATGTGCAGACTTGCAGTTAAAATCTGACATTTTTCAACAGAAGTGGGCACTAATTGAAAAATATTTGCTTGAAGGAAATAGTCAAAAGAAATTGAGACAATATAGATTAATGATTGAACTACGCAGATAATGTACTGGTATATGATATATTCTTTGAAGTACTGTCACAGACTATTTTCTTTAACTTTGGGTGTTTTTTTGTTAGTTTTTTTGTTTTTTAATTTATTTACTTTGAATGATAGATATTCTATGTATATGTAATGTTATGGAATTACCTTTTTCTCAATAAAACGGAACAAAACTTTATAAAACTGAATTAAACTTTTTCGGAAACTATCAAAAATATGCCATTGCAAAAGAGGAAAAACACATTGAAAATGAAAAAAAAAAAATAACTCAGTCGCACAAATGTAACAGGATATTCAGTATGCTTCATTCTTTGTTAATGTTTTTAAAAGATTAGTTTTCGCAATTCGTGGATTATGAATGCATTGACAAAGATTTTGCTTACGTTTCTCAGTTTTTCGTTTGCTTTTGATGGACAGGTCCCCTCTGACCTGCGCATATTGGAATGATCTTGCTGTGCATTGTATTCGTTCGTAAAGATGAGCTCTCAGGAGAGACATGGAGCGGCGGCGGCTTCATCATCTCCTTCACCCGCTTGTTCTTCAGGGCAGTAATACCTTTGTGTTATTGAAGTAACCAATAATATCGATAAAAGTTGTATCCATGTACAGTGTGCAACAGTTCGTTGCGGGTTATTGATAGGCGTAATTTGCGGGTGGGACATGTCCCCACCACTTTTTGAAACATTGAAACATCTTGTTGCATGGATGAACCTAACTAATAAAACAAAACATCTCTGGTTAACTAGAAGAGCATAATTTAATTAATTTGTTATATAAAAGGTGATCTGGCGCTCGTTGCTGCTGTTATCAGTGGCGCATGCATGTGCAGTCTACACACAGACGTGCGCTTTAATCGCTTTACGCCGTTACAGACTTTCTATTTGTTCTGGTGAAATCATGAAATAAAATGCATTAAAAAAAAAAAATGTCCCTGCTCTTGATATACAACCAGTGTTGATCAGTATAGATGCAAGAATTAAACATGACACAGCAAATTACTGAGGGATAAAAACCTTGTGTTGGGTATCTTGTGATAAAATCTGGTGTTAATTTACAAATAAACACTGTGCTTCATCATTAAACAAGTGATAAAGCATATAATGCTTTATCACTTGTTTAATGATGAAGCACAGTGTTTCCTTTGGGTGATAAAGCACAGGGTTTCCTTTGGGTGTTAACAATCAATATCTGCGCATGTGCAGAGCATTTTAAATCTCCCAGCTCATCCTTCGGTCTCTCCATCTATATGGATTTCCCTGCACACACAACGGTTACAAGGACAAGGTATAGTATTATTATCAACTTGTGCTTTATAAATGAGCTTGTATAATTAGCAACGTAGCCGATTTGGTTGACTTAACTCTGTTAGCGTTTTTTTGTTTGTTTTGTTTTTTTACCTCAGTTTAAATTTAGCGCGCTTTTGATCTGCCATTCATTTGGCGTATCTTTAGGGCTTCCAGCCTTTATAAGATCGTTTATATCTTTCACCCCGTAACTACGAGTTAATTCCGGTGTTTTGAAATGTCATTCAAATGAGAAAGCAGACGTAAATCGAATTAATTAATTGCTCTTAATTTGTTTTGACTTGTGTGGAGGCCGGAGCTTGATCATTGGCCATGCGAGCACCCACAGATAGCACGGCCCATCATTGCCGGCGCTGCGCATACTGATTGGCCTGTAACATTTTCCGAGTGAAATGCTCTGTATGTTCTAGCAATCTTCTTGTGATACTTTGATAACATACGTCAACCATTCTGCACAGGGCTCCAAATTGTTGAAAAACGATGTGTTTGTTTTACCCAAATTTGTCTCTTTAACAGGAACAATACTGTGTTTGGATAATTTTGTGGAGCACTAGCAACGCCAAGATCATGTGATCGATTCCCAGGGAAAGTAAGAACTGACAAAATGTAAAAATGTGTACATTGAATGCAGTGTAAGTCGCTTTGGATAAAATTGTCTGTCAAATGTAAATGTATTAATTCATAAAGGAATAGTATTTTTTATCAGGATGAATTACAAGCCAGACGGTGTTTTATCATTAAGACTGATTTAAGATATGCAATGTTGAATTTTTGTATTTTCAATTAAAGAATTACTTGAGGAATGTTTCTTTGTTTAAAGGTGAACTATGTAGTATTTTTGCAGTAAAATATCCAAAAACCACTAGGCCAGTGTTATATATTTTGTTCAGTTGAGTACCTACAATATCCCAGATGTTTCCAACTATTTGTAAATTGTGAGAAAATTGCTATTTTAACTAAGGACAGGGACGTTGCAGCATTGCATTTGAGAGAGTCGCCTGTCAATTGCGTCATATCTGCGTTACCCTCAGTTTCGGCTTTTATTTGGCAGGAGCGCTTTATTCTTAGCAGTGTGAACAACTGAATGCACGGAGTAACGTCATAACATCGTTTTAAACACACTTAAATGTATCTAATATGATAAACAGAGCTCCATTACCATAAAATCATAACCGGAAGAGCGGATCTGTGCAGGCGCCCGGCAAATGAGTCCCGTCCCGTCATAATAAAAGTCCCGGTATTCGCAAGGCGGGTATTTGTTTAACAATCGCTCCAGCAGCTTTGCTCAGGTCCATAACACTCGGTCCTGCTCTGCTTTAGACTACAGTAACGTTAATAACCGCATGCATGAACGTGATTTCTGCCCGAGTCCTATTTTTCACCGGCTGTGATGAGAAGACCACATCTCCCAAGATGCTGCGCTCACACTTTGCGTCATCAAACTACGCATTTGTTTTGCATAGGCGCCCTCCAGTGGACAAAAGCTGCATAGTGCACCTTTAATGCACTGATGTCTTATGGTGCCGAGTCATATTTCTACATAATTACAAAATATGAACTTGTTTGAAACGCAGTAGAGATTTATCATAGTAAGATGTTATTGCATTGGAGTATAAGAAGACTGTTTTATTCAATTGTATGTGTGACAACAATGTGTGGCTTACTGTAGCGATTCCTGGGGAAAGCAAGAACTGACAAAAATGTTTTTGTTTTTTTTAATGGAGCTGAGGTGACGCAATGACTATAGACGGCAGATAAATGGCTATCCACTTGTAACCACGCCCTTAATTATGCAGAACTTTAAGGCTTTATATAACGTAAACGAATGAGTTATAAAAAAATTCACCCCCCTCACAGTTGTCATGAAGATCAAATTTAGCCTTATAAGCCAAAACCACAATTTGTACCAGGCTGTAAACATGTTTTTTTCTGCTTTAAAATTGAGAATTTTAACATGGGGCTCAATGAGATTCTGCTTCCTTCTGGAGCCTGTCCCTAGAGGCCAGTTAAGAAATTGCAGTTTACATTACTTCTGTATTGGCTTCAAGAGAAATCGCGGGAGGTTGCCGCTTGGTCAAAACAGCAAACGAAAAACTGAGAAACGTAAGCAAAATCTTTGGCAATGCATTCACAATCCACGATTTGTAAAAACGAATCTTTGAAAAACATTAACAAAGAATGAGGCATTCTGAATAACCTGTTACATTTGTGCTGTTACATATGAGTTTATTTTTATTTTTTTGAGTTTTTCTTTTTTTGTAATGGTATATTTTTGATAGTTTCTAAAAAAAGTTTCGTTCAGTTTTATAAAGTTTCGTTCAGTTTTATTGAGACAAAGGACATTTCATATAATGTAACAGTGTTCTGTTTATAGGAAAAGTTTAATAAAAACACAGTAAAATTATTTTAATAATATTTCACAGTAATACATAAATATATTGTAATAACATAAATACAGTCTTGGTGAGAAGAAGAGTTTCTTTAAAAACATGAAAAAATCTTAGCATTCTAAAACTTTTGACCGGTAGTGTATACACACACACACACACACACACACACATATATATATATATATATATATATATATATATATATATATATATATATATATATATATATATATATATATATATATATATATATATATATATATATATATAGGAATACTTTGTGGAACTGATGAATGAGGAAAATGACGGGGAGAGAAGAGTTGTGGAGGCAAATATTGTTGACCAGGAATTAGAAAGTATAAGAAAGGGTGAAGTTAGGAGAGCTTTGAAGAGGATGAAGAGAGGAAAGACAGTTGGTCCTGATGACATACCAGTGGAGGTATGGAAGTGTCTAGGAGAAATGGCAGTAGAGTTTTTAACTAGGTTGTTCAACAAGGTTTTAGAGAATGGGAGGATGCCTGAGGAATGGAGGAGAAGTGCTTTGGAGCCGATTTTTAAGAACAAGGGAGATGTGCAGAGTTGTGGAAACTAAAGAGGTATTAAGCTGATGAGCCATACAATGAAGTTGTGAGAAAGAGTAGTGGAAGCAAGGCTAAGGGGAGAGGTGGACATTTGTGAGCAGCAGTATGGTTTCATGCCAAGAAAGAGCCCTACAGATGCATTATTTGCTTTGAGAATGTTAATGGAGAAGTACAGAGAGGGTCAGAAAGAGCTGCATTCTGTTTTTGTAGATTGAGAAAGCATATGACAGAGTGCCAAGGGAGTATCTGTGGTATTGTATGATAAGGTCTGGATTGGCAGAGAAGTATGTTAGAGTGGGACAGGACATGTATGAGAGCAGTAGGACAGTGGTAAGGTGTGCCGTAGGTGAGACAGAGACAGACATGGTGAAGGTGGGACTACATCAAACGTCGGCTCTAAGCCCCTTCTTGTTTGCGGTGGTGATGGACAGGCTGACAGATGAGGTCAGACAGGAATCTCCATGGACTATGATGTTTGCGGATGACATTGTGATCTGTAGTGAGAGCAGGGAGCAGGTGGAGGAAAGTCTAGATAGGTGGAGGTTTGCTCTTTAGAGAAGAGGAATGAAGGTTAGTCGCAGAAAGACAGAATACATGTGTGTGAATGTGAGAGAACCAAGTGGATCAGTGAGGTTACAGGGAGAAGAGGTAAAGAAGGTGCATGATTTTAAGTACTTAGGGTCAACAGTCCAGAGCAATAAGGAGTGTGGAAAAGAGGTGAAAAAGCATGTCCAGGCAGGTTGGAATGGGTGGAGAAAATTGTCGGGTCTGTTGTGTGATAAAAGTGTACCAGCAAGAATGAAAGGAAAGGTGTACAGGACAGTAGTGAGACCAGCGATGTTGTATGGTTTGGAGACAGTTGCACTGAGGAAAAGACAGGAGAAAGAGCTAGAGGTAGCAGAGCTGAAGATGTTGAGGTTCTCTTTGGGAATGACAAAGATGGATAGGATTAGGAATGAGTACATCAGAGGGACAGCACATGTGAGATGTTTTGGAGACAAAGTTAGAGAGGCCAGGTTGAGATGGTTTGGACATTTTCAGAGGAGGGAGAGTGAATATATCGGTAAAAGGATGCTGAGGTTAGAGCTGCCAGGCAGGAGGTCGAGAGGAAGACCAAAGAGGAGGTTTATAGATATAGTGAAGGATGACACGAAGGAAGTTGGTCTGAGAGAAGAGAATACAGAGGATAGGAATAGATGGAGGCAGATGATTCGCTGTGACGACCTCTGAAGGGAAAAACCACTATTCACTATTTGGATTGCCTTTGTTTTGTTTTATTTAATAGTTAGTAAAGAGATAAGCTGCACCAGATTCTCTTTTCCTTATCTTTGCCTGACTCACCATGACAGATGAATAAACCTTTCTCCTGAATGAATAATTTGTTCAATGAATCAGAGCAGACACTAATAGTTAGCAGCAGGGGTGTAGGTAGCAATTTTGGGCCCTATGAAAGAATATGAGCTTGGGCCCCCTATCATACCAAACATACAGGCCAACCTATAGCGATCCAAAAATCGTTGTCAGCCATTTAATTATATATACATTACTCAAACAAAAGTTTGAGAATGGTATGATTATTTAAATTGTTTTTAAAGAAGTCACTTTTGCTCACCAATGCTGCATTTATGTTATTAAAATACAAAAAAGCTGTTATATTGTGAAATATTTTTCAAATGTAAAATAACTTATCTTTGTGAATATTTAGTAAAGTGTAATTTATTCCAATGATCAAAACTGAATTTATCATCATTACTCCAGTCTTCAGTGTCACATGATCCTTCACTAATCGTTCTTATATGATGATTCACTGCTCAAGAAGCATTAATGATTATTATCAATGTTGAAAGCAGTTGTGTAAAACTTTTTTTAGGATTATATGATGAACAGAACGTTTTTTTTAAATATATTTTTGAGAAAGAACTTAAATAAATTAATACATAATTTATTCAGCAAGGATCCATTAAATTGATCAAGTGACAGTATAGACATTTATAATGTTGCAAAAGCTTTATATTATAGATAAATGCTGTTCTTTTGAACGTTCTATTCATTAAATTATCCTGAGAAAAATGTTTTCATCATACATTTCTGTTGATCATCAAATCCTCATAATGATTTCTGAAGGATTATGTGACTCTTGAGACTGGAGTAATGAGTATAAATTCAGCTTATTACAGAAATAAAATTTTAAAAATGTATTCAAATAATATATATATATATATATATATATATATATATATATATATATATATATATATATATATATATATATATATATATATATATATTACATTGTAAAAAATATTATACAATAATACTGTTTTTGCTGTAGTTTGGATCAAATAAATGCAGCCTTGGTGAGCAGAAGAAACATTTTTAAAATCTTACCGTTCTCAAACTTTTGACCGGTAGTTAAATAGCACAATATCAATCAATCGATCAATCAAATTTATTTATATAGCGCTTTTACAATCATGATTGTGTCAAAGCAGCTTCACAGTGTCAAACAGGATAATATTGCAACAAAATTAGATTTGGCTGTAGTCGTACTGGAGAAACGTGGCTTTAAAATGAAAGATTGGTATCAAAGAGCACACCCAGGTTCCTCACTGACAACGAGGGCTTGACAGAGCAGTCATCAAGTGTTAGACAGTATTCTCGGTTACTACTTGTGGAGCTTTTCTGTCCAATAATTAAAAATTCAGTTTTATCTGAATTAAGTTGCAGGAAAGTACTATTCATCCAATTTTTTATATCAGCTATGCATTCCGTTAATCTTGCGAATTGGTAGGTTTCGTCAGGGCGTGAGGACAATAGCTACTTCTAATATCCATCACCTTCTCCTTCCTTCCTGAATTGCATATTCCCCTTTTCAAAGCTGAGCTTTGGTTGATACAGTCTTTGCAAACTGATTGTTTCTGTTGCTCGTTTAACTTCTATTTTAACATAGCTGTTTAGTTAACTTAGGGGAGGTTGCCAGAAATGCAGAAATAACTGCAGAAAAAATACAGACATAATTTTGTTTTATTTGTTACTCTGGTAGATTATACATTTACAATTTATATTTCATTACTACTAGTAGCCTACTGTTACTACTAATAAAACCGATCCCTGGGGGCCCAAAAAGTGCATGGGCCCTTAGAATCGTCTCCCCCCCCCCCCCCCCCACACACACACACCCCTAGCTCTGGTTAGCAGAGATGTCATACAGATGATATGGATGACCTGTTGATTATCATGTCTCTTTGTGTCTTTTTGTTTCAGGAGGGGCAAAATAAGAACAGTTATTATGCATGGAGGAGGGCAAGAAATTATCAGCCAGTCACACATTTCTGCATACCTCTGGCCAAGACATTTTAATTACTCTTAAACATGTTGAAACTCATGTGGAGAGTACTCTATCTGTATAACAGGAAATATAATAGCATCACTTTATATCCATTTAAAACCTGGCTGTCACATCCACGCCTGTCCTGGACACCACTTCCTCATTATCTCTCGTTCTCCCCGGATTCCCTGCACCTGGTCCTCGTCATCAGCGCTAAAATCCGAGCCTGGAGCCCTCCCCTTGACAGCACGCCAAATGTGCATAATCTTTACTCTATTTAATTTGATGTAAGTGTGAACGTGTGAAATAATAACGTGTGTAATCTGTCAATGCATATTGAAACAATCAAATGAAGTTATTTGCTTGAGTGTATTTTGCTGATTATTGCCTTTCATTCACTTACGTTAATGATGTTTGTTTTCACAGTTAATTAATTCATCCTTCACGTCGGTTTCGACAGAAAATGTTTCACAACTACAGCACACATTGCAGGAATTGATCAAAAAACACGGATATGTTCTTTATATCTAAAGTAGCCAATAAGCATAGAATGAGTAAACCAACTCCTTGTTTATTGTCCTCATAAACTTGATGATTTTAAATATAATTATGAAGGTATTTTTAGTACAAAACACCTAAACAGGTGAGAGAGTGAATTTTGTATCTGTAGAGCATTTCCACACATATGTATCAATAAATTTGAAGTCACAGAGAAAACTCTTTTAGGCGTTGTAAACTTGTAGCTTTTTTCTCTTTCTTACAAAAACAGTTATACCTTCACACATTCTTCACTGCAGGTGCACAAATCCTATTCTACGAATCACACATGAAGAAACTCATACTCTCACATTTTTGCTACAGTTGCTGCAGTGCATATGGTGCAAAACACAGTCACACCCGTAATTAATCCATATCGAAAATGTGAAGTCACGGACAAATTTTGCACATCCGCGAATTAACATGTGAATCCATGCAATGAGAGTTGAACACTTTTAGAATATTTGGTCACAAATGCATTACTTTTCTTGGATATTTTTCTAACACAATCACAATTCCAATCATTACAACTGCTGACAAGTTCGACGCGCTCTCACTTTTGCACCATATACACCGTAAAGTGTGGAGCAAAAGTGACTTGAGCATCTGAGAGGCAGCGGCAGGCCCTGTGCAGAGAGCAGAGACTCTCGGAAGAGCTTGTTTGTACGGAGCCCCACCCCCAACAGGACAGATAGATAGATAGATAGATAGATAGATAGATAGATAGATAGATAGATAGATAGATAGATAGATAGATAGATAGATAGATAGATAGATAGATAGATAGATAGATAGATAGATAGATAGATCTATCTATCTATCTATCTATCTAGCCCCACCCCCAACAGGACGATAGATAGATAGATAGATAGATAGATAGATAGATAGATAGATAGATAGATAGATAGATAGATAGATAGATAGATAGATAGATAGATAGATAGATAGATAGATAGATAGATAGATAGATAGATAGATAGATTTTAGTGTCCCCAACTGTGCAAGCCAAGCCAAAGGCGACAGTGGCAAGGAACCAAAACTCCATCAGGGCATGATGGAGAAAAATAAAACTTGAGAGAAACCAGACTCAGTCGGGGTGCCAGTTCTCCTCTGGCCTATTAACACACCGTGTATGATTATTATTCTGGCAACCTTACAGGTCAGAAATCATATTAGATCGGAATATTCAAAATTTCAGGGTATCCCGGAAGAGACAGGTTTATTTAGGATGGGGCGTCGATTACACAAGAGTATGAATACATGAAAGATCAGAGTTATTGCGCCTGAGACGGGTTTTTTGAGCATGAGGTGCCGGTGAGGCAAATTCGGAGGAGACACCAATTGACACGGCTCAGCAGATTGTGCCCTATTGTGCCCTGGTGGCCTGTATACAGTAGCCAACACAAATGTCAAACAGGATTTATCAATTACACTACACAATGTTACATAAAGCAACAAAACTTCAAAGGAATTATATTTGAAACTAGACTTCTGAGTAATACTGAATATTTTATTATAAATTACAGCAACACCTCCCCCTTTACCTTTCAGACGTGGCTCATGTTTATAACAATAATCTCGTGGGGTGCACTCATTTAAAGTAATGTAATCGTCAGGTTTTAGCCAGGTTTCTGTCAAACACAGCACATCTAAATTATGATCTATAATCATATCATTAACAATAAGCGTTTTTGGAGAAAGGGATTGAATATTCAGCAACCCAAGCTTTATCAATTGTTCATCCGTATTATATCTGTTGTTTATTTGTTGGACATCAATTACATTTTTACTGTTGCAGACAGTTGGTTTAGCCAGTTTGTCTTCTTCCTGACCTGGGCCCCAGTGAGTCAAGGTTTAGCTCTAAGACTATGTGCCAAATTACTAGAGAGAAGAGCAGCACCAGCCCAGGAGGGATGAATGCCGTCTATCTTCAACAGGTTAGGTCTGCCCCAAAAACTTTTCCAATTGTCTATGAACCAGAGCCGATCCTGAACTCCCTGGGTCCCTAAGCAAAATTCTGCTAAGGGGCCCTCTTACCTGACCCGTAAGCTATTTAAACCATTTTCCAAATGCCATGCAGTTACACCTGACACCTTAGTGCTCCCAATACAATCCTTCCTCCTTTGAACAAAAACAGTCAAAGAATGAGGTTCAAACAAACAATATTTATTAAAGAGTATTTTCTATAGAATCTTAAGATAGTACTTGCTGAAGAAGACGGCTTTACTGTTGGTTAATCAGGCTGTACGGGGTCTGTGCTAGAACTGGCTGAGGCTGGATGTGGATCATCTGGGTCTGTGCTTGTCCTGGCAGATGATCCAGCATTTCCTCTACGTACAAACATAAGCATAGCGCTTGCAAATTATAGATACATTTTATAAGCAGCATCAGACCCATTCAAACTGGCTCCCCCAGATTTCCTTTTATACATTTTCAAATAAAATACTATTTATACTATGGCTTGGCTCTTGTAATGTTTAACAAACTAGTGATTCAGATATCAAGAATCACTGTGAATTATGACATCATTGTTGATATTTTGTACAAGTGAACATGTAATCCCTGATATCAAAAAGACATTGTTACTAGTAAAAATTCCATACCTAATATCAAGAATTCATATTGTTCAAATAGTGAACATTTATTTATTGACATTAAAAATGCATAAATTGTGAATAAATAAAAGCTAAAATGGCTTGCCATAGGATGCTACTGTTTTATATTATGCATGTTAAAGCAATATTTGATTTATTGTAATTATTTACTGAGGGATGTGCATCCATATAAACCAGTATGTCCAGCTAATTAATATCAACATTTTAAATTCAATATAGCCTATAAATCAATAGTCAATCAATGTCAAATTGTCAATACATTGCTTTCCATCTTGCATAATTTGTGCAGTAGTTAAGAATTTTAACTAAACATTGACTAAGACTAGATAATCATTGTCTTGTTATGTAGCCTATGTGCACTTATGATGAGGAGGAGGACCATCACGACCATATATTGTTCTGTCGGTCTGGTATCTATACAGATATTTCTGCTGGAAAATACACGTTTCATTTCGTGCACGCGCATATTCATGTTCATGCGCGACACGGATCTTTTCCGAGCTGCAGTAAACAAACACAGTTGCTGTTTATAAAAAAAACAACAACTTAATTTTATTTCTGAGGCACAAAGACACAGAACACAGCCCTGAAAGCGGCTGGCATTAGCTAGCTAGACAGATCAAGAGATGCATAGCCTGCCTGTCCAGCTTAGCAAGACAACAGAAGAGATGCACATCAACTTAACTTTACTGTTATTTGCTGACATCAAACTTGGGAAAGGAGAGAACACAAGTTTACCTGATTGCTGTTCCTGCAATTCACTCTCGTGGTGTTTTTTCCCTCTTTTCATGGCCAGAAGGATAATTCCGCTTAATTTTATCATCAGTATTTACAACATTGATTGACGCGCTTTGACACGATGGGGAGGCGGGGCCTTGAGTAAATTGTGGGGCCCTACGCAGCTTGCGTAGTGAGCGTATAGGGCTGTTCAGCTCTGCTATTAACCCTATGTTATTTTGCAGACACCACTTAGACAACCAGCCATTGAGTGATGATAATCTGCTAACTATTTCATCACTCCTTTTAGCAGGGAGGGAACCAGAGAAAAATACTGTCTTTGACATTGTACTTGCGAGTTTTGATAGATAGATAGTGCTTGCAGTGAAGATAGATCACTGCAGTGATCTATTGTGTCATACTTGCAGTGAAAATAGATAGATAGATAGATAGATAGATAGATAGATAGATAGATAGATAGATAGATAGATAGATAGATAGATAGATAGATAGATAGATAGATAGATAGATAGATGGATAGATAGATAGATAGATAGATAGATAGATAGATAGATAGATAGATAGATAGATAGATAGATATAACTAATGATTTATGAAACATGACTATGCATTGAAAAATGATTAATGAGTGATTTGTTAATTTTTTATATATATTTAGTAGATTCAGTTATAAGTAATTTACAATTGATTAGTTAATGATGAACTTATGATTTACAAAACATGACAATGCATTTCCCAAATGTTATTACGTTATACTCTACGTTACGTAGTAACAACTAGAGTACGTATTGATTCAGCAAGATGATTCAATAGATCAAGGAGGAGAATAGATCACGGAGAGATAACAGAAATAAAAAAAAACACTTTAAATAGTAAACAAAATAAAAGAAGCATCGTGTTCCTACACTTTGGGCCTTATATTACAAATAATATTAGGTCTCCAGAATGATGACACACTTAACACACAGACAGCGATATTGTTGGCAACTCTTTTTCTCCACTATGTGTGATGCTCCCAACTCACGTTATGACGCAACCTTCAACAAGTAACAGTCACTGTCCAGTAATATTACACTTGCATTTAACATATCACTTTGGATATGAAACAAAATAATTAACATCAAATATATTGAAATAAACAAAAATTTGAAAAGCATACTTTTTAATGCTCTGCGTTACTTCAAACAAAAGGCGTATTTTAAAGGTCCCTACAAAAAGTAATGCATTTGTGACCAAATATTCTACAAGTGTTCAACTCTCATTGCATGGATGCACATGTTAATTCATGGATGTGCAAAATTTGTCCGTGACTTCACATTTTTGATACGGGCATGTGCGTTTTGCACCATATGCACTGCAGCATCTGTAGCAAAAATGTGAGAGTATGAGTTTCTTCATGTGTGATTTGTAGAATAGGATTTGTGCACCTGCAGTGAAGAATGTGTGAAGGTGTAACTGTTGTGTTATGTTTGTAAGAAAGAGAAAAAAGTTACAAGTTTACAACTCCTAAAAGATTTTTCTCTGTGACTTCAAGTTTATTGATACACATGTGTGGAAATGCTCTACAGATACAAATTTCACTTTCACGTTCAGTTGTTTTGTACCAAATATACCTTCATATAAAATGTCTGATTTTGTCAAATAGGGTGTCAGAGTTTTATTCAACCTCCCCTCCACTAGATGGCAGACATTAGGGATGTCCCGATCAGGTTTTTTTGCCTTCGAGTCCGAGTCCGAGTCATTTGATTTTGAGTATCTGCCGATACCGAGTCCCAATCCGATAATTCTATAATACATAAAAAAAAGAATAAAGAAGAGCGAAAAAACAAACCAGGATGTTCCTTATTTTTTATTTTATTCACCTTATTTTAACATTCAACAACTCTAACAAACAGAGCACTTCTGTGAGGTAGCTTGAACAATCAAGTAATAAATAACATGAATTCTTCACTTTTGGATTTTAGTGCAACAGTAAAATTAAAAAATTCCTGGACCGGAGTTGCAGATGCAGAACAATTAATTATGTTGGTGTGAAATAAACAGTTATGGAAATTAAATTAAATAATCTGCTCCCAATAATCCCGAAAAAAGTCTGTTAGTGCCTCAGTGACAACTTCACTCAGAGAAGACGTCGATCTCAGCTGTCAATCATTACATCACACAGCCGTTATTATAGCATCAAATAACTAACTAAAACTAAACTTATTTAAAAAACGAACACTTGAAATGAAATCATCGTGATGATAACTGCCTACAATGACATAAATTAACTTTGGGGAAAAAAATATTTGAAGTGTAATTTGATTGAAGTGTAATTAACAATGCTTTTCAGGTTTTTATAGGTGTAACATTAGTTTTTAGGTAGAGAAATTGAATAAAGTAGGCTAATCAAATGTAAAATGCATATTTAACTGTTTAAATTAAATACTAATCCTTACAAAAGCTATTCAATCAAGAGCAGTGGGTGATTTGATATCTTTTCTTTAACATTAAACAGACAGCACGGCTACTGCCCCTTTAAGACCTAATAGAAGGCTCTGCGTCGTCTTTCTCGACTGAATAAAGTCCTCTTAAAGCATATTCAGACTATATGTCTGCTTGGATACTCATCAAGATGGACATGTTGACATACTTCTTGTGTGAGTTGGTCCGTTTAACCACAAGACTTAAAAGAGAACTCAATATTTGCGCGCTGTGAGACGAGTGCGCGCTTTCGGCTGATGCACAGAGACAGATCAGCGCGCGCGCTCTCATTCGCGTCTTCTCTACACATGACAGTGAAAATGACTGCTCATATTCAATGACAATACGGCAGCACTCGCATGAATTGAACAGATAGACCGTTTTGCCCACGGTTTTCTTTTATTAGCGCTGTTGTAATGTATCACTGAGGAGCCAGCACGTGTATCCATCTACAGAAACATAGCCGCCTACATAAAGCATTATTTTCAAGTTACAACCTATATTGCGTCATCAGATGTGAGATGAACCGCGGTGCAAGTGCTCACTTTGTCTCTCACCCCAGAATACATATATATCCGAGTCCTGATCGGGATGTAACGTCCGATTCCGATCGAGTCTGAAATCACGTGATCGGGCCCGATTTCCGATCACGTGATCGGATCGGGACATCCCTAGCAGACATGTCGTACTTCATCCCGACTCATAAAAGCATCATGATTCTGTACAAAATCTATGAGCAAGAGAACATTGAATCAGTGCAAACAAAAGCAGAGCTGGTGTGCGAGTGAGATGTTTTATAACTAGATGTTTTATAATTTATACTTTGAAAGGGTGACATCATCCGTTGCCGAACTGAATTGTGGGTTCCGTCGCAGCGCTTCACTCGCGTTGCAAGCGGCAGAAGTTGAAGAATTCTCAACTTTTCAAGCACCAGCGCAGGCGTCATCCAATCAGATCGCCGTATGCAAATATCCTACAGCAGACGCTAGCCAATTGCGTTCATTACTGCTCCGTGAACCATAGTTGCCAGGGTCGCGGTTTTCCCGCACAATTGGGCTATTTTAAAAAAGGAGTTGCGGGAAAAATTACGGAGCCGCGGGTTGCGGTTTTTTGGGCTACAATTAAAAAGTACCGCGGCCGCGAAACAATATAAAAGAGCCAAAGAAAAACTAAAATGGAACGGTGGGTATTGATCCCCGGGAACGAATTCACTTGGCAACAACCGCACGTGAGTAGACACGTCACTCGAGCATTAAACAAATCAAGCATCATCACGTCACATGAGTTATGCCTTTGGTGGTTGAAGCATCGGTTCGGTTGTCCGTGGATGAACAAGCAGCACTATAAAATATCAGGTAAATGGAGAAAACCATCACCACGGATGCTTTCTCTCTTTAATGCTGAAATCTATTCAACCACATGAGAAGGGTGGGGAGAGCATAATGTCTAAAAGAAGACAGCCCTGAGATTGTAAACTTTAACGTTACACACACACAATTTTGGAATCGACTATTTTGATTGTTTTTGAAATAAGTATCTTCAACAAAGCTGCATTTATTTTATTAAAAATAAAAAAAGTAACGTTGACTGTAATATTGTGAAATATTATTAAAATGTAAAGTAACTGTTTTCTATTTGAATATAGAAAAGTGTAATTTATCCTGTGATTTAAAGCTGTGTTTTCAGCATCATTACTCCAGTCTTCAGTGTCACATGATCCTTCAGAAATCATTAAAATATAATTATTTCCTCCTCAACAAACATATGGTTATTATCAATGTTAAAACACTTTTAGGATTATTTAATTAATAGAAAGTAAAAAACAAAAACAAAACAGTATTCATCTGAAATAGAAAAATTTTGTAACATTGTACTACCGGGGGTAGGGGGTGGGTAAACAAAGAAAGGAATACATTTATTCAGCAAGGATGCCTTAAAAATTAATTAAGTGACGGTATAGACATTTATAAAGTTGAAAAAGCTTTACATTTCAGATAAATGCTGTTCTTTTGAACTTTTTATTAATTAAATAATCCTGAAAAAAAAAACAGTTTTCAACACTGATAATAATAAATAATTCTTGAGGAGCAAATCATCATATTACAATGATTTCTGAAGGATCATGTGACACTGAAGACTGGAATAATTCAGCTGAAAATTCAGTTTTGAATCACATAAATAAATTGCATTTTAGATTATATTAAAATAGAAAAGTTATTTTTAATAGTTATTTATTTTATGTACAAATATTTCACAATAATACTGTTTAGCTGTATTTTTGATCAAATAAATGCAGCCTCGGTGAGCAGAAGATACTTTTTTTTTTTTTAACAATCAATTTTATATATATATATATATATATATATATATATATATATATATATATATATATATATATATATATATATATATATATATATATGAGTTTATTTGTAGGCCCTTTATGGGAATCCAGTGGTTGTCTAATCTGATTGGACACTGAAAAATTGGGCTAGTTTTCATTCCATTTGGGCGGGTTTTGAGTTGTCATTGGGCTAGAAATATTTCTGGGACCTGGCAACCCTGCCGTGAACCATCCAGACCATAGACCGTTAAAAATCCAGACGCAGCTCCTGGACCACTACGTGATATTCTTCCCGCTGTCGGCACTTTTTCAGGATTTAATGTACTTAACAGCTTCGTGCACCTGTGCAGTGCGCTGACAACAACTACACGGGCAATCGCACTCGCACATACAACCAAAAAAGGAGCTTTTTTGTGTTGTGTTTTGGTCCCAGCGGCAAGTTAATGTGATTGGCTGTTGTCACTATGACGATCGCGTCAGCACCCAGCTTCAGCCACGCCCTCTGTCAAGCGTTAACGCCTACGCCCCGCGTGAATGCGGCGTAAGAGTTTTGTCAACGTCAGCAAGTATTTGCTTTAAAAATAACCCTAACGTTACATTAAGCACATACTGCGAATCATTTGCCCAATGTGGATTGTCCTTTGACCAATGCCAGTGGTGGGAACAATGTTTCCTGGGGTCAGAATGTTCATTGCGAAGTTAGCAGGTGTGTTGGTGTTGGGAACAAGGCGGCCGCGGGAGATTTTTACCGCGCTTGCCATGAAGCGTCTTCTGACTGTGCGCCTCTCCGCGATCGCGGTGACAGTATTGTGGTGGAGACTTTATCTAATGCCACTGGGTATTAGATAAAGTATTTGTGGCATCCACAAAGAACTGACAGAAAAAGGGTTTTCAAGAGAATAACCCCAAAGAAACTATCCCTTAAAGGTGCAAAAACACTGTTTTGATCTTTAACTACGCCACCCTGGGAATTTCACCCAGAGAATATTACCAGCGCACAGGTTCCCTACTAACGGCAAGGAGAATGGAGACACAGGTATTCAATACAAAAAATACAAAGTTTATTACAATTCTTTAAAATAGAATCTCAGGCACAAGAAAAGGGAAAAGCCCCAATCATTCAAATATTTTTAAAAGAACAAAAGCTGCGGCCTCTCCCAAGAAATGCTTAGGCAAAAGGTAACCGTTCCCCCTCACACTCACAGCACACAGGCCCCAGTGAAGTGATCAGTCATGGCACACAGTGTAAGCACCACCACCACAGAAGAGAAGGGAAGCGTCAATTTCCCCACGCAGGAAGGCCGCAGCTCCTAGAGACAAACACTCCACACACACACACACACACACACACACACACACACACACACACACACACACACACACACACACACACACACACACACACACACACAAAAGAAAGAAAGAAATGAATCAATTGCATGAACAGGCAAGTGAGTGTCAATTGTTCATCCACTGCCAGCCCTTAGTAAAAGGAGACCTTACTGGCCGAGGTTTTTCACAAAACAACAAAAATAATAAACAACCAAATTTCAATTAAACCAAAAGGTGGTTCACCAAAAAAAGGAAGTTGTATATGCACATACAAAACAAAAAGTTTCCATTAAACAATGCACAAAATAAATCAAAACTCAAAAAAAGAAAAAAGACAACTACAGGTGTATTATACACAGTTCACAAATCAACAATTAGGTCAGGATTCAAACAAGTGATCCAAAACAAAATGATAAAGAATGAAATAATTAATAATTAATGATAATGAACACAAACAAATATCTTAATCAAAAACAAAGCTCAAGCCACAAAAAAAATATAAGGATGAAAATACAACTCGAGCAGCATGTATCAACACAACTATGACAAAACAGCGGTGACGTCACTGCACTGACTGCAATCCTCCGTCACCTAGCTGCGGAATCCGGTACACAAAAAAATGAGAGGTCCCTTTAATTGTTCACAGTAGTCATTCATACATCACGAACTGAAGGGCACAAACGCCCGCACAGCAGCCGGCAGATACAAACGGGAAGGTCCTAAAACCACGTCTGTGATGGATGCTAAATTACCACATCAAACCGTTGCCAACTCAAAACGGTCGCAGCACCCCACCATGCCACGCAGCACCAGACAAAGGCACGCTAACAACAGACCAGAACAACACAGGTGCGCTCTAACCTAAATACGGGTGCAACTTAATGACGTCATGCCATTTACTACAGGCAAATGGGCTTCAAGCTCATCATGCCACATATTCATAGGAGAGTTCAGGGGCAACGTGAAGGCAGGGTGGGGAGTCAAAATGACAATGAAAGTGGTCGTGGCTGTGCACACTCGGCGCACGAGGCAGATCTGGCCACGCTGCTCGTAGCAGGAGCAGATGCGGTGTGACACGGGGCAGGGGCTATTATGCATAATATATAATATATGTGTGCCCCATATATGGAATTAGAGTGCCTACTGTATGTAGTAAATGGAAAATCTCAACAGCAAAAGGCAAACCGCTACATGCATTTGGTTTGTTTCTACCATTTATTAGTAATGATTTACACAGTTTGTTTTTTACTTTTTATTATTTACCTGAACATTTAGTATTGTACAATATAGCATACAGAAGGTTAGGAACATTTTTGGGGAAAGAAGTGCTGCATTTTATCATTTAAACGTGGCTTTTCATGAAAATTCTATAATCCAAGATTGCCACCCCCTTATGATGTCATAATATGCAAATTAGATGGGAATGTAATCACTACATAAACTTTGGGTCATCCTTAATATTTCTGTAATTTACAGAAAGTTTCTATTATCACTTTTAAGATATAGCCTTTTGAAATTAAGATGTCAAAATCAAACGTTTTAGGAAAAAACCTCTGGCGTCTAAAGGGTTAAAATCACTTTTACAGCAGTGTCCTGGCCAAGATAGGCAGCTGTGTTTGCATGTACAGTATACAGTATTGTTCAAAATAATAGCAGTACAATGTGACTAACCAGAATAATCACGGTTTTTCGTATATTTTTGTATTGCTACGTGGCAAACAAGTTACCAGTAGGTTCAGTAGATTCTCAGAAAACAAATGAGACCCAGCATTCATGATATGCTCGCTGTTGAAAGGGGTGTGTTCAAAAAAATAGCCATCAATCAATTTTGTGAAGAAACAGGTGTGAATCAGGTGGCCCCTATTTAAGGATGAAGCCAACACTTGTTGAACATGCATTTGAAAGCTGAGGAAAATGGGTCGTTCAAGACATTGTTCAGAAGAACAGCGTACTTTGATTAAAAAGTTGATTAGAGAGGGGAAAACCTATAAAGAGGTGCAAAAAATGATAGGCTGTTCAGCTAAAATGATCTCCAGTGCCTTAAAATGGAGAAAAAAACCAGAGAGACGTGGAAGAAAACGGAAGACAACCATCAAAATGGATAGAAGAATAACCAGAATGGCAAAGGCTCAGCCAATGATCACCTCCAGGATGATCAAAGACAGTCTGGAGTTACCTGTAAGTACTGTGACAGTTAGAAGACGTCTGTGTGAAGCTAATCTATTTTCAAGAATCCCCCCCAAAGTCCCTCTGTTAAAAAAAAGGCATGTGCAGAAGAGGTTACAATTTGCCAAAGAACACATTAACTGGCCTAAAGAGAAATGGAGGAACATTTTGTGGACTGATGAGAGTAAAATTGTTCTTTTTGGGTCCAAGGTCCACAGGCAGTTTGTGAGACTACCCCCAAACTCTGAATTCAAGCCACAGTACACAGTGAAGACAGTGAAGCATGGAGGTGCAAGCATCATGATATGGGCATGTTTCTCCTACTATGGTGTTGGGCCTATTTATCGCATACCAGGGATCATGGATCAGTTTGCATATGTTAAAATACTTGAAGAGGTCATGTTGCCCTATGCTGAAGAGGACATGCCCTTGAAACGGTTGTTTCAACAAGACAATGACCCAAAACACACTAGTAAACGGGCAAAGTCTTGGTTCCAAACCAACAAAATTAATGTTATGGAGTGGCCAGCCCAATCTCCAGACCTTAATCCAATTGAGAACTTGTGGGGTGATATCAAAAATGCTGTTTCTGAAGCAAAACCAAGAAATGTGAATAAATTGTGCAATGTTGTTAAGTATCATGGAGTGGAATAACAGCTGAGAGGTGCCACAAGTTGGTTGACTCCAATCCAATCCAATCCAATCCACTTTATTTATATAGCACATTTAACAAACAACAATCAGTTTCCAAAGTGCTGCACAAAATAAAATAAAAAAACACAAAAATATATAAAATCAATAAGACACAGGACCACACAACTCACGCGGAGTTAAAAGCCAAGGAATAAAAGTGGGTCTTAAGACGAGACTTAAAACATTCAACTGTGGGAGCCGTTCTGACCAGGGTAGGCAGAGCGTTCCACAATCTGGGGCCAATCACTGCGAAAGCCCGGTCCCCCCTGGTTTTAAGTCTGGTCCTAGGAACCAAAAGCTGGAGCTGGCCCTCAGACCTCAGTGAACGCGACGGTGTATAAATTTGGATGAGGTCCGTAATATACTGTGGGGCCAGTCCATTCAAAGCTTTAAAAACAAACAATAAAATCTTAAAATCAATTCTAAATCAAACAGGAAGCCAGTGCAGCGAAGCGAGGATGGGGTTAATGTGTTCGCGCTTTTTGGTTCCTGTTAAAAGCCATGCTGCAGAGTTCTGGACTAACTGTAAGCGAGAAAGAGCATTTTGGGATATTCCAGTGTATAGTGCATTACAGTAGTCCAGACGTGACGAAATAAAAGCATGCATGACTTGCTCAAAATGTTTAAAAGATAAAAAAGGTTTAATTTTGGATAAAAGACGAAGATTAAAAAAAACTTGATTTTACGACAGTGTTAATTTGTTTATCCAGTTTAAAATCACTGTCTATAGTGACGCCAAGGCTGGTGGCTGTGGGATGCACATGGATTTTGAGGGGACCTAAGTCGACCTGAGGTCCAATGGGTCCAAACAACATTATTTCTGTTTTCCCCTCATTTAGGATTAAACAATTCTGAGCCAACCAGGACTTGATGTCACTTAAACACTCGAGTAAGGGTGTCAAGGGGGCGTGTTCATTTTTTGTCAAAGGCATGTATATTTGGCAATCGTCTGCATAAAAATGATAGGAAATACCGTGCTTTTTAAAAATCACACTGAGTGGTAGAAGGTACAGAGCAAAGAGAATGGGCCCAAGAATTGATCCCTGGGGGACGGTGGGGTGGTCAAAGGGGCGGTGGACGAAGTGGAGTCCCCCAGTCTGACAGCAAAACTTCTCCCAGACAGGTACGACCTGAACCACTCTAGCGCTGTCCCCCTGACACCCACACAGTTTTCCAGACGAGATAAAAGAATTGTGTGGTCAACTGTGTCAAAAGCAGCAGTTAAGTCTAAAAGCACTAAAATAACTGAGTCACCAGTATCAGTCGTCAAAAATAAATCGTTAAAAACCTTTAAGAGTGCAGACTCAGTGCTATGGAAGGCTCTGTAACCTGACTGGAAAGTGTCAAAAATGCAATTTGCATCTAAAAATGTCTGTAATTGTGACAATATACTTTTCTCTAAAATCTTCGACAGGAATGGAAGTTTGGAGATTGGTCGATAGTTTGATAAAATTGTATGGTCAAGACCAGATTTTTTAATCAAAGGTTCAACAACAGCCTTTTTACAAAAAGAGGGCACAATACCAGAGGACAGACTGCTATTGATGATGTCCCTGACATAAGGGCCAATAGTCACCCAAACCTCTTTAAAAAAGCGAGGAGGAACTGTGTCAGTGGGAGAAGAGGAAGGTTTTAATGTATTGACAATTTCAGTAAGAAATGACAACGATACGGGCTTAAACTGATTAAAAATATCAGGGCACTGTGTCATTATAGGAAGATGAAACAAAGGGGGCGATATATTGGCTCTAATAGTAGCGATCTTGTTATTAAAAAATTGCAAAAAGTTTTCACATGTTTCGCGTGACACTTCCAGTACAGTGGTAGGACTGGTGTTTAAAACAGAATCAATAGTTTTAAACAGAACCCGGGGCTTATTTATATTATTTGATATGATATTTGAAAGATATTTCGTTTTTTCAGCTTTAACAGTATTCTGATAGGTTCTCCAACTATTTTTAAGGATTTGGTAGGACACATGAAGTCCGTCTTTTTTCCACCTGCGCTCCGCCTTTCTGCACTCACGCCTTGCTGCGTGTGTGGTATCATTGAGCCACGGCTCTTCCTTGATTTTAGGGCGCATGGCCTTCAGAGGGGCTAAAATGTCCAAGACATTGGTACAGGTGGAAAAAAAAACTTCCATAAGTTGTTCCGTGTCTAAGGAAGGGCTAATTTGAGCTTGCACTGACGTGAACAGAGGGGAGAAACCAGCGGCAGTGTCAGGCTTGATAAAGCGGCCCAAACGCACAGGAACAGGCAGTTTTGTATAATGATTTAAATAAAAATCAAACATGACAGGACTATGGTCGGAAAATACTGCATCGCCCACACAGACATTATCAACAGAAAAACCATAAGACAGTACAAGATCTAAAGTGTGTCCATGCATTTGAGTCAGTCCAATGACATTTTGTACAAAACTAAAGGCATGAACCAACTCTAAAAAGTCTTTAGCCATAGGGTTAGATGGACAACAAACATGTACATTAAAATCACCAACGATTAAAATCCTGTCATAGTTAATCCTTATAGCAGCAATAAAATTGGAATATTCTTTAATAAAGGCTTTTTTTGTGCTTGGGTGGTCTATAAATGACTGCGCACAACACTGGCTCAGTCTGTCGTAATTCAAAGCAGCTCAGTTCAAATGAGGAAAAAGACATCATCGATAGCGGTCTGTGAGATAAAGAGCTCTTTAAGACAGTAGCTATACCTCCTCCATGACCAGTGGTTCTTGGCGTGTTAATAAAAGTACAGTCAGGAGGTATCAACTCTGAAAAGGCAGTGAACTCACTTGCGTTTATCCAGGTTTCGGTTACGAACAATAAATCCAGAGAATGCGATTTGAAGAAATCTTGCAGGATGAACGTCTTATTCATCAACGATCTCGTGTTTACAAGTGCACACTTTGTTGAAGCCTGGGTATCATCAGCCGCTGAAGCTGCCCGGCTCAGCGGCAAGAGGTGACCGGGGTGCACGCCTCCTGAAACCCCAGAAGAAAAGCGGCGAGGGCGCAGCGTAAAAAGAACCTTGTGCGGTCCTACAACTGGGACCAACCAGGCGCTGACAGGAGCGAACGTGCGCCGAGAGATATATCGATGAAAACAATCCTCGTAATCCTGGGGAACATTATATGGGGACCAGGTGAATTCATGAAAAAGTGCCAGCCAGGATTTGAACTTCACTAACCGGCCACCTCGCACTCCTCGGCGTTTGCGTTTCCTGGAAAGCAGCGCCCTTACCCGAAGCAGGTACGCTGGCACGTCAGCCAGGTAAGAGGGGCGCGGTTTGTTTGGTCCATAACAGTTATATACCGCACATGAATCCACAATGTCTTTGATTTTCAACAATTCCTGACGATCATACACCAGCAGAGAGTCAATGGTCCTTGTGACAATCGTTAAAACTAACATAAAACAAATCAGAGTGAGCTGAGTCAACACCAGACACACCGGCGCCATCTTGAATCAAGCCACACAGATGTCAAGCAGTTTTAAAAAACTGTGGTCATACAACTAAATATTAGTTTAGTGATTCACAGGATTGCTAAATCCCAGAAAAAATTTTTTTTGTACAAAATAGTTTTGAGTTTGTACAGGTAGACACTGCTATTTTTTTGAACACACCCCTTTCAACTAATTGCCCAATTGCACAGCCTTAAGAGCGTGCATATCATGAATAGTGCTGGGTCTTGTTTGTTTTCTGACAATCTACTGAACCTACTGGTAACTTGTTTGCCACGTAGCAATAAAAAATATACTAAAAACCTTGATTATTCTGGTTAGTCACATTGTACTGCTATTATTTTGAACAAGACTGTACATAAAAAGTTACATAAACATAAAAAATACAACCAGTCAAAAACAATTACACACCATTAATTTACTCTCAAAATTATGTAGTAAAATTTTAAAATGATTACATGTCACCAGATCTTTTAGCTTCAACTTAGTCTGGAGCAAATTCCTGAGGCTGTGACATATTTGAAGGATGTTTAATTCTAATTTAATTTCCAAGCTTAATTCTAACAAAGGGCACACAAAGATTGTAATTTGATTCAGAACGTAATTGCTTTGTTGTTTCCGTTTAATCTAAACGACAAAGAATGCTGTAATGCTGTACAGTGTAGAGGCCTTACTTGCACTCGCATTGTATGCAAACATGTTAACTTCTCATTAGACCGTTTTTGCATTAACGTATAAATCTAATTATGTTCCTACTCCAATTCGTTGTTGAAATATAATAATTTATTCACAGTGGCTGTCATTTTTTTATGACTGATTTATTTAAACATTACATACATTACACCAATAAATTTAAATAATCAAGACATCACTAACAGGTTAAGTAGAATATAATGAATACATGGGCTAATATAGTGGATATATTTAGTGAAAGAGATGATCTCTCTAGTGAACTAACAGCTGTGGACACTTCACACATTCTTCACAAACTGTTTAATCTACGTTTTTCTGCCACTGAAACACTGATTGAACAATTACACGACATGATACGTTTTAATAAGTTGTAATGTATCCTTAACATACCATCTGATGTTAATTCATGTTTATTCTTTGACTATGATGAAATGATCGCATTCACTTGATGAACTGACGTGTCTATACAGTGATCTGTCATGTCACATTAAAGAGCATCAAAATGGCATTTATCACTTGAAGTTCATAATAAAATTTACAGAATACTTAATATGTTCATGTGGAAACTTGTATTGAATTGTGTTCCACTCGTTAAACAAGCCGTCTGTTAACTGTTAAAGATTGCATTACAACTACTTCATTTTAAATGAAGTAGTTAACTAATTAAATGTTACCCAAAGTTTTGAATATTTGTTTTAGTTTTGAATCTTTGTTTGTTGTACATGAAAGGATTCTTTTCTATTCGTTTTTTTTTTGTACATTTGTTTTACAGATTGTTTAATTTTAATTTAATTATATTATAGTGTACATGTAAATTACATTAAAGTATATTTAAGTTCACATCAATTGCTTGTCAGTACATTGAGCGCACTTTAACTATATTTAGAAGACATTAGAAGCAATTATAAGAGTAAACAAAGTTGTATTAAAGTCCCTCTTAAGTTTTTCCAAAAATCACTCTCAATTGCAATTTATTGTATTTTATTTCAGATTAATATGTAATTATTTGAAATCAATTACATTAAGGGGTGAAATGCTGTTTCATGCATACTGAGCTTTTTACACTGTTAAAGACTTTGATTCTCATTCTAAACATAGACAAAGTTTCAAAAGCTAAGTTGGACGTTTGATGTGTCAAAAATACTCCTTTTGGTTTCTCACAAGTTTCGGAGAGTTTTTTTCGAGTATGGGTCCGCTTGAGGTCGACAGAGCAGAAGGTCCTTGTATGGGCCATACGGGCTCTTCTCCCGGAAGGGTGCGCACGCGCGACTAGAGCGAGAGAGGAAATGCACGCCCATAAACACTGCTCTCAGGTCCAGATCCAGTCGTCCGTGCAACACTTTTGTCCCACCGCACTTCACTTTATTCCTATGGGTGATGTCAAGCGACTTCATCGCTTCAGCACAGCATTCCGGGAAGGCAGCGTTGCATTTGAACCGATTTAAATGCAGAAATGACGGGAAGCGGCACAACATCACGCTTCAGTCGTGTCGCAAAAGTGGATCTCTCTACGGTCACTGCTGTCAAAGGACTTCATGAAATAAACAGTTACCAAAGAAGTGTGTTTGTGATGGAGCAGTGACGATAAAGGTCCACGGTCCTGCTTTGGAAACAGACGGTGAGTAAAACTGCTTCAAATGTCTATGCAGTTGGCTATCATCGTGTTTGTCATTATATGATTGTGTATAACATTAGTTAATTTATCAATGGAGTATGCGATCTATGGTGTTTGTTTAAATACATTTGTTTAGCCACTATAGATGTCAGTTTGTTTATTGTAAAACCACCCAAACATAAACCTAGCGTTCTCACAAAGCGTGCTTCGTCATTCAAATGCGCTAATGGTTACTCCATTGTTGTTTTATGTGTAACGTTACACTAGTCTGACGTGAAGCCCCCTCCTTGAACTGTCACCTTATCGTGGTGGAGGGGTTTAAGTACCTGAATGATCCTAGGAGTTATGTTGTCCGGGGCTTTATGCCCCTGGTAGGGCCTCCCAAGGCAAACAGGTCCTTGGTGACGGGCCAGACTAAGAGCAGTTCACAAGCCCATTATGATGAAATTAAAAACAAGGGCCGAGACGTCGCCCGGCATGGCACAGCCGGGGTCCCACCCTGGAGCCAGGCCCGGGGTTGGGGCTCGTATGCGAGCGCCTGGTGGCCGGGCCTTCCCCCATGGGACCCGGCCGGGCTCAGCCCGAAAGAGCGACGTGGGGCCGCCCTCCTGTGGGCTCACCACCTGCAGGAGGGATCATAATCGGCCGGTGCATAGTGGATCGGGCGACAGTCGAAGGCGAGGCCCCCGACGACCCGATCTCTGGACACGGAAACTGGCTCTAGGGACGTGGAATGTCACCTCGTTGGCGGGGAAGGAGCCTGAGCTTGTGTGGGAGGTCGAGAGATACCGACTAAAAATAGTCGGGCTCACCTCCACGCACAGCTTAGGCTCTGGAACCACACGTCTCGAGAGAGGCTGGACTCTCTACCACTCTGGAGTTGCCCATGGTGAGAGGCGGCGGGCTGGAGTGGGTTTGCTTATAGCCCCCCAGCTCAGTCGCCATGTGTTGGAGTTCACCCCGGTGAGCAAGAGGGTCGCTTCCCTGCGCCTTCGAGTCGGGGATAGGTCTCTCACTGTCATTTGTGCCTACGGGCCGAATGGCAGTGCAGAGTACCCGGCCCTCTTGGGGTCTCTGGGAGGGGTGCTAGAAAGTGCTTCAACTGGAGACTTCATCGTCCTACTGGGGGACTTCAACGCCCATGTGGGCAGTGACAGAGACACCTGGAGGGGCGTGATTGGGAGGAACTCTGATCTGAACCCGAGCGGTGTTCTGTTATTGGACTTCTGTGCTAACCATGGCTTGTCCATAACGAACACCATGTTCAAGCATAAGGGTGTCCATCAGTGCACTTGGCACCAGGCCACCCTAGGTCGATGATCGACTTTGTGGTCGTCTCATCTGACCTCCAGCCGTATGTCTTGGACACTCGGGTGAAGAGAGGGGATGGAGCTGTCAACCGATCACTACCTGGTGGTGAGTTGGATCCGATGGCGGGGGAGGAAGCTGGACAGACTCGGCAGATCCAAACATACTGTGAGGGTCTGTTGGGAACGTTTGGCTGAACCCCCTGTCAGAGAGATCTTCAACTCCCACCTCCGGCAGAGCTTCGACCAGATCCCAAGGGAGTCTGGAGATATTAAGTCGGAATGGACCATGTTCTCCACCTCCATTGTCGACGCGGCCACTCGGAGCTGTGGCCGTAAGGTCTCCGGTGCCTGTCGAGGCGGTAATCCCCGAACCCGGTGGTGGACACCGGAAGTAAGGAATGCCGTCAAGCTGAAGAAGGAGTCCTATCAGGCCTGGCTGGCTTGTGAGGCTCCTGAGGCAGTGGACAGGTACCGGCAGGCCAAGCGGACGGCAGCCCGGGCTGTTGTGGAGGCAAAAGCTCGGGCCTGGGAGGAGTTCGGTGAGGCCATGGAGAAAGACTATCGGTTGGCCTCGAAGAGATTCTGGCAAACCGTTCGACGCCTCAGGAGGGGGAAGCAGTGCCCTACCAAAACTGTCTACAGTGGAGATGGGCAGCTGCTGACCTCAACTGGGGATATTGTTGAACAGTGGAAGGAATACTTCGAGGATCTCCTCAATCCCACCGACACGTCTTCCTTTGAGGAAGCAGAGGCTGAGGGCTCGGAGGGGGACTCGTCCATCTCCTGGGCTGAAGTCATCGAGGTAGTTAATAAGCTCCTCGGTGGCAAGGCGCCGGGGGTGGATGAGATTTGCCCTGAGTACCTTAAGTCTCTGGATGTTGTGGGGCTGTCTTGGCTGACGCGCCTCTGCAGCATCGCATGGCGGTTGGGGACAGTGCCTATGGACTGGCAGACTGGGGTGGTGGTCCCTCTTTTCAAGAAGGGGGACCGGAGAGTGTGTTCCAACTACAGGGGGATCACACTCCTCAGCCTCCCTGGGAAAGTCTATGCCAGGTGTGACGGGGTGAAGAAGTACACGACACAGGAGGGCAGGTGAATTTCCCCGAAGGGTGGATTTATTGACAATGGTGAAAGTGAAAGTGCGTCGAGTGGGGTGCTCCGTGCTCGATGTGGTCTCTCTTGCGTCCTCGGTGCTCGCGGTGATCTGGATCCGTGCTCAGAGTGAGTGCTGGCCGTCACACGCTGCTCTCTGGAGGGAGAATGGAGACAACAGTTAGCCGAGTCTTCTGGAGACATCTCTCACCTCTTTGGGTGGCGGGCAGGCTTATAAAGCCGCCCGCTGATGAGCTGCAGCTGTGACGGCTCAGCCTGTGATGAGCGGGTACAGGTGTTCCCGCCTTGTTTCCAGGGCGACGCTGATGAGCGCTCGGGACACTTGTCACACAGGGTACTGGAGAGGAGAATTCGTCTGATAGTGGAACCTCGGATTCAGGAGGAGCAGTGTGGTTTTTGTCCCGGTCGTGGAACGCTGGACCAGCTCTATATCCTTCACAGGGTGCTGGAGGGTTCATGGGAGTTTGCCCAACCAGTCCACATGTGCTTTGTGGATTTGGAGAAGGCATTCGACTGTGTTCCCCGTGGCACCCTGTGGGGGGTGCTCTGGGAGTATGGGGTCCGGGGCCCCTTGCTTAGGGCAGTACGGTCCCTTTACAACCAGAGCAGGAGCTTGGTTCGCATTGCCGGCAGTAGGTCAAATTTGTTCCCGGTGCATGTTGGTCTCCGGCAGGGCTCCCCTTTGTCACCGGTTCTGTTCATAATTTTTATGGACAGAATTTCTAGACACAGCCAAGGGCCGGAGAGTGTCCGGTTTGGGGACCACGCGATTTCATCACTGCTCTTTGCAGATGATGTTGTCGTGTTGGCAACCTCAGACCGGGACCTTCAACATGCCCTGGGACAGATTGCCGCCGAGTGTGAAGCGGCTGGGATGAGAATCAGCACCTCCAAGTCCGAGGCCATGGTTCTCAGTCGGAAAAGGGTAGCTTGCTCACTTCAGGTTGGTGGAGAGTTCTTGCCTCAAGTGGAGGAGTTTAAGTATCTTGGGGTCTTGTTCACGAGTGAGGGAAGGATGGAACGGGAGATTGACAGACGGATCAGTGCATCATCTGCAGTAATGCGGGCAATGTACCGGTCTGTTGTGGTGAAGAAGGAGCTGAGCCGTAAGGCAAAGCTCTCGATTTACCGGTCAATCTACGTTCCTACTCTCACCTATGGTCATGAGCTGTGGGTCATGACCGAAAGGACAAGATCCCGGATACAGCGGGTGAAATGAGCTTTCTCCGCAGGGTGGCTGGGCGCTCCCTTAGAGATAGGGTGAGAAGCTCGGTCACTCGGGAGGAGCTCAGAGTAGAGCTGTTGCTCCTTCACATCGAGAGGAGCCAGCTGAGGTGGCTCGGGCATCTATTTCGGATGCCTCCTGGACGCCTTCCCAGGGAGGTGTTCCGGGCACATCCCACCGGGAGGAGGCCCCGGGGAAGACCCAGGACACGCTGGAGGGATTATGTCTCCAGGCTGGCCTGGGAACGCCTCGGGGTACCCCCGGAGGAGCTGGAGGAAGTGGCCAGAGAGAAGGAAGACTGGGTGTCTCTGCCTAGACTGTTGCCCCCGCGACCCGGCCCCGGATAAGCGGAAGATGATGGATGGATGGATAGTCTGACGTGCAAAACGTCTCGGTTACATATGTAATCCTTGTTCCCTGAAGGAGGGAATGGAGACCCCACGTCGGAGTTGTCGACGAATAGGAATCTCGCTTGCGAAAGCCAATCTACTTCGAGTCTAACTAAACGAGCCAATGCACATTGACATGCAATGATTGCACCAGGTGCTCATGCCACGCCACACGGGTATAAATGAGACACAGGTGATTGCATCAGATTATCTTTTTTGCTGAAGAACCGAGTAGGTAGCCTGGCACCCCGGCAGGGACAGAGGACATGGCGACGGGACGTGGCGTCTCCGTTCCCTCCTTCAGGGAACGAGGGTTACATATGTAACCGAGACGTTCCCATTCAGTTGGTCACTCTCGACGCCACGTCGGAGTTGCCGACGAATAGGAATCCCTAACAAAGCGACATGGACTCTGCCCCCTTCCACACCCCTGTGTGAGCCACCTGAGCTCTCTTACCTGATGAGACGGGGCTCACACAGAGGAATCCATACTGCTGTTCCGCCTGACCCGTTCAGTGACTATTGGATAACACTGGGAAAGCGTGCCCGAAGGGGCGGCTGCGGAACCACATCATGCCAAGAGGAGTTATGTGGAGACAGAGCTGAGCCATCGCCTGCCGCCGTGAGGGGGGCTCCATCCCCAAGAAGGGAGGGCTCTCCCAAGGGAAAAGACACAAGCTTCCAGAGGAGCAATCGTGGAATAAATGTGGGATACCCGAGGGGTCGCTCACCTAGCCAAAGCCAATACCGGTTCTCAAGGATAAAGCGGTAAAGGCCTGATGCTGGGCGCTCCATCACGTCCGGCACCGAGGCGGTGGAGGAGTCACAGAGTTTCATTCCTGGAGAGAGTAGCGCCGAGGCACAGCAAGCCGACAGGAGCCGGGCCTCTCAGTGCTTCTACCCGTTTGAGGTGAGAACTCAGGAGGAGACCGGTTCCACACGTTGGCTATAGAACCTAGCGAACGTGTTGGGTGTCGCCCAGCCTGCAGCTCTACAGATGTCTGACAGCGAGGCGCCACGTGCCAGCGCCCAGAAGGATGCAACAATTCTAGTAGAGTGTGCTCGCACCCTGAGCGGGCAGGGCACACTTTGTGTTTGGTAAGCCAAGGTGATGGCATCCACTAACCAGTGGGCCATCCTCTGCTTGGAGACAGCCTTTCCCTTCTGCTGGCCTCTGTGACAGACAAAGAGCTGATCTGAGGACCTAAAGCTTTGGGTTCTGTCCACGTAGATCCGCAGAGCGCGGATGGGACAGAGCAAAGCTAGGGCTGGGTCTGCCTCCTCCCAAGGCAGCGCTTGCAGGTTCACCACCTGGTCCCTGAAGGGAGTAGTGGGAACCTTGGGCACGTAGCCAGGCCGGGGTCTCAATACCACGTGGGTGTCACCCGGCCCGAAATCTAGGCACGATTCATCGACCGAAAAAGCCTGCAGGTCCCCTACCCTCTTGATGGAGGCCAATGCAGCTGACTGTAAGGGCTCGCATGGAGCATTCTGAAGTGCTCGGAGCACCAGAGCAAGATCCCAAGAGGGTATGGAGGGAGGTCGAGGGGGATTTAACCGTCTCGCCCCCCTAAGGAACCTGACGACCAGGTCGTGCCTTCCAACTGACTTGCCTTCTACGAGGTCGTGATAGGCGGAAATAGCAGCAAACGTAAACTCTGAGGGTGGAGGGCGACAGCCTACGCTCCAAACCTTGCTGCAGGAAGGAAAGCACTGACGCGATCGAACATTTTCGGGGGTCTTCTCGGCGGGAAGAACACCAATTGATGAATAGGTTCCACTTCAAGGAATAGGCCTGTCTTGTAGAAGGTGCTCTAGCCGAAGTGATGGTGTTAACTACCTCTTGGGGTAAGTCACCTAGAACCTCCGCGTCCCGTCCAAGGACCAGACATGAAGTTTCCAGAGGTCCGGACGCGGGTGCCAGAGGGTGCCCCGTCTCTGAGTCAGAAGATCCTTCCTCTTCGCTATGCGCGAGTGCATCCGTGCCGAGTGTGCCCTCGGTCAGCGAATAAAACCACTGGCAGTGGGATGTTTCTGAGGAAGCAAACAGGTCGACCTGTGCCCCCCCCGAACTGAACCCAGATCAGCTGGACCACCTGGGGGTGGAGCCGCCACTCTCCCGGGAGCACCGCTCGTGACAGCTTGTCGGCCACACGGTTGTGCACCCCAGGGACATGAATGGCCCGAAGCGACCGCAGATACTTCTGACTCCAGAGGAGGAGATGGCGGGTGAGTTGTGACACGCGACAGGAGCGTAGACCACCTTGACGGTTGATGTACGCAACGGTCGCTGTATTGTCTGTACGGACCAGTACATCTTTGCCCCGTAACCGGCCCTTGAGGCGGCTCAGCGCACGATTTACTGCCAGCAACTCGAGGCAATTAATATGCCAATGCAGGTGCGGGCCCGTCCAAACCCCAGACACTGCATGCTCGTTGTACGTGGCACCCCAGCCCCTGGTCGAAGCATCTGTGAAAATCATAGCATGCCTGGACACCTGTTCTAGAGGCACTCCGTCCCGCAGAAATGAGGGGTCCGACCATGGGCTGAAGGTACGGCGGCAGGCCGGTGTGATGCTCACTCGGTGAGTGCCGCATTGCCATGCCCATCTCGGGACTCGGCCGTGAAGCCAATGCTGAAGCGGTCTAATATGAAGCAGGCCGAGCGGTGTTACTGCTGCTGCGGCCACCATATGCCTCAGGAGCCTCTGAAATAGTTTCAGTGGAACCGCCATCCTGCCCTGAAACGTGTTCAGGCAGTTCAGCATCGACTTGACGCGCTCCTCTGTGAGGCGCGCAGTCCACTCAACCAAATCCAACTCCATACCGAGAAAAGAGATCCTCTGCACGGGGGCGAGTTTGCTCTTTTCCCAGTTGACCCGAAGACCCAACCGGCTGAGGTGTCTGAGCACCAAGTCCCTGTGTTCGCACAACTGCTCTCGGGACTGTGCTAGTATGAGCCAGTCGTCGAGATAGTTGAAAATGCGAATGCCCTGTTCTCTCATGGGCACAAGGGCCCCCTCTCTGACCTTCGTAAAGGCACGGGGGGACAGGGCCAGCCCGAAGGGTAGGACTTTGTACTGATATGCTCGCCCTTCGAAAGCGCAGAAACGGCCTGTGTCGGGGGAGAATCGAGACATGAAAGTACGCGTCCTTTAGGTCAATAGCTGCAAACCAATCTTGGGGACGGATGCATTCGAAAATGCGTTTCTGCATGAGCATCCTAAACGGCAACCTGTGAAGGCTCCGATTCAACACTCGCAGGTCCAAGATCGGCCGTAACCCACCAGTCTTCTTGGGTACGATGAAGTACGGGCAGTAGAAGCCTGTCCTCATATCGGCTGGAGGGACCGACTCTATCACGTCCTTCGCCAGTAGGACTGCGATTTCCGCACACAGGACACGGATGTCTGCAGCTTTCACCGAAGTGAAGCGGACCCCCATGAACCTGGGGGGACGCCGGGCGAACTGAATCGCATAGCCAAGCCTGATGGTCCGAATGAGCCAGCGAGACGGACTGGGAAGCTCTAACCAGGCTCGCAGAGACCGAACAAGTGGGATCATCTGGACCACCGGCGTACCCACCGTGGGGCAGCGAGGTGGAATACAGGCACCGGTCTGGGGTGGCTGTCTCGTGGAGGCGGCCCACAGAGAGGTGTGAGTGTGCTGTGCGACACCTACCTGATTCCACGGCTGGGCAGAGGGTACGCACGGAGGTTGTGGGGTGTCCGTGCGTCGTCCGCTGCTGCCCGCTGGCAACACAGGAGGAGGATGAGTGTGGTCCGGCGTTTGACCGGCCACAACTCTCCGAGCCCCCTGGGGTCCCGGAGATGAAGGAAACTGCTCTTTTATTGAAAATTTGGGTACCATTCTGCTTGGGTAACAGAAACAAAACGGAACACAAGATTCTCCACCCGGCCCTCCTCCAGGGGATGGAGCGGTGCGGTCACCATCTCCTGGAGAGCAGTCCTCCTCATCTCCGGGTCGCCCGTCACAGGACCGCTTCCCTTGCCTTTGCCCCTCTTCGGGGCTGCCTGGACGGGCGGGACAGCCGGCTTGCGCCCGGCTCCATGACGCCGCTTGGGTGGAGGCTGCTGCTGCGACGCGGGAGCGGAGGCAGACGCAGACGGCCGCCCTCGGCGACGAGCTGGCTGAGGCGCTGCCAGCGGCGGGGTGGAGGCAGCAGCTGACCGCTGCGGCATGATGTGACTGATGGCCTCAGTCTGCTTCTGTGCGGCCTAGAACTGCTGGGCAAAGTTCTGCACCGCGTCGCCAAAGAGGCCAGTCTGGGACACGGGGGCATTAAGGAACCTGATCTTGTCGGTATCCCTCATGTCCGCCAGACACAGCCAGAGATGGCGCTCCTGGACCACCATAGTGGACATCGCACGTCCCACGGCACGCGCCGTAACCTTCGCCGCCCTCAGCTCTTGTAGAACCGCGGGATCGTGACCACCCTCGTGCAGGTCCTTCAGTGCCTGGGCCTGATGGACCTGCAACAACGTCATAGCGTGTAGGGCGGCGCCTGCCTCTCCACAAGCCTGGTAGGCCTTCCCGATCAGATCGGAGAAGTACCTACAGGCCCGGGAGGGGAGACACGGGTTCCCCCTTGATGTGGAGTTAGGGCACAGTTGCATATAGCAACGGCCCGTTCCACGGGAGGAACCTGCGTGTAACCCTTTGCAGGTCCGCCATCAAAGGTGGTGAGGGAGGAGGACCACTGGGCCAGTTTCAGTTTCACCCTCAAATCGGCCGCGCTACTACCGGAAGTAACCCTCTGTGGAGGGTTAGATCACGGCAGAGGCACGGGGACTCCGCCTTTTGCAAGACGGAGCCGCGACCGCACCTCCGAGATGGTCATGTTCCCGCATTAAGAACATGAGTCATCCATCAGCGCTGCCTCAGAGATACGCCCAAACACGAGATACAGCGCTGATGACCATCCCGCGGTGAAATGAAACTACCGCACCCAGAAACACACAGATAGAATGTCATCTTTAAAAAGACGCAAGCTCTATCTGTGTTGCTCTTTTAGAATGATGCTCTCCTTAGTGCTGAAACACGCAGGGGGTGGGGCCGCGGCGACACAGACAGGAATGTAGTGCAGCCTGTCGTGCGCGCTCTCTCTCACAGGATGCCTTCAACAGCCGTGAGAACGGCTCTTTAGCGCTCTCCACCTAGCGCACCGAACCAGCTGTGAAAACAGCCCTTGTGGTTGCTCTTATAGACAACGAAGAGAGAAGATCTGAAGAACACACGACCCGCTGATGTGTTGTCACACCAACACCGACCAAAGAGATCTCTTCCAAAAGGCAGGCTCTTTCTCAGTCGAACTGCGAAGTGAGGAGTGATATCTGGCATAGCCCTATACCACTTGGCTCCGAAGCAAAAGGATAATCTGATGCAATCACCTGTGTCTCATTTATACCCGCGTGGCGTGGCATGAGCACCTGGTGCAATCATTGCATGCCAATGTGCATTGGCTCGTTTAGTTAGACTCGAAGTAGATTGGTTCTCGCAAGCGAGATTCCTATTCGTCGGCAACTCCGTCGTGGCGTCGAGAGTGACCGACTGAATGGGAACCGTTTTGCTTGCTACGGCTAATGTTTAGTCACATACAATAGTCCATAAACCAAATCATGTCCTCATAAACTGCGAGTAAACCCACACAAATGTTGACAGGCCACTAAATACAGTACATACAACAGAGACGGACGTCCTGCTGTTGTTGCTTCCCCTGTTCAATTTATTTCAGCCTCCGGATCTGATTCTGGATCATATATGTATTAGTTGAATCTGATTGATAGCTATGCTTTATTTAGGGTAGCGTTTTCTTCTCCACGCTGGAGGACATCACCGCTTTGTGCTCGATCATCATTCTTTAGCTCCGCCCACATGATACGCCTCCAGCTGCTCTGTTTTTTTCGGAAAGACTCTGTAAGTCGCCTCCACAATTCAGAGAACAGCCCGCACAAATACAATCCACAAACTGGGTAAGACTGCTTATTGTATACTGTAAATGTTAGGTTAACCTAACCTTGTTTAAAAGTTAAAAAAAGCGAATTTTGCAAACTTGGAGGCGCTTGAAACATTCGGTTGCGTTGTAGGTGGTGGGACAAATCTGTGGAAAATGTCCGGTATTTTCCGCATATCATTTAAAGCAAAAAGAAGATCAAAAGCACTTATTAGAGGCACAACACATTTTAGGTCTAGGAAAGTGTCTATTACCAACATAATCCAATCAGAATCGTTAGACTGGACCTAACTGTTTATTAAAACACACATATATATTGGAGACGGAGTTAAGACTGGCGCTCAGGTTGTGTGTTTGCTCACGTTATAACGGTAACGTCATACGCACATGACGTCAAGGAGGTGCGTAAAGCGAGTTACTCCTCCCACTTCTGCTAGTTTTACTGAGATGTCTTATCCCGTGCGAAATGGCCATTAATATTACAGACGTCCTGAGGTAAAATGACTTTACCCCCATGTCCCCATGTTAATAATAATAATAATAATAATAGATTTTATTTATAATGCACTTTTCATTCCGAAGAATCTCAAAGTGCAACAAAGGGGGGGGGGGGGATAACAACAAAAAATGAATAACAAGTAAAAATATAGAATACTACAAACAATCAACCAACACAGAAAACAGAACAGAAACAGAGCTGATGGTGAACAGAAACAGAGCTGATGGTGAACAGAAAACAGCTGATGGTGGAAGTCTCTGTTAGCTCCGCAGCACACTGTGGTCCACTCCATGTTTCAGATTTCTCCCAGCGGCAGTGTCCCGATGACATCGCCGAGGCACGACAGCTGAAGACCAGATGATGGGTCTTCTTCATGATGATTCAAACGATGGGGATCGCTGCAGCACCATGCAAGAGGCAGAACATTCCTTCGGGCACTTCTGTGGACACACCGGGGCCGGCGCAGATGTCGCTCCACGGTCGCAATGCAGGACGGAACAGCGGCGCAGCCGAGAAGCAGAACATCCCAACATCATGCCGGACGCCGCCGACGAGAGCCCGGATGACGCTAGCCCGGTGCAAACTTCAGCCACCATGCAGCTTAAGCCCAAGGGAGACCACCAGTGAGCACCCGCGGCGAGAAACATCAAATGTCCTCCAAACCAGAAACCAACCGCAGCAATTCAAACGAAAACATTAGAGAAGCGGTTGAAAACGGCGAAACGACGAACAACGACCTCTCAGTGGCTGCCAGCAATCAGCAACAGTCCCAATTGTAGCTCTGACTGTTAGACTAGTCACAAACATAAGGAAATAAAATAAAATGTAAATCTAATAGTACATTAACATGATTTGTTGTGGGTGGAGAAGCAGCGAACAGACAACGCCAGCGTCCTCTCCCCCACGTTGCCTAGCAACCAAATGCTAATGTTTAAATGATGAATAATCTAAAGTAATCTAATAATCTAAATCTAAATTAAATGATGTTAATCTAATCCCGTCCGAATAGGGCTAATGTCAGTAAAGATTTCCGAGACTTTTACCTTCTGAAAAAAGGTCCGGAAAAATGACCTCGGGTAATACTAATCCCGTTCGAATAGACCCGCTATAAAAATGTGAGGTAAAATTCCGTCATTTCCTGTTTAAAAGTAAAAACAAAAAAAAGCGCATTTTGCGAACTTGGAGGCGCTTGAAGCATTCGGTTGCGTTAAGGTGGTGGGATAAATCTGTAGCAAACGTCCAGTATTTCCGCATATCATTTAAAGCAAAAAGAAGATCAAAAGCAGAGGCACAACACTTATTTTAGCTCCAGGAAAGTGTCTATTACCAACACAACCCAATCAGAATCGTTAGACTGGACCTAACTGTTTATTAAAACACACATATATATTGGAGACGGAGTTCAGACTGGCGCTCAGGGTGTGTGTTTGCTCACGTGATAACAGCAGCACTTACATTTACATTTATGCATTTGGCAGACACTTTTATCCAAAGCGACTTACATTGCATTCAAGGTACACATTTTACATTATTGTCAGTTCTTGCTCTCCCTGGGAATCGAACCCATGACCTTGGCATTGCTAGCGCCATGCTCTACTGGTTGAGCTACAGGAAAGCATCATAAGCCCCGTTTCCACCAAAATTACCCGGAACAATTTGTACCAGGAACTTTTTTACAGGAACTTTTCTCCCCCCCAGACCTGCTGTTGTCTGCGTTTCGACCGCGATCTAAAGTTCCGAGAAGATTAGGCAAATTAGTCCGGTGATGTAGGACAGCGCGCGACTGCGCGACTGAGACGTTGGGGCAATATACGCTGTGTCATTACTCCAACATTATCTTCATAACTTACGAAATAAAAAGTTTACCCCTTAGAAAAATGAGCTTTCCTCTCTTGTCAACATGAGCGCGGCGCAACGCGTGCTGTCTCGTCATGTAAGGACGCACACTTAAAAGTAATCAGTCAGGTCGTTTACATGGTGAAAAAAAATTAATAACGAGTATGGAAGAGATTCAAGCTGTGCTGCTTTTGCTGGTTATGTATAGGTTTACTAAGAGGTAATTAACAACAACAGAAAAGAGCACTAGTATGCAGATTCAGCAGCATATTCAGAAAGCTTGTAAAGCTAGATTTAAAATGACAATGTATATTATCAGCTATTACGGACATTGCACGTGAGATGGCTTAGACGAACGCGCACCATCAGACAGAGAGCAAGACTGATATTTACTGAACGCAGAACGAACCTCACAAAAGACTTTTAAAAATGCCTGTTGAAATAAAAGGCTGTGTGAGCTAAGCCAATCAGCATGTTCAGCGCCCAAGTCCCGCCCTCGAAAGTTCCTGAACTTTGAAAAAGTACTACCCCGCGAGCAGGGCCGTTTGGAGGGGGAAATATTTACCCGGAACTTAATTTAGACCCTGGTTCCTGCGGTCTAAACACACCGAGTACCACCCAAAGTTCCTGGTTCCTGGGTAAAGTTCCTGTGGTGGAAACGCGGCTATACGCAACATCATAGCAGCATCATACGCACATGACGACACTGAGGATATCATTGTGCGTAAAGCGAGTTACTCCTCCCACTTCTGCTGGTTTTACTGAGATGTCTTATCCCGTGCGAATTGGCCATTAATATTACAGAGGTCCTGAGGTAAAATGACTTTAAACCCACGTCCCCATGTTAAACTAATCCCGTCCAAATAGGGCTTTAGAATAAATACATAGTCGCATTATCGTTGCACATGTAAACACAGTGTTCCTGTTTTGCAGTTGCTGGAGACCAGGTCAAGGGTTGTACAAGCTAATGCAGAAAGAGACCTGTGAGAGACCGCAACAATAAAGCAGATGTCTGATGAAGATTCTGTTGTTGATGGAAGGCCAGTGTGGATGGTGAGGTCTCCACCGAACAGAACCACAGTTGTCTGTGCTCTGCCAAGTGCTACAAACCAGACTAGAGGCTGACCCACGCTACATGTCACATCAGCAGTGCATCATTTTAATGTAACTTTACAATGCTCTTTGGAAATGTTTCCACATATATATATATATATATATATATATATATATATATATATATATATATATATATATATATATATATATATATATATATTGTTTACTTAGAACATTTACATATTATGCATATTTTTTCTTTTATTCCTTTACATCGCTGTCCTTTTACATACACCCCCCCCCACCCCCTCTATTAGATACACAAATGTGTATTTTATTCCTTTACATCGCCATCCTTTAAATAGAATTTGCTCACTTTTTTTTTTTTTTTTTTTTTTTCATTCATTTTATAATATATGTTTACATTGCTCTTTGGAAGTTTTTTTTTTATTTTTCTTTCACTTAGTTTTATTGTTTACTTAGAACATTTATGTATATAATATAACCTTTTTAACATTCTACATTCTGGTTCTCATTTTTGCATTGTCTCATTTTATAATTTTACTTTTTAGATACACTGTGTATTTATTGCTTTATATTGCCAACTTTTAAATCTGTTGTGTTAATTTTTTTTCATGCCTTTTTTACCCTTTCATTTTAACTTATGTTTATTTTATATATTTATATTGTTTATTTGTTCCTTTTAAATGCCCTTGTTTTTTTTGTATATATTTTTTTTGTTCTTTACATTTTCATCCCTTTTAAATACATTTTGTTCACTTGTTTTTGTTTCCCCATTCTGTTCTTATGCTTGTTTATAATGCTCTTGGTAATGTTTTTATGTACCTTAATAAATATTCCAGATTTTCCTAAATTGTTCTTTGTGTGTATTTTTCCTTTGGGGGGAGAGGGGGTGAGGTTTATGGTGTATGTATATTTGAGCAATATCTGCATAGCTGACCTATAACCAATCAAATCACTATGCTATAAGGCCTAGGGCGGGCTAAGATTTAAAAGTAACCAATAAAATCACTTTACTGGGTTTTCAATGTGCCCTGTCCTCCCTGTCCTCCAATAGCAGTTTGGGTTTTGGGAGTGGTTTTAAAAGAGCAACTAATCCAGTTTGAGTTGAAAGGCCAATTAGGGGATGGGAGGCAAAGCTGCTCAGAGGTGTGAAAATGTCTCCTGAAAAAACCTGATGGGCTTACTTGCCATGGCAACAAATGGCTGTAGCATGGAAGTATACGGCCACAACATACATCCGATTTGGTATCATTCCGGATGTATACGGATATATACTGATCCATGGAATTTGAGCTATCTGGCCAGTATACTCCTGGATTCTTCCGAATTTCAGCAGTGTATACGGGTCCGGATACACCTTTTTTCATGCAGTGTTTTAGTTCACATTAATTGCTTGTCCACTTTAATTAAAATTTTAATACACTAGAAGCGATTATGAAAGTGCATATGTAACGGATGAGAGTAAATTCAACTTGAATGTATCTTTTTTGGACAGAAAAGAAAGGATTTCACATGACTGAAGACTGCAGACATTCATAAAAGACCGTAGCATCAACACTCAAATTTGCTGCCAGCTAAACTCACTTATTAAACACAATAATATACAATGTGTTGACTGTTACAATATACAAGTAATTCTTCATTAATTGTGTACATTTGTTAACATTTATAACAGAATAAACACAAAAGCAACATACATTTTTTTGGACAGAAAAGAAGAAAGGATTTGACATGGCTGAAGACTGCAGACATTCATAAAAGACTAGAAAAATAAAAATGACACTCTTCACTCATTACAATTCACTCAACTCATAATACAAATAATTGTCAGATTGTTTACTTTAGACCGATGTAATCCTACAATATACAAGTAATTCTTCATTAATTGTGAAGTACATTTGTTAACATTTATAACAGAATAAACACAAAAGCGACATACCTTTTTTTGGACAGAAAAGAAAAAAGGATTTGACATGGATGAAGACTGCAGACATTCATAAAGACTAGAAAAATAAAAATGACAAGTCACTCATTACAATTCACTCAACTCATAATACAAATAATTGTCAGATTGCTTACTTTAGACCGGCGTAATCCTATTAAATAAACTCATGCTCACACGTATGGAAATTCAGTACATTGTATTACTTTCTCAACAACTGTGTTTAAGCATTAAATGTATTATGTATATATTCAAATACATGTATGAATGAAATATATTGCATTGAAAAGATTCACTTAAAACATATCCGTATTACAATAAATCAATTAATGAGTAGGAGAGTGTAAAATCGAACATACCCACAGCATCTACAATCAAATTTGCTGCAGTACGGCAAGAGAAGAGCGACAAAATACAACATCTGCAGTACCATTAATAGCCATAGGAGGGGAGCCTTCAAACACCAATGCATTCACACCAATGCCTTATTTTATGAAATTCACACAATATTATTCTTTAAAGGGGGGGTGAAACACTCAGTTTCAGTCAGTGTCATGTCAATCTTGAGTACCTATAGAGTAGCATTGCATCCTGCATATCTCCGAAAAGTCTTTATTTTTTTTATAATTATATAAGAAAGATGCGCTGTTCCGAGTCTTTCCGAAAAAAGCTGAGCGGGTGGGGGCGTGTCGTGTGAGCGGAGCTAAAGAATGACGTGTGCACGCTGCTGCTATTGTGTTGAGTCGAGTGCGTCGTAAAGCTGTGTCATCCCTAACAGCGGGAAAAAAACTTTATTCAAAATAAAAATATGGCTTTTAATCAGATACAGCCATACATCTATGATCCGGAATCAGACCCAGAGGCTGCAGTTGAACAGGAGCAGCAGCAAAAACGACTAGAGCAGGACGTCTCTATGTGGTACAAGTTATACACTAACTATATAATATGCTTAGCGGCTTGTGTTATTTACATATTTATACTTGAATTATATCGTCGTATTTTTGTCTTTGAAGGTGTACATGTGGGAAGTGCAGTTGTGGACGTGTGTTTGTGTGTTTACGCGTGGTTTGTGTAGACAATTGTAACGTTATTAAGCGGACTGGTTTTGCACGGCAGGCTAAGTTAGTGTTTACATAGAAATACACGGAATAGTAGCGCATTTGAATGAAGAAGCGCGCTTATTTAGTTCAACATATTTCCCCCCTCTTTGTGTATTGTTGTTTGGAGTGCTTTTACAATACACAAACATAAAGTTACACAAATAGTGGCCAGCTAAACAAATGTACACGCACTACACATCGCATGCTCCATTGATCAATTAACTATACGTGATCATGTTTGGGCTACTTGATGAGCATAGGCAAAAACACAGACATTTGAAGCAATCTTACTCACCGCCTGCGGTTCTAACGTTGGGACCTTTATCGTTGGGACTGCTCCATCCTTCAGCAATAGGCGATCGGAAAATCCTGTGTCGAGCTGGGCCTTGTTTATGAAACAGTCGGCACCGAAATGCAGCGAACAGATATAAACATTCGTGCAACTCAGTTGCTGATCTGGAAAAGCAAATTATATCCACTGTTGCCTTAACGCGGGGTTTTTGGGGAATCTGTGCAGGACTGTCTTGGTCTGGCAACCAAAAACGCACTTTTTTGGTTACATTGTAATTGTGCACATCACCTGTGCAGCAGCCTACGAGCCAGCGCTTTGATGGGGGTAGCCTGTTACTTACGCTCTCTCCCTCTCTCTCTCACGCTCTTCCGGTAGAATTGTCCGTAAGGCCCATACAAGGAAATTCCGCCCCCATTAACGTCAAAGGGGACGCATGATCGCAAAAAAACTTGCCGAAACTTATGATTAACCGGAAATAGTATTTTTGACAAAGAAATACTCCCATCAAACGTCCACCTTAACTTTTGAAACTTTGTCCATGTTTAGTATGGGAATCCAAGTCTTTAACAGTGTAAAAAGATCAGTATGCATGAAACAGCATTTCACCCCCCCCCCTTTAAATTAAATGTTATTTTTAACCCTGTTACACATATAAAGTTGTATTTAAGTCCAACTTAAGTTGTTTAAAAAACATCACTCTCAATTGCAACTTATTGCATTTTATTTTAACTTAATATGTGAGAAATTTGAGATCAATTACATATAATGTCTGTTAAGTGCACTGAAAACATTGCATTTAATTTACACTTAAGTGTATTTAGTGTGAGTATATTAAGTGTAGTATATTAAGCGTAATTATATTATTTGTGTAATAAGTACAGTTTATAAAAGTACACTAAAGTGCACTTTTTTCACAAGGGTACCCTAGTGAAAAAAAAGCATGTAAGTATATTTGCGGCCAGACTAATTTTCAGTATACTTAAAGTGTAATGACTAGTTAACTTGAAGTGTGCTATTTTGACACAAGTAATTTTGTACTGAGCATATTTTAGTTGTAATTAAGTTGTGTTAAAGTCATACTTTAAGTGTATTTAGTGTACTTTTGTGTGCTAAATTGGAACAACTTTAAGTATACTTAGTACACTTTAAGTATAGGGACTAATTACATGCTTAATTAGTGATATTAAATGTGCTTTATTTGTATTATATGTATATTTTATTTGTGTTAAGTATATTTTATTTGTAGGCTATTATAAAAAAAAACTTTATTTGTGTTATAGTATACTTTATTTGTATTATAGGTATACTTTATTTGTGTTCTAGTATACTTTAGTTGTATTTTAAGTAAATTACAAATTAATTACCAGTATCTTCAGAACACACAAGCAATATACTATGAATATAATATATTATTTTATTTACCTTGACTTATTTAAATTACTAAAAATATACACTTTATAGTCAATAACAATACAAAATATTATTACTTAGCTATACATTGTACAAAATACTTTGAATTACATAATGTCCCTCAATACAGTATTTTACATGTGCTACATTACATTTTAGTGAATTACTTACTGACAAATCTAACACACGTTACTAATGAAGAGACATTTTATTAAACAAGCCCAATGTTTTTTATAAATTGTTTCAAACTATGTTTTTCATTAAATTCACACTGGAAGATGTTGGAAAACATATTATTGAATTAATTCCACTGACCATCTCTATACATAAATATAAATTACACATTATATTCAATTTTCTGATGAGCTGCTCATTACACTTGTGTCTGATGGCCGCTTGCACATCATCAGGGACAGTTGACAGCAAACACTCGTGAACAGAATATACAAGAGATAAGGTCAGGTGCATGTTCATTCAACTTTTTATTCACGTTTAGTGCCATTACTTATTACTCAGCTCCAAACAGCAGGACTTTTCCGGTTCTTCTCGGGATCGCGTAACGTTAGGCCATTTTATTCCAAAACAGTTTATCGCCACCATCAAGGTCAGGCAGCGATGTGACGTAATTGAACTGGTCCGAAAAATGAGCAATGTACTTTCCGCTCTCAGTTCTTTATTAAATAAATAATGTAATGCAACATCGTGCTTCACCTACAGGGCTGCAAACCTCCTGCGAGTCAGCGTCTTACAGACTACCGTCAGCAGCTCTGCCTCTGATTGGCTGCAGGCATTGAGCAACACAATCTGACTGGTCACAGACCAATTGAAGAGACATTTGAATTCCGATAAGAAACAACTATTTAACTCATATTTTCTTGTGTGCTGTTGGTTTAATATAGATGTGTGTGTATGATTGTAACACAATTTTTCTTTGCCAGTGTAAACTTATTAAACATATTTACACTTAAATCACAACTAAAGTAGGCTTATAGCATACATTGCATATATTTAAAAATGGGCTTTTAGTGCATATAATAATTTATTTATATAATAATAATTTATTATCACTTATTTATTCATGCTTAAGCTTGAACAGTTAAGCATGAATAAATAACCTTAAACATTATTTAACTTTATATACAGCTTAATGATATTGTGTATTTTTAAAATATGCTTTTAGTGCATTGTTAACAATGACAATTTTGAGCATAAGTTTAAAATATACACTTTACAAGTACACTTTACAAAAGTACACTGAACTTTCATTTAAAGAATATTTTTTCTAAAATATATTTTTAGACAATATACTAAAATACAATTATTTTAAAGTGTTTTTAAAGTTGTATTGTGAAAATATAATGCTAATATATTTTTTATATATTTAGAAATGGAAAATTTTTGTAAGTATATTTCTAATATACTATCAGAAAAGAGAATATATTTGAAATACAATAAAGTATACTTTTTTCACCAGGGGAGCCAGCTTAAATAGAACAGAAGATGGGCTACAGCTGGAACTACTCATCAGTGTCAGTAGCAGGGCTGATGGGAATTGTAGTGCTGGAAACAAAAAGTCGATACTCGGGCGAGGGAGCCCTCTGGTGGTTAGAGGAGGGGACCGCAGAGTTCATCCTTGTGACAGAGCCCCCTCCCTGCCAGCGGCTCCTGGCGTGAGGAAGCAGTCGACGCCGAGGCCTCCCACGTGGTCGAGGGGCCGGCCTATCCGGGTGGGTGTGGTGAAACTGTTCCACAAGGTTGGGATTGAGGATGTCATTTGCATTGACCCATGATCGTTCCTACGGGCTGTACCTCTCCGAATCGACCAGATATTGGAGAGTTCTTCCAAAGCTTCTGGAATTCAGCAGCTCTCGGACCTGGTATGCCTCTTCACCCTCCACTAGGATGGGTAGGGGGCACTGGTCATTGGACACCCCCTCCTCCTCACTCGGACCAACAGCGGGCTTGAGCAGGGAGACATGAAACGTGGGGGAAATGTGGTACTGGTTAGGCAGGGTAAGGTGGTAAGACACCGGGGTGATTTGTCGGACAATTTGAAATGGGCCCACGTACCTGGGGCTGAGCTTCCTACAGGGGAGTCGGAGTCGTAAGTCCCTCGTGGACAACCATACCCACTGGCCTGGGCTGTATTCAGGACCAGGGTGGCGGCGACGATCAGCCTGTCCTCTCTGTCGACGAATGGTGCGCTGGAGGTGAGTGTGAGCTTGGGTCCAGGTCTCCTCACTCCGGCGTAGCCAGTCATTAACTGCCGGGACATCAGTGGGTTCTCCTGACCAAGGGAATAACGACAGTTGAAATCCCAGGATGCATTGGAAGGGGGTCAAACCAGTAGAGGGCTTCAATAAGGAGTTCTGGGCATTCTCTGCCCATATCAAATAGCGACTCCAATCATTCTGATGCTGGTTGCAGTAGGATTGTAGGAAACAGATGATTTCCTGGTTTAATCTTTTAACCTGTCCATTGGACTGAGGGTGGTACCCTAATGTGAGGCTCACATTGACCCCAAGTGTCTAGAAGAATGCTGCCCAGACGTGTAATGTGAACTGGGGTCCTCGGTCAGAAACTATATCTTCGGGTAACCCATAGAAGCAGAAGATCAGGTTGCACAGGTGTTCGGCTGTCTGCAAGGCAGAGGGGAGCTGGGGTAGTGGTATGAGGCGACAGGCCTTAGAGAATCTGTCTACAACAGTGAGGATAGTAGTGTGGCCGTTTGATCCTGGCAGGTCGGTAACAAAGTCAATAGCAATGTGAGACCAGGGACATCGTGGGATAGGGAAAGGCTGGAGTAGGCCGGCTGGCAGTTCGTGTGGGTTTCTGTGTGTTGCAAGTCTGGCATTGGTGTATAAATGTGATTGTATCTCTGGGCAGGGATTGCCACCAAAAGTGGTTTTGCAGGAGTGAGATGGTGACCGTAATGCCAGGGTGACCAGAACTGGGCAGGGAATGGACCTGTTCCAAGACCCGGTTACGGAAGCCTTCAGGAATAAAGGTTTTGCCTGGTGGGCAATCATTGGGAACTCCCGCTTGAGCGTTGAACTGCTCAATTTCAGTCATAATGTCCCACTAGATGGGAGCCACAATGATGCTAGGGGGCAGTCGGCACTAATGATGTTGGTTTTTAGATCCGCGACTATGCCATCTCACAGTTACCCAGCCCTGCTGCGCGGGCACAGCCGGAACCAAACAATGAGTGTTCACTAAGCTAGTCGCATCCAAAGCAAATTCCTTACATTTATCACATGTGAAGCCCTGTTTGCCAACGGAGATAGATATGCTAAACATGTAGCATGCAGTGCAAGTGACAATGACAGAAGAAGAAGACATGGCTTACCGTATTTGTTGATGAATCCAAAACTTACCACAGTTGTTTGATGGAGTCTATTTAATAATCCAATCACAGTTGTCTAAAGAACTCAGAAAACAGCAGACCCGGGTGCCGGGATGGAAAGCTATCAGGCTAGCGGAAAGCTAATGTGTGGTAGTGATTTAGATTAAAAGCTAGTGATGTCAAATTTAACTAAATAGGCTATATTATATACTATATGGTGATGAGTAAGTTATATTTAGCAGTGTAGATAACAAAGAAAATATATCAAATAGAGATTCAAACGAAGCTATACAGAGCTACAAACGCTGAGGCAGGCAGGCAGCAGCATCAGGCAGACAGGAGCAATTGATCAGGAACAATCAATCGGCCAGGAGTAATCAGGATCAAACACAGAGGGTGAAAAACAGAGACAAGCATGCCTGCCTGGGATTGAGCCTTTTGGCCATCTTGAGGTACTCCAAATTCTTTTGATCTTTCAGGACAGTGAAAGGGTGAGCGGCCCCCTCTAACCAATGGCGCCACTCCTCGAAAGCTCTCTTCATGGCTAAGAGCTCCTTGTCTCCAGCATCATAGCTCCACTCAGCTGCATTTAACTTCCTGGAGTAGAAAGCACACGGGTGTAACTTGGGGCGTGTTCCTTGTCTCTGCAAGAGGATAGTGCCCAGACCAGAATTTGAAGCGTCTACTTCAACGAGGAAGGGGAAAACGGGATTGGGATGGCGCAGGATAGGAGCTGAGACAAACCGTTACTTAAGCTGTTCAAAAGCCAGAGTGGCAGCGGCAGACGATTTGAGGCGATTGGCACCCTTCTTGACCATGGACATCAGGGGGTTGGCCACAGAGCTAAAGTTCCTGATGAAGCGTCTGCAAAAGTTTGTGAACCCCAGGAAGCGTTGAAGTTCCTGCAGGGTTGTGGGCTGTGGCCAGCCAAGAACTTCTCTGACCTTACTCTCATCCATGGTGACTAGGGTTGGGCATCGAGAACCGGTTCTAACTTGGAACCGTTTAAAAAATAACGATTCCATTGGAATCGTTTAGAAAATTTATTTTCGGTTCCGATCTTCGGTTCCAAGCGCGCAAGTTTTGGTTTCCATGGCCACCTGATTTCCGGTGCTTGCGCGCCCGCTTGTTCTTTTAGTCATGGAAGCCCGGTAAGCGGCTCTGAAGTGTGGATTTATTTCACTTTTAAAAGCCTGGGTCGGCACAGTGCAACTAGTGTTGTCAAAAATATCGATACTGAAATATCTGAAAAGATACGATAGCCTGCTCAGCCTACACAATCGATCCCAGCTGCTGTCCTCTCCTCTCCTCTCTGACCGACAGCGAGTTGACACGCAGCCGCATATTCTCACTCAGCCGGTTAACCTCTGAACACGGCGAACGCGCGTTCTGCTGGACTTTTCCTTACAACAGCGTGTTAGTGTTAGTGTGTGTGATCGGTCTGAATTTCGCGCGGGATTGCACATAATTCTACGAATCCCCGCAGATTTCAAGCTCACATCTGAAGCGCACGCACACACATAGCCTACCGTAATAAAGCCGCCCCGAACATACAAGTGCAAATATTCGCTTCTTTTTACAGCTTTTTATTGGTCAAATACACTCAAACAAATTCTCAGTGCACATTTTGAACAGTATGTAAACATAGTCTTAAACAATTCAGGAAGAAATGAAGAATGAGTAACAGGAACAGTGTTCAGGATCCATGAGTGAGGCAGTTCTTAAAGGGGCAGCAGTCATTTGTTATTCAAAGTCAAACTACAAAAAGACAAACGATCACACTGCTCTTGACTGATCAACTTGTCTAACTTTAATGGTTTTATATGAAACTATTAAATTTTTTGCAAAAACATTATCCAATGTTTTTTTTAAATTTATTTAGCCACTTTTTTTATTCAGTTTCTTACCTGAATGTTAGACCTACCTGAAAAAATAAAGCAGTCTATTTCATTTATATCTTTTATTCTATTGTATTTATTTGTGCTATTTTTTGTAATATGTATCTTTGTTTATTCAATTTACCATTCAAAATCAAGCTTACTTGTGCTGTGTGTAAACTATTGCAACACAATTACCCCGTTGTAAAAAAACATTGAGATAACAAATATTTGTGAGATAATTTTAATAGTAATTGATCAATGTTTATATATGAGAAAAAGCTTAAAAGCTTTATCATATAAAGTGATCTCTTCAGAAGAAATGTTTGATTGCCTAGACTTTCAAAAGACAGACAAAAAAAAAATTATATAAAAAATATCTAATTGACAGTATATGCAGCGTTTTCCCCCCGTTGTATTGAAAATAGCATTGAATATCGATGTGACATGTTTTGACTCCAACCCTCAAAGAATCGGAATCGAGAATCGAAAAGAACCGGAATCGAAAGTAAGAATCGGAATTGGAATCAGAATCGTTCAATTTAAAACGATGCCCAACCCTAATGGTGACCCCTTCCGGACTGATGACGTACCCCGTGGTAGATGTCCGATGGAACTCACCCTTCTCCGCCTTGGCATGAATCTGTTACTGAATGAGTCGCTGGAGTACAGCCAACGTGCTGAATGTGTTCCTCATAGGTGTCTGAATAAACCAAAATATTGCCAATATATACAATAACAGACCGATTGAGCATGTCTCTAAATACATCATTGATGAAAGATTGGAAGATGGAGGGACTGTTGACCAGGCTGAAGGGCATCACGAGGTACTCATAGTGCCCTGTAATCATGGAGAAGGCGGTCTTCCACTCATCCTCTTCTTGTATGTGAATGAGGTTGTATGCACAGCATAGATCTAGTTTAGTGTATTACTTTGCCGTTCGGAGCTGTTCCAGGGCTGCAGGGACCAAAGGTAAGGGTATCAGAACTTGACCGTTATCTCGTTCAGGCCTCGATAATCAATGCAAGGCTGGAGGCCGCCATCCTTCTTCTGGATAAAAAAGAATCCAGCGGACGCAGGGGATGTTGAGGGCAGAATGAAGCCTTTGGCTAACTCCTCTTCTATGTACTTGGTCATGGCCTCAGATTCAGGTTGAGAGAGAGGAAATATGGGAGGGGTAGAACCAGGGAGCAGATCGATGGTGCAATTGCAGGCCCTGTGCGGAGGTAGTTGGGATGCTTTGGCCTTGCTAAAGGCTACAGAGAGGTATACTCGATTGGGAGGTTGGGGACAGAAATACTCTCCTCCGTGGCAGTTTTAACCGTGGAGTTCGTCCTTGTGACAATATGATGCTAATGTTTTTTTATATATATTTAGAGATGGTACAATTTTTGTAAGTTTATTTCTAATATACTATCGGAAAAGAGAATATATTTGAAATACAATAAAGTATACATTTTTTCACCAGGGTGGGGTCTGAATACTTAGGAGCATGTGATATTTCAGTTTTTCATTTTTAATCATTCTGCAAAAATGTCAACAATTCTGTATATATATATATATATATTAGGCATGTGCCGATATCAGTTTTTCATGTTGCGATTAATTGCTGACGTTTTATCAGGATATACGATATTATCACGATATTGAAATAAGTTGCAAAAAAAAGTGTTGCCATAGCATAACAGCTTTAAGAACTATTTTAGTATAACTGAATGTTTAAATACAATAATGCACCAAAAATATATACAGCTCTGGAAAAAAATTAAGAGAAATCAATGTTAAGTGGTCTCTTGATTTTTTTACAGAGCTGTAAAAGTACAATTTCAAATAGATTAAAGTGCAAAAGAATTAGGCTATAAAGAACAACAGGTAACAAATTACAATAAGGTCTCATTATTTAATGCATTAACTAAGACTGAGCAATAGATACATTTGGTACAGAAACTATAATGTTTTTGGTAATGTTAGTTAAGAAATACTGATTATTGTTAGTTTTATCTTAGGTCCATTAAAAATGTTATTTTGATCTTGATTTTAATGTTATTAAACAGTAACTAAGAAATTAACATTACTTAGAATAATTAATTCTTTATAAGTATTTTTGATTGTCAGTTTGGTAATAATGAATTAACATAAATTATGTTAATTAATGAAGTCGTATGTCTCAAAGTTTGACTGAACAATAACAAATAATTAGAACAGTTCTAATTATTAGGGCATGTTGTAGTCCAGATTAAAACATAAAAATGTTTAAGCTTGAAAATAAATAGGCTATTAAGTCTTTAAGTATTAAGTATTTGGTGCTGTGATGAACATTGAGATTACAAAAAACGAATGGCTGTTTTAAAAACTCCTTCATTAGCACGCTTTTGTTTGCGGGGTTTCCGGGGTAACCGCTGCATTCTGCAGTTCATCAGCGCCCTCTGCTGTCACTGAGCGGCACTTCAGCAGCGCGTCTCCTTCACCGGTTCAGACATGTGCAAACGCAAGTTGGGCTTGTTTACATCTGAGCGCGTCCATTTGAGGCAGAACAGCGGTGTTGAGCATTTATACGGTTGATGGGCAAAGTATTCTTGAGTGCATTATAATTTTTTTTATTAATTGTTAATAAATTATTATATACGATATTTTAAAGTGCCCACGATAACAATATCGTGCATATTCATTATCGTGATAAATCGCATTATCGAAAATCGGCACATGTCTAATATATATATATATATATATATATATATATATATATATATATATATATACAGTCTTGTTCAAAATAATAGCAGTACAATGTGACTAACCAGAATAATCAAGGTTTTTCGTATATTTTTTTATTGCTACGTGGCAAACAAGTTACCAGTAGGTTCAGTAGATTCTCAGAAAACAAACAAGACCCAGCATTCATGATATGCACGCTCTTAAGGCTGTGCAATTGGGCAATTAGTTGAATTAGTTGAAAGGGGTGTGTTCAAAAAAATAGCAGTGTGGCATTCAATCACTGAGGTCATCAATTTTGTGAAGAAACAGGTGCGAATCAGGTGGCCCCTATTTAAGGATGAAGCCAACACTTGTTGAACATGCATTTGAAAGCTGAGGAAAATGGGTCGTTCAAGACATTGTTCAGAAGAACAGCGTACTTTGATTAAAAAGTTGATTAGAGAGGGGAAAACCTATAAAGAGGTGCAAAAAATGATAGGCTGTTCAGCTAAAATGATCTCCAATGCCTTAAAATGGAGAGCAAAACCAGAGAGACGTGGAAGAAAACGGAAGACAACCATCAAAATGGATAGAAGAATAACCAGAATGGCAAAGGCTCAGCCAATGATCACCTCCAGGATGATCAAAGACAGTCTGGAGTTACCTGTAAGTACTGTGACAGTTAGAAGACGTCTGTGTGAAGCTAATCTATTTTCAAGAATCCCCCGCAAAGTCCCTCTGTTAAAAAAAAGGCATGTGCAGAAGAGGTTACAATTTGCCAAAGAACACATCAACTGGCCTAAAGAGAAATGGAGGAACATTTTGTGGACTGATGAGAGTAAAATTGTTCTTTTTGGGTCCAAGGGCCACAGGCAGTTTGTGAGACGACCCCCAAACTCTGAATTCAAGCCACAGTACACAGTGAAGACAGTGAAGCATGGAGGTGCAAGCATCATGATATGGGCATGTTTCTCCTACTATGGTGTTGGGCCTATTTATCGCATACCAGGGATCATGGATCAGTTTGCATATGTTAAAATACTTGAAGAGGTCATGTTGCCCTATGCTGAAGAGGACATGCCCTTGAAATGGTTGTTTCAACAAGACAATGACCCAAAACACACTAGTAAACTGGCAAAGTCTTGGTTCCAAAACAACAAAATTAATGTTATGGAGTGGCCAGCCCAATCTCCAGACCTTAATCCAATTGAGAACTTGTGGGGTGATATCAAAAATGCTGTTTCTGAAGCAAAACCAAGAAATGTGAATGAATTGTGGAATGTTGTTAAAGAATCATGGAGTGGAATAACAGCTGAGAGGTGCCACAAGTTGGTTGACTCCATGCCACACAGATGTCAAGCAGTTTTAAAAAACTGTGGTCATACAACTAAATATTAGTTTAGTGATTCACAGGATTGCTAAATCCCAGAAAAAAAATGTTTGTACAAAAAGTTTTGAGTTTGTACAGTCAAAGGTAGACACTGCTATTTTTTTGAACACACCCCTTTCAACTAATTGCCCAATTGCACAGCCTTAAGAGCGTGCATATCATGAATGCTGGGTCTTGTTTGTTTTCTGACAATCTACTGAACCTACTGGTAACTTGTTTGCCACGTAGCAATAAAAAATATACTAAAAACCTTGATTATTCTGGTTAGTCACATTGTACTGCTATTATTTTGAACAAGACTGTATATATATATATATATATATATATATATATATATATATATATATATATATATATATATATATATTAGGGCTGTCAAAGTTAATGCGTGAACGCATTTTCTGTTTGATCCATAGCACGTAGTTGGAGAAATTGGGATAAGCCATAGACGTAAAGGATATGCAGCAGCAAACATTAATAGGGAAAGAAAATGGTTATCATTAATATTCTAAACCAAAAATGCAGTTATTGCCTATAAGCTACAATATTTTCTGTTTAACCATAGACACCAGGTCGGAAAAAAAGTCTGTTTACATTGAGCACATTCTCTGCAGTTTGAGCGCGATGCGTGAATACACTGAAGCTCACTCTCGCTCATGTCTGAGGTAAATCATTGACACAGCACCACTTACAGTACATGTTATAATGAACTAAGTGCATTACAATCGGCTAAAACGAATGCACAGGTTACTCTTCTGAACAAGAACGCTCCCGAGTCCGTGTTCTTCACACTGTTCACGTGTATCGAGGCATAGTTCGGCGCGCACACGCAAAATACCGGCAGTTCAATAGAGAGCGCTCCTCTCTTAAAGGGGCCACAATATATTCCTACTCGTGGAATATGGACCTCCTCCGGGTATGGTGTGGTACTGGTGTGCTCAGAGGTCCGCATGACAGCTTTCACATTACCAGTTCTTCATACGAACTGTGCCCTGTTCTGAACAAAACTTTCAGTAATACTACCTTTATTTATATTCTTAAAATGAGAGAAATCCCTGCTTATTCTGAATTTTTAAGCTAGGCTTAAAGGGATCCCCTGGTGTTGAGACTTGTATGGCTTAATATAACATAAATGATGTCTCTTACTGAATTATGTAGTAGAAAACCCATGAAAGATCTACGTTATTTTAAAAATCGATTTTATATTTGGACCATGGGCGGCGCCATTTTGTTTGCGTTCTAGGTTGATGACGTAGAGTGGTTGAACTCCTCAATCAGCTGGCATTACCCGTAGCTATTTTTACCACAACGCAACTCGAAAATTGTTTCAGAGTTAAACAAAACCAATGAATTCCTTTGTAATTATACTTAAAACACACTCAAACATACATGTGCACACAAACTCACCTACACAAGTCACAAACAGATCGGCGGGCGCGCACACGACAGGCTCTGTCTCAATCGAGATGTTGGGCTGCTCAGTCTCCACGACAGGGGCTGAATCTGAAATCGACCCTATACCCTTAAATAGGGCATTATTTGAAGGGACGGACATTTGTAGTGTTGTCCGACACCATAGTGGACATGTTCGAGTGCAGTCATTCAGTCTCACGTTCACCGCAATAACGAGTGTACAGCCGATTTACAAACAGCTGTCCGACTTCACGCACTCAAACATACATGTGCACACAAACTCTCTCTCTCTCACACAGACTCTCACACACACCCCAACAGATCGGCGCGAACACACACACACACACACCCCAACAGATCGGCGCGAACACACACACACACGCACGCACTGCGCGCGCATACATAACCCTCAATCTATTCCCTGTGTTGATATCCTGTTCAACACATCCTGTTCCCTAGATAGACTGTTGATAGTAGATTAACTATAATGCCTAATGTGACCAGCAGAGGGAAATATCTAGGTAGGACAATGGGATAAAGTAACGTGAGGAAGAGAGGCAGGATGTTTTGGTGATGATGCATGCGATTGAGACAGAGCAGTCAGGTGTGTGTGTGCGCGCCCGCCGATCTGTTTGTGACTTGTGTAGGTGAGTTTGTGTGCACATGTATGTTTGAGTGTGTTTTAAGTACAATTACAAAGCAATTCATTTGTTTTGTTTAACTCTGAAACAATTTTCGAGTTGCGTTGTGGTAAAAATAGCTACGGGTAACGCCAGCTGATTGAGGAGTTCAACCACTCTACGTCATCAACCTAGAACGCAAACAAAATGGCGCCGCCCATGGTCCAAATATAAAATCGATTTTTTAAATAACGTAGATCTTTCATGGGTTTTCTACCACATAATTCAGTAAGAGACATCATTTATGTTATATTAAGCCATACAAGTCTCAACACCATGGGATCCCTTTAAGAGACATGAACAAGTTCTTTAATAAACATCTATCGACCTTTGGTACATATCTAGTCCTCATGCTGTTTTACTGATTATTATTTAATAAGTATTATATGGTTTCACTAATAATAAACGTACATTTGCATAAAGCATGCATATTTGTCCATATTCCCATGTTGATTTGGATATTAAAAACTTAATTCAAACTTAATGTAAGATACATTTACAACAAATAAAAATCTGCGATTAAATTTCGATTAATCGCGAGTTAACTCATGATAATCATGCGATTGATCTCGTTAAAAAAAATGTAATCGTTTGACAGCCCTAATATATATATATATATATATATATATATATATATATATATATATATATATATATATATATATATATATATATATATATATATAATTATGAAACTTGGTGATTACATACATAGGACATTACATAGTGTAAAAATAAAAAAAAGTATTTTGTCTCTCTGTGTAAAAAGTATTTAGTCACTACTATGCAATGTTTAATAAATTTACAATGTGAGGACTTTTAAAACATCACTGGTAGAGACCATTGGTGGAAATTGATCTACAATCAATTTAGGCTTGCAATGCTTTTGAGAAATGCAGCCCGTGGTCATTTTTGTTTTATGATGCACTATTTTGCATGACTATGAATAGATTTGTTTGTGCAATAAGGTACTGAGCAGTCATTTGCATAAGGGAGCAGCCTTTTTTTTTCATCAGAATGAACAGCCATAAAATAGCCTTTCCATGTTGTTCCTTGTAGCTTCACATGTAGTATATTAGGAAGTTAATTGTAAATAAATACAACAATAATAACAATTATTCAGTATATGCAGACAATAAGTCACAAGTCTCAAATATCTTTCAAATAACATTAATGGTCAGCAGTAATATTTGAGTTTAACAGTGAGCAGCCAGGTAAATATCTCCTGACTCTCAAAACTGCTCTATTATTTTAACAGAGTTTGATAACTTTCTTTAGAGCCTTAGTGTTTGTGCTTGATTGATCTTCTCAGCGCAAACACTTTAACCACTTTGTTGATGATACAGGTGTGATGGGGAGACTCAGGGTTAAATTATTGTATGGATGATCAATCATTGTCATGGGAACCAATGTTTTGCTCATAACACAAGTTAGCAAACATCTACTTCAGACCAATGAGGAATATTCCCAATTTCTCTTAATAGTATAGGGAATTTCCATTGCTGTATGAAGTGCTTTCAATGACAAATTTCTTGCATTTTAGAAATACTTAATTTCTGATGTTAACAAAGAACTCTGTGTAAACAATCAAATTAATCTATCTAGTTTTTCATTTAATTTACCATTACTTCAATAACCCAATAACCCAATAACCCAATGAACCATTTTGTCCAGAATTAATGACAGCTATAATTTTAGAAACCACCTCTGTCAATTCCATTCCAAAATGGAATAAATTAATTGTTTCCCTCAAAATTCTACAAACAATACTCCATAAAGACAATGTGAAAAAGTTTGTTTTAGTGGTAATTTCGTTAATGATGACAAAAAATATTTGTCAATGCCCATTTTATCTGTGACTAAAACGAGACGTTGACAAGCTAAACTAATATCTGATGATAAAAACTATGACGAAAGTATGCCGTTTCTTTGTTAACGAGGCGAGACGGGACTAGAATGATATTTGAGGAATATCGGACATTAAAAATACATTATCACTTCCTATGCTGTCTTTCAAAAATGAGCGTATACGTCTCAGGCATTTGCAGCGGTAGCTGACATCACAGGTACAGGCAGTCTAGTTGTGGCAGTTGAATCTCACTCAAGATGCCCAAAACTAATTATTAAAGAGAGGAGTAGAAGTGAAATTTGTAATTACTTTGCTTATAAAACATATGAAGAACCATCAAACCTAGACAAGAAGCATCTGTCACTATTCTGACTTTAAGACTTCTTAAGAGATCGACAGGTCAGTGAATCATTCAAACCATCTAATTTAGACATTTATTTTCTTTTTACACTGATCAACGCACATGCATAGCCTAACATAAGATCGAATATCACAAAATCTCCAGCGTTCGGTTCAACCAATGACATTTAGATCTCATAATATTTGGACACGCACTATTGCACTTTACATTCGCATTAGACACAACCGACTGTGTTTATGTGAATACTCACTAAAGACGGACATTTTTTACACAGTTCTGTGTATTTGTCTGTTTAAGGAAACTTAATTTGTAATTGGCAAGCTCTAAGTTACAGGCGTTTGTGTGTGTCGTTGTTATGTACTCATATCTCCTGTAACTGTTATTACGAAATACTATAAAATTGCTTGCATGTTCAAATGATTTCCGTTTTGAAATGTTGAATCGGATTATGCAGATTGCTTTAGTGTAGGTGCGATGTCTTTTGAAACCAGAAGCAATTTGCTAATTTTAAGATATTTTTGCTGAATTTTTTTTTTCTCACAAGAAAGTTTTCAAATTACTTATTTGATGTGATAAGCTCTGCTGATTAATTTACTAATAAACATTTGTGGTAATTTCCCACTTTATAAACTCAAAACTTGCATAATTGTACTCAATAGTGTCTGTGAATAGAAAAAAGAAAAAATATGATTCCTGCTTGTCTCTGTGTGAATAAATGTTGCAAACCGCAGTTTATTTACGACACACACACACAAACACAGAGAATTGCACGTGACAATCGTGTTGTTCCATCTCATATGAGGATATGACACGCATGTCTGTCATCTCTGGGGGCACTCTGAGAGACACTTCATCAGCATTTAACCATTTAATTTGAGAAAAACTAGCATCATATAATAATCATAAACACACAAAAACTCAAGGGTATTCACGGCAACCCATCAAAATAAAAGTCTGGTTTGTCTTGACAAATATATTACTGTTAGAGTCAGTGCTGTGTTAAGCCTTTGCAGGGCCCTGGGCTAAGCTTTTGCGGGGCCCTTGCCACCCCCCAGATCCAAAAATGTATTAAAAGTGCAATCAAACAAAAACCATATAAAAACAAACACATTATCTTGATGTGAATTATATAGGCTATCACTCCAGGGCGCATCTAGAAAATTATTAATGGGATGGCAAGGGGGTGGCATGAGAACTAGGAGGGGTGGCAACACTGAAGCAAGCATCCTTGCATGGTTCTTGTGGACTTAAGTAATGGTATATAAAGATTAAAGACTGTTGTGTGATAGATTTTTCCTGAAGCTGGACTGCATGGAAACTTAAAGTGATTACAAGTTCATATCAATATTAATTTACGAAGCATGATAAACAATACCGATTATTGTCAGCATTACAATACACCCTTTAAATGTCATGTTTAAACGCACTAGGCCTTCATTTAAAACTGTGATATCGCTCTCACAGACATTGTCCTGGACCGTTCCCACCTGGTGGAATGACCTGACGATCTCAATTCATGCTGCCGAGTCTGTAGCCATTTTTAAAAAAGCATCTTAAGACACATATTTTCCAATTGCACCTGACCAATAAAGAATAGCACTTAACTATCCGTTAAATTTTGTTTGTTTGTCCCAAAAAAAATAATAATAATTGTGTACTGTGCTTAATTAACAGAGACTTCTTAGAGCTCTTACAGGTTGTTGGCCTTGTTTGTTTCGTTGCTTCTATTGCTCTCCCCTTTTTTGTAAGTCGCTTTGGATAAAAGCATCTGCTAAATGATTAAATGTAAATGTAAAAAAAAAAAAAAAAAACATTTTATTCAATTAATCACTTTATATTTACTTTTTATTTATTATATATTATGTTATTGTTTGTATATTGTTGTGAGCATTAAAAAAAAATTAAAACCGACAGAAAAATCATGCTTCAGGTTACGTCAAGCGTGAAATCAACCCTTGCATGCCGGAAGCGATATAGTCTACAGTTTAAAAAATGTAAAATATTGTTATTTGTCTTACAAACACTTTTTACTTCAGAAGACATTGATTTATCCATTGGGACCGTATGGATTACTGTAGTTATTGCTCTATGTGCTGTTTGATGCCTTAACTCTTAGAAACCCAAATGAGTTTTAATTAGCAGAGATTATTCATTTTTCTGTGTTCATCTGAAGAAATAAATTCTTATACATCTCGGATGGCATGAGAGTGTAACAGTTACAGAATACTAGCTAGAGACGTGGGATTCCTTCTTAAGATTCATCTGTAGCAAGGAAGAAAAAAAAAATAATAATATATATATATATATATATATATATATATATATATATATATATATATATATATATATATATATATATGTATATATTTTTTTTTTAAAATAAGGTTTCTGAGTGATATCAGATTGTATTTGTGTTTTTATTGTACTTACCCTGTAATTACATGAAACAAGAGGAGAACAAGAGCCACTTTAATTTAAAGCCCGCAAATTCATACTTACCATGTATAATTACCCCTTAATTTAAAAAATACTTACCGTATAATTACCCCTTAATTAAAAAATACTTAGAGTTTAAATAATTTGTTAACTATATTCCTGATAGTTACCCCTGTATTCCTCCAATATTACATATTGTTCTCATGTACCTACACGTACTTACTTTATAGTTACACTATAATTACAGAAAGTTATGCTGTAAATTCACTTTAATTATGCAGTACTTTCTGGGCCGTAATCTAAAGCGTTACAGAGAACACTTTTAAATACCTTCAAATTTTAGGTGTTAATCTGGCACTTGGGGCTAATTTAAGTAATAATCTGGCAACTCTATTTAATTGAAGCAAACTTTCCAATTTTCACTGACGTTGCAAGATGGAAAGCCGCTCTAAGGTTACTGAAACCCTACAATACACCAGGTAGTCCAGATGAAGGCCAAAAGGATGACCCTTTCAGATATTGCAAAAGAAGTTGGTCATTCCAAATCTGTAATTTCTAGAATATTGAGACTTTACAAAGACACAAATTCATTCAAGTAACCCAAAAGGTACGCAAGACCAATGCATGAGAGGACAGGACAATGCTGAGACTTTCAATGGGGAATCAGTATAACACTGCAGCTGGAATTACACGCCAGTTCAGAGCTGAACACAGTAAGGATCTGTTTTGCCATATAGTGTCTCGTCATTTAAGAGAATTCAGACTGAAAGCTCCCTCTGCAGTGACCAAGCCTCTTATCAGCAGAAAGAATCAAAAGGCTAGACTAACCTTTGCTGAGGAGCATGTTGTGTGAACAGAGGAGAACTGGTCCAAAGTTCATTTTAGTGATAAAGCAAGTTTAATTTATTTGGGTCTGATGGGAAACATTATGTTTGGCATCAAACTGGGAAAAGATTGAACCCAAAGTGCCCAAAGAAGTCAGTGAAAGGTGGAGGAGGAAGTGGTATGGTTTTAGGAATGTTTCTGCAGCAGGGGTTGGCCCTATTATACAGCTACATGGCAGGACCTCAGAACCTGTTTATCCTAACCTCCTTCGGCAACATGTGGTTCCTTCACTGCGAACATCTTCCAATCAGCCTGCAATTTTTATGCAAGACAATGCACCCTATTACACTGTAAAATGGGTAAAGCAGTACCTTGAACGTGAGAACATTTAAATAATGAAAGGGCCAGCCCAGAGTCTGATCTAAACCCTATATAAAATCTATGTAAAATAATTTGCGACAAAAAAAGGTTAAAAAGCGACATTTTTTTTGTTGTTGTTGTTGTTCTGCATTGGTGGAGACAAAATAAAGTTTTTTGTTGAAGTACTTTGGTATTTTGTAAAACATGCTAGCAGAAAAATGATATACCCACAGCTAATCTTCCTTTTAAAATTTCAACCAATGAATTTCAACAATATTTCTGAAAAAATCTAATGTTTCTAAATTGTTCTCTAATTTTGATCTCCACTATATATATATATATATATATATATATATATATATATATATATATATATATATATTATTATTATTATTATGCAATTATGCAATCAATACTTAGTCGGGAATCCTTTTGCAGAAATGACTGCTTCAATGCTGCGTGGCATGGAGGCAATCAGCCTGTGGCACTGCTGAGGTGTTATGGAGGCCCAGGATGCTTCGATAGCGGCCTTCAGCTCATCCAGAGTGTTGGGTCTTGCGTCTCTCAACTTTCTCTTCACAATATCCCACAAATTCTCTATGGGGTTCAGGGCAGGAGAGTTGGCAGGCCAACTGAGCACAGTAATATAATGGTCAGTAAACCATTTACCAGTAGTTTTGGCACTGTAAGCAGGTGCCAGGTCGTGCTGAAAAACAAAATCTTCATCTCCATAAAGCTTTTCAGCAGATGGAAGCATGAAGTGCTCAAAAATCTCCTGATAGCTCTTAAGATAGCTCTAGACCCTGCCCTTAATAAAACACAGTGGACCAACACCAGCAGCTGACATGGCACCCCAGACCAACACTCACTGTGGGTACTTGACACTGGACTTCAGGCATTTTGGCATTTCCTTCTCCCCAGTCTTCCTCCAGACTCTGGCACCTTGATTTCCGAATGACATGCAAAATTTGCTTTCATCCGAAAAAAGTACTTCGGACCACTGAGCAACAGTCCAGTGCTGCTTCTCTGTAGCCCAAAAGTGGCTTGACCTGGGGAATGTGGCAACTGTAGCCCATTTCCTGCACACGCCTGTGCATGGTGGCTCTGGATGTTTCTACTCCAGACTCAGTTCACTGCTTCCGCAGGTCCCCCAAGGTCTGGAATCGGTCCTTCTCCACAATCTTCCTCAGGGTCTGGTCACCTCTTCTCGTTGTGCAGCGTTTTTGCTACACTTTTTCCTTCCCACATACTTCCCACTGAGGTTCCTTGATACAGAACTCTGGGAACAGCCTATTCGTTCAGAAATTTCTTTCTGTGTCTTACCCTCTCACTTGAGGGTGTCAATGAAGGCCGTCAGGTCAGCAGTCTTACCCATGATTGCGGTTTTGAGTAATGAACCAGGCTGGGAGTTTTTAAAAGCCTCAGGAATCTTTTGCAGGTGTTTAGAGTTAATTAGCTGATTCAGATGATTAGGTTAATAGGTCGTTTAGAGAACCTTTTCATTATATGCTAACTTTTTGAGATAGGAATTTTGGGTTTTCATAAGCTGTATGCCAAAATCATCAGTATTGAAACAATAAAAGACCTGAAATATTTCAGTTGGTGTGCAATGAATCTAAAATATATTAAAGTTTTATTTTTATCATTACATTATGGAAAATAATCCTGCAAACGGGTTATGTGTGAAACAGGTGATATATTCTTGATCAAACTATTTGTGTTGCCGAGTCCTGATCTAAGCAGTTCATAGGAGTCATTTGTTGGACTACTACACAATAATAGAAAGATGTGTTTTCTTGCTATTATCTCATCACTATTCATTATCTATTATCTCATAATGTAAATCGGTAGAGGAAACAATATATATTTTATACCTTAATTTGGGATACACTGCTGGGGTGGCAGACGGGGTGCCAATGGTCTTTATTAGGGTGGCAGTTGCCACCCCGCTAGATTAGCCCCTGCCACTATCATATTTTCTTACATTTTCGTTCGACATGTTGAGTTGACGATGTTCTGGGTGTCCGCTGTGACTCGATTCATGTGTGTGACAACGATGCTCAACATACGCATAATTACCTTGATCCAAAAAAAAATGAAATGCAAAAGAGAATTGTCTCAGGGGCACCCTGGTGTTCAGGGCCCTGGGCTGCAGCCCATGTTGCCCATTAGGTAAGCGTGGCCCTAGTTACAGTAGAATTTAGATACATATCAGTGTAATAATATTAATGCTAACACAAGTTTGTTCGATATTTGATACTTGATTCTTGAACTATAATACCATTTTTATCTATCCTTCATGGATTCTAGCTTAGAAACTAGCAGACAGCACAGCATATTGTCACGGTTTAGTGGAAGATGAGGAGGAGTAGGAAGAGGAGGAACACAGGAGATGAGGGCTCAACACAGACTTTACTTCAAACATCAACATTAATGGCAACAACAACAAACCTACAGACAATAACCGACCAAGGACAGTACCGAATGGGGAGTATAAATATACAAGGTAGATGAGAGAACTAGTTAGACACAGGTGGAGAAGATAACCTAATCAGACAAATAAGCACAGGCGACGACAGGACAGAACAAAATTGTTACATTACGTCCCCCTCAAAAAGGCGCGTCCTGGCGCCGTGAAGAAGAAGATTATATGTAAAAAGGGGCGGAGGCTTCGGCGGAGGGCGTGAAGCTGGTGATAGGCAGAGTTCTGGAGTCAGCGGAAACCAATGCCATGGTGGGAGGATCCAGGGCGGAGTCCTGACCACCAGGGTGGATGGAACCCTTGGACCGATCGGCAGAGGCAGAACCATGGTGAGAGGAGGAACCGGCAAAACAGAGTGGCCGACAGACCAGGATGACATCGTTGGCCTGGAAGCCTGGCGCTGAGCTGCTGGCTCAAGTGACTAAGGTGGTGACGTGGATCCGGATGGCCAGAACGACGATGAGGCGAGCGAGGCCGACGGGGAGGCTGGAGGAAGGGAGGAGCTTGCTGACGCCGGAGGGGTGCAGGGTGAGGGCGCAGCCCGAATCCCGGAAGTCCAAGGCTAAGGCTGAGCGTCGACCGCCGGAGGCCGACCTGGAGTGACGAGGGAGCCCAGCGGAGTTTCTGGGCAGACGGGCCACGGAGGCGATGAAGGAGCAGTGAGGCGATGGTGATGGGCTGATAGGTCGAGATGGAGAGATGGGCCTGGAGGCCTGAGGTGTAGCCGGGGCCTCAACCGCAAACTGGGCTGGTGGCAGGAAAGCCAGAGGCACAGATGAGCCGCACGGAATGAGCGATGGTGGTAGAGCCGAGGAGCTGGCTGACCCCAGTGGTGCTGACGGAACCAGGGGCCTGGCCACAGCCAGCGATGGAGACGGGATGGGGAAGGACGAGGATACAGGCAGAAGATTACCAGACGGGACTGGTGACAAAGATGATGATGATGATGATGATGATGATGATGATGATGATGATGATGATGATGATAGGGTGGGAAGGATCCGCAGACCACATATCTATCAGATCTCTGTCCGTTCCTGGCTCTGAGTTGGACTGACTCGGCTGCGTCAACTTCGGGCCTTCGTGTCCTCCAGCTCCCAACTATCCTCCGTGGGCACTTCGGAAGCGCTGTCTGCAGGTGAGAGACCGTTGCTCCGGATCATCCCGGCTAGGTAGTCCAGATATGGCTGGCTCTCTGGGCAGAGAAGGAGTTTTTGCAGGGGTGAGTCCATCTTTGTTATTCACTTGGAGAGTTGGTTATTGTTTGTGGTTTGTTGTTGTTGCTGTTAATGTTGATGTTTGAAGTAAAGTCTGTGTTGAACCCTCATCTCCTGTGTTGCCCTCTTCCTACTCCTCCTCATCTTCAACCAACCCTGACAGAATAACCGACCGAGAGAATAAACCAACCAACCGACAGAATAAACGAGCACAGGTGACGACAGGACAGAACATAATTGTGACACATATAGGCTATCTAAGCTGGGCATACACTGTGCGAGTTCTATGCGATTTCAGCAAGGTTACCTACTCACACTGTACGAGTAGATCGCATGAGATGTAAAGCCAAAGTTCATGATTGATGTGCTCACACTGTGCGGTCCGACCGTCAAGCGCGTCTTGACTGCTCACACTGTACGGGTGAAAAATGCACAATAAAACCCCCGTGGCGAAGATAGACCATGGTGTATTATAGAGAGATAGCCTATCAAATGCATCAGCTATTGATATCAATAGGATTTAGAATTTATGTATAAAAATATTATTATTATTATTAGAGTAGGCCTACTTTTATTATTAAATTGATATTACATTAATTCGCCCCCCTCCCCCCAACAATTTCATAATGCATAATCGACACACTGCATAATAAAATAAAAGATAGACTACTCCTCACTATTTAAAAACATTTAGCCCGATTAAAAAAGGAATTATAGGTCTATAATTATATTATTATAATGTCAAAACACTGCAATTATGTCCGTCTCAATGAAATGTAAGAGCAGATTTATCTAAAAACAACTTGTTTAACACAAAATGGGCCTACTTCTCTTCTATTTTTTTCTCACAATATGGACCAAAATAGAAATATTATGAAAATAAATTCAGGCAGTAGGCTACGTTATCAGCATGTTGAATTACATGTATCTCTCGTTGTCTGAGAATATGTGCCGAAAGCTTGTCAGATTTTACTTTCACTTTCTGTAGTGAATAATTCACTAGGTTTGAGACTGCGTTTGCGCATTGCGTATTATCCGCTGACTCGCATTCATGAATTAAAATGTGAAAAGGACAATGGGAAACATGACATTGTGTCAAGATGGACAACGGTTCCCACTTTCAGTCATAATAAGATTAAGTAGGCCTAGGCTAAATATGAATTAATATTTTTTTTAAATAAAATAAAATGTGAAAGTAAAACAAGTAAATTAATGATCAACTAGCTAAATCAATAAGAGGCACTGGATATATACCAGCAGCCATATCACCCTATAGCCCAAGGTTTCCCACTGAAGCTAAGCAGGGCTGAGCCTGGTCAGTACCTGGATGGGAGACCATCTGGGAAAACCAGGTAGCTGCTGGTAGAGGTGTTAGTGAGGCCAGCAGGGGGTGCTCACCCTGTGGTCTGTGTGGGTCCTAACACCCCAGTATAGTTATGGGGACACTATACTGACCATAGACCGTAAAAAAATATGGACGACTCGACATCATCCGTTTCCGCTTGCCATATTTGAAGCTTTCAGGCGGCCTTGCACGGCGCGGACATCTTGGGACCGAGTCTGCGCAGTAGCGATTTCGGGACCGGAGTTGCGCAGTAGAGCGCAGGAAGTAGAGCAGGAAGTACAGTCACGATATCAAAAGCCCGTCCACACTCTCGCAGATGCAGAACAATTAATTATGTTGGTGTGAAATAAACAGTTATGGAAATGTAGAAATTAAAGCTAAAGCTCTAATCTGCTCCCAAAAATTTCGAAAAAAGTCCGTTAGTGCCTCAGTGACAACTTCACTCAGAGAAGCCGTCAGTCTCAGCTGTCAATCATGACGTCACACCCCCCGTTTTTATAGCATCAAATAACTAACTCAAACTAAACTTATTTTAAAAACGAACACCTGAAATGAAATCATCGTGATGATAACTGCCTTCAGTGACATAAACTAACTTTGGGGGAACATTTTTGAAGTGTAATTTTATTATTTAGTTTGCCTCGCGTCCATTAGAAAACACAGAGGGGCGGCTATACTGGGACCGGTCACCGGGGGGCGATCGAGGCGCGAAAGCTTCAGTAAATGAGAGGTAGACTGCAGGCTTGATACTGACAAAGAGCACCGTCTTTCGGATGAGACGTTAAACCGAGGTCCTGACTCTCTGTGGTCATTAAAAATCCCAGGATGTCTTTCGGAAATAGAGTAGGGGTGTAACCCCGGCATCCTGGCCAAATCTGCCCATCGGCCTCTGTCCATCATGGCCTCCTAATAATCCCCATATCCTGATTGGCTTCATCACTCGGTCTCCTCTCCACCAATCAGCTGGTGTGTGGAGAGTGTTCTGGCGCAATATGGCTGCCGTCGCATCATCCAGGTGGATGCTGCACATTGGTGGTGGTTGAGGAGATTCCCCCCTTCTATGTAAAGCGATTTGAGTGCCTTGAAAAGCGCTATATAAATCGAACGCATTATTATTATTATTATTATTATACAACACAAACTGGATGCACAACAGTTTACTTAATTTCTGCTATTTGATAGCTGCCTACATAATTAAAGATCTCCCTCTTTTCGTTTTCTTCCTTAATGCTTTTAAAAATTAAATGGTTAAACTGCTTTCGCGCAGTGCGGGGAAATAGGGCAATCAGTTCGTGGCTTTGCTTCAGCTGTGCGATAACCACACGAGGGGTGAGTAGAATTTCTGACATGCCAGAAATTCATCCGACCATCCGATTCCCAATCGTGAGAGGTTTGTCGCCTCTCATTTCCCCCTGTACACTGCACGAACACCTCTCGACAAACAATGCACGATAAACCTGAAAATCTTCCCGACCCAAAAAAAAGAGTCGCACGAGTCAGAATTCGGCTCGAAATCGGATGAAAATCGCACAGTGTATGCCCAGCTTAAGGAAAAGGCATATGTAGCATTGCACAAGTGCTACTACTAAGAGTGTAATGTTAATACAGCCTTGTTACCTAGATTTAAATTTATCATAAGCTTAATTGAATTGGTCTAAATAGAGAGAAAAACATGTCATGACCATTTTTGTCTAAAGACTACATATATAAAAATTCATAAATAAATGTTGGTAATAGCAGTTTGACTAAAAGTAATGACTAAAACTTGCAATGCAATGCAAATGCAATGACTTTTTGTCAACTAAAACTAGACTAAAACTATGAAAGACAAAATGACTAAGATGTGACTAAGACCAATAAGCATTTTTGTCTAAAGATGAAGACTAAGACTAAATAAAAAAATGGCTGCCAAAATGAACACTGGTTTAATAAAAAAAAAGGGGGTAAAATGTCTAAGTATTCACAGCCTTTGCTCAATACTTTGTTGAAGCACCTTTGCCACCAATTACAGCGTTGCTGGGGTTTGTTGGTGGCCATTATGTTGTGCCCCTCTTCCCCAACAGGGGGAATTCGGGAAAAGTTTGATTTTCCAGCTCGCTCTGTTAGTGCTGAAGGAGATGCTGAAGCTATTCGGACGGTAACTGTATCTTGTGGGGTTGGAAGGTATTGCCATTATTTAAGTTACAGGGACTGGTCAGTTATTTTATTGCTGTCCGTCTCCCACCACCCATGTAAAAATCCCCGGCTGAGTTAGCTACTGCTTTTGACAAACGCAAGGTCGTGTGGTGATGTAATAGCTGTCCGAATCCACATCTCTGAGTTTTCAAGAATATATCATTTCAAAATTCACTGTTTATAATAATTTTTGACCACTGCAGAGCACCATACGGTTGCTTTGCTGTTATATGGATGCATTTCTAGACTTGTAAAATGCTGGCAAGTATTTACAAGAGCAATATATTTCATCACCACTCAAACAATTTAAAATAAAAGCACTTAAACATTTGAATTTGTCTTTTATTTATAGCAGCATTTATTATAATACCAAGCTTATGACATTTTATTTACAGCATACAATCATGTTATGGACCACGTGAGCAGCGCGTTCCCGATCACAAAACTCTCCCCTTCACCGTGGCGTGAATAAATCACAATCCGAATGCATGAGTTTTAGGTTTTATCCTATGATTTTATCACTGAGGTGGCATGCACAAGTGCACATTTATTTTGTCGGATTTGTGTGAAACAGGCAAAGGACATGACATGTCACGACCATACGTTAGCGATTGGTTATGGCAGATCCAGAGAGGCTCAGGGCAGATCCAATAGTTTGAAACTTCAACAGAGTACCCGCCTTCGTGAAAATAAACCCGTGTCAATAGAGAGTGGCCAGACTCTATGTATAAATTAAATGTAAAAGAGTCTGGTAAGACCAGACTACTGTAGTTGGGCTGTTCTTTTCATATTTGCTCACTTTGGTTACTGCTGGGAGCCACCATATTTCAACGGCTGGAGAGAGAGATGGAAATCAAGATGTTTCAGTTGGAGTTCAAGTTGAAGTTCTTTTTTGTCAATTACACCTGTGTGGATAGACTTGAGAAGTTTTTTTAAGGTGAGCACTTTTTTTAAATCATGCTTTAATGTCTTTAATCCTTTGTTGTGGTACTGTACATCAATAATTAAAACTGATCCCACTGTGTGAAATCATGGCCTGAAAACCTGGCCTCCTGTAACATGTCAGAGCAGGTGCTCTGTGTGTTTTATGCCCTGTGTGGGCTCCCTCAAAACACAGTATGCGAGCACGGATTAGGAGAGAAAACAGATGCAAAGTGCCAATAGGTGGCATATTACATCATTTTGGCATATTACATAATAGATGCACAGCCTTTAAAGTTAATCACAGTAATTGACAGTCATTTTGTACATGCTACAGCTTTGCAGCTTTAAATGTTCAAGAGCAAAATACTGCCCATGGCTAGGAACATTAAAAAAATAAATCTGAACAATGGATTTGACTAAATCTGATATACAGTGACTCAAAAAGTAATTAGACAATTAAAACTAGAATTTCACAGATTTCCATCTTACGGTTAAACCATGGCATGAACACAGCATAAGCTTGTTGTTTTGGTTAAGGAGGAACTGTAAAAGATGGCTGCTGGTTGTCTGTGGTGCTCAATAACAATCTTCTACAACTCTGTATAGCCTCATGGAACGTGCTGATGAAGGTGACAAAAACGGTGATGTTGACATGCAGGGAAGATTTTATTTGATTCTATTATTACATTCAGAATTAATGCAATGGACAAACATTGTATGGTCCTGAGACTTCCACAGAAGATATATGTTTTTAAAAAAAATATATTTAGACCAATATTTCTATTATTGATTGCTTTCAGGATGTGAAGAGTTTCAACAAGAATTTAAAAAGGTGTTCATGAAAACATTCCCTACCCAACATTTAACCAAATTATGTTTTATTAACCTAGTTCGGGGGGGAACACATCAAATAAGCTACTCAAGTGCTACTTAATAGCACGAAGGCAGCCCTGGTGAAAAAAAAAAGTATACTTTATTGTATTTCAAATATATTCTCTTTTCCGATAGTATATTAGAAATATACTTACAAAAAATGTACCATTTCTAAATATATAAAAAATATATTAGCATCATATTTCACAATACAACTTTTAACACACTTTAAAATAATTGTATTTTAGTATATTTTTTTAAAATATATTTTAGAAAAATATACTTTAAATGAAAGTTCAGTGTACTTTTGTAAAGTGTACTTATTTGAACATTACTTTATACTTATATTTCTTATACATTTTAAATTTATGCTCAAAATTGTTAACAATGCACTAAAAGCATATTTTAAAAATACATAATTAATATCATTAAGCTGTATAAAAAGTTAAATACTGTTTAAGGTTATTTATTCATGCTTAACTGTTCAAGCTTAAGCATGAATAAATAAGTGATAATAGATTATTATTATATAAATAAATTATTATTATATGCACTAAAAGCCCATTTTTAAATATATACAGTGTATGCTATAAGCCCTACTTTAGTTGTGATTTAAGTGTAAATATGTTTAATAAGTTTAAACTGGCAAAGAAGATTCGTATTACAATCGTACACACACATCTATATTAAACCAACAGCACACTTAAAATACAACGCAAGAAAATATGAGTTAAATAGTGGTTTCTTATCGGAATTAAAATGTCTCTTCATTGGTCTGTGACCAATCAGATTGTGTTGCTCAATGCCTGCAGCCAATGCACCTGACCTTATCTCATATATTCTGTTAACAGATTGCGTTCTTCACGAGTGTTTGCTGTCAACTATCCCAGATTATGTGTAAGCGGTCATCAGATGCAAGTGTAATGAGCAGCTCACCAGAAAATTGAATATAATGTGTAATTTATATTTATGTATAGAGATGGTCAGTGGAATTAGTTCAATTATATGTTTTCCAACATCTTCCAGTGTTCATTTAATGAAAAACAAAGTTAATTTTGTTTAGCTTTGCTGAAACCATGTGAAACCATTTATAAAAATCGTTGGGCTTGTTTAATGAAATGTCTCTTCATTAGTTATGTGTGTTAGATTTGATTTATTTTATTGTAATGTCCTTGAAAACAAATGCATTCAACATTGGGAAAGTAAATCAGTAAGTAATTCATTAAAATATAATGTAGCATATTTAAAATACTGTATTGTGTAACATTATGTAATTCAAAGTATATTGTACAATGTATAGCTAAGTAATAACACATTGTATTGTTATTGACTACAAAGTGTATATTTTTAGATATTTGAATGAGTCAAGGTAAATAAAATATATATTATCTTCATAGTATATTGCTTGTGTGTTCTGAATGTACTCGTAATTCATTTGTAATTTATTAAAACACAAATAAAGTATGCTATAACACAAAGTGTACTTATAATACAAATAAAGTGTACTATAACACGAATAAAGTATACTTATAATACAAATAAAATATACTTAACACAAATAAAATCTACATATAATACAAATAAAGCACATTTAATATCACTAAGCATGTAATTAGTCACTATACTTAAAGTGTACTAAGTATACTTAAAGTTGTTCCAATTTAGCACACAAAAGTACACTAAATACACTTAAAGTTGTGGTTTAACACAATTTAATTACAACTTAAATATACTTAGTACAAAATTAGTTGTGTCAAAATAGCACACTTCAAGTATACTGAAAATGAGTCTGGCCGCAAGTATACTTAGTATACTTTTTTTTCACTAGGGAAGCCATATATATTCACAGTCAAACTCACCTACAGATTCTCTGCAGTCTTCAGAACAGGTTTTGCCTAACAGCCACCATGTCGAAGATTGAACTCTTCCATGTCCAACAAAAAATATCCAATATCCAATTTCCAGGATTTTTCATCAAATCCAGCCATTCCCAAAGAGGGCCATTACACCACCAGGTGCCATCACTGAGTCTCCAGCTCCAGTCCACAGTCGGAAGCCAATCCAATGGGCCCCAGATTCCACTGCTGCTAGACCACCACCTTCTTCACTTTCTGCTCAGCATCACTCAGTGGGTTGTTCTAGCACTGTTCCCTGTTTGGAATTACCGGCTGCAAAAAGCGATCATCTTTCCCTTTAGCATGAGGCTGCCTCCGCTAGCAGGGCAGGTACATCCTGTTGTTACCAACCCAAATTCTCTCCGTCGTTCATAGCCCACAATGAGGCTGCCTCCGCTAGAATCGCAGGCCCATCCTTACCCTCTGGCTACCACTAAACCTTTTCCCCAGCCGTGGCTTACAGCAGACCCTAGCATGAGGATGCCTCTGCTAGCGGCACAGACCCAGTCTTCTCATTTTCCACCTCAGCTTTCTCTCTCCTTTCCAGTCATTTCCCAAGCTTTAGGGACATTTGCAAGTGCAAGACCATCTCCCTTTTCTACATCGACCCTGGATGGTCTCCCCCAAAACATGCTTCCTCAGGCAAAATCACCATTTTCTCTGTTTAAAGCAACCCAGATGCCCATACCTCCAAAACACCATCCCTTCGGAACCGCCCCCTGTCACCAGCAACATCCGAATGCAGATTCTATTAGAAATTCAGACAGCTGGTTCAGAAGTGGACCCCAACCTACCCAATTCAGAAGTAATCTTTAAATAAACCACTACCCAATGAGTCTCTCAATTCAATTATCCAATTATTTTACCTCAGAAGAAAGGCTATTTAAGCGGAATATTTCCACAAATTAATTTTCGGCTCTGTTTGCTTAAACAAACTCACAGACACCACTGCTTATTAAAGGCATCCAAAAGACCAATTACCGCTTGTTGTAACACAAAAATTCTGGAAGGGTAGGTTAAAAATTAAATTATTAATTGTACGGATTTTAAAACATTTTCATGTCTCACAAGAAATTGGATGTTGTCACAGCAAATTTGTAGACATTTGTAAGTGTGTGTGTGTGATGTGACCCCCCCATATTTATTTATAAAAGGTGGTGGGAGGGGGGTACATTGTTTTAATGATGTTGATATATGTGTATTTAAAACTCTGTAATTAATAATTTGCACAACTAAGATTTCCGGGTCCCAGCCGACCGTGTCTGTCCGATTGCCTCCCTGCTTCACGGACGTTTCAGTGCCCAGCGAACCTTCTTGTGACTTTGCTGTTATCAGCCTCTGTGACTTTCTGATCATTAAACCTGGTGTTTTGAGAGAATACACCTTTTTATCTTATTCACAATTGAATCCTCTGTTCTTTCTCCTAGTGCACATGACAGAACGATCTGACCAATCATGGATCCAGCGAAGATGGTTGAACTAAAAGGATATCTGACTGCCAACAGTCAACGTATGGAACGGCAGGAGGAGCATGTCACCGTCACCGCCAACGCACGGGCTGTGCAGGCACTCGTGAAGCAGATGTCCGAGCTCACGACTCAGATAAAACAGCTGACATCGCCCACTGCACCCAGCCCACCATCTGTTCCCCACAATCCAGTCGCCGTCATCAACCCACACGAGCCATGCATCCCAACACTGGAGAGGTACGCGGGTGAGCCCGAGTTATGCAGACCTTTTTTGACTCGATGCTTGCTCCTCTTCTCACTACAGAAAAGCAACGGTCCTAACACTGAGCCTTGCGGTATTCCATACTGAACTTGTGATCGGTGTGACATCTCTTCATTTACTGCTACAAACTGATAAAGGTCAGATAAGTATGATTTAAACCATGCCAACGCAGTTCCATTAATGTCAACATCATTTTTGATTCTATTCAAAAGAATATTGTAATCGATAGTATCGAATGCAGTGCTAAGACCGAGAAACACTAATAGAGAGATACAACCACGATAAGATAAAAAGAGTAAATCATTTGTAACTCTAATTAGAGCAGTCTCAGTACTATGATATGGTCTAAATCATGACTGGAAATCCTCACATATACCATTTCTTTCTAAAAAAAAAAAAAAAGGAACATAATTGTGAGGACACAGCCTTTTCTAGTATTTTTGATAGAAAGGGTAGATTTGAGATTGGCCTGTAATTGAAAAATTCTTTAGGATCAAGTCGTGTTTTTTTAATAAGTGGTTTAATTATAGCCAACTTAAAAGTTTTCGGTACATATCCTAATGTCAAGGATGAATTAATAATATTAAGCAGAGGATCTATGACCTCTGAAAGTATCTCTTTTAATAGCCTAGTTGGTATAGGGTCAAGCAAACATGTTGTTGATTTTGATGATTTAACAAGTTTAGCTAATTCTTCTCCTCCTATAGCAGTGAATGAGTGTAATTTTTCCTCAGTGATACTACAATGCTCTGTCTGTGTTGCAAGGAAGAAACAGGATCCAATAATGCACAGAGAGTTAGTTTATTGAGGGAGGGCTATGCCTCTTGTCTTGTGTCTGCTCATACGTCTGTGTCTAGGTCTGTGTTACAGGAGGAGGTGGTGAATTTTTCTAACGTGCCCAAGGAGTACCTCAACCTGAAGGAAGTGTTCAGTAAGTCCAGGGCTGCTTCTCTTCCTCCTCACCGTCCCTATGACTGTGCAATAGATCTTATGCCAGGTACGTCTCCACCTAAGGAAAAGTTATACTCACTTTCTATTCCAGAAAGGGAGGCCATGGAGAAATACATTTCTGATTCGCTAGCCTCCAAGTTCATCCGCCCCTCTTCTGCTCTGGCGTTGGCGGGGTTCTTTTTTGTGGGTAAGAAGGATGGGTCCCTGCGACCTTGCGTTGATTACCAAGGGCTGAACAACATCACAGTAAAGAATACCTATCCTTTGACGTTGATGTCTTCAGCCTTTGAGAGGTTGCAGGGAGCATCAATATTCACAAAATTGGATTTACTTAATGCTTATCATTTGGTCTGCATAAGAGAGGGGGATGAGTGGAAGGCTGCTTTTAATACCCCTAGGGGGCACTTTGAATATTTTGTCATGCCCTTCGGGCTTGGGAGTCCAACTCCCCAGCAGTCTTCCAAACACTAGTCAATGACATGCTGGGAGAGATGGTAGATCAGTTCATTTATGTCTACCTGGATGACATTTTGATGTTTTCTTTGTCTCTCCAGGAACATGTCCAGCACGTTCGACTAGTGCTCCAGAGGTTGCTAGCGAACGGGCTTTTTGTCCAGGAAATGCGCTTTCCATGCACAGTCTGTTCCGTTCCTAGAGCACATTGTCTCGTCCAAGGGAATTCGCATGGATCCCGACAAAGTTAAGGCTGTGATAGATTGGTCAACCCCAGATTCCCGCAAGGCCCTGCAGAGGTTTCTGGGGTTCGACAATTTTTATCTACGTTCCATTCGTAACTTCAGCCAACTAGCTGCGCCTCTGACAGCGTTGAACTCCCCCAAAGTGACGTTCAGGTGGTCTGGTGCAGCCGAAACTGCATTTTCCAACCTCAAGAGCCACTTGTTTCGGCTCTCATTCTCATCGCCCCTCATCGATCCATCATGTCAGTTTGTGGTGGAAGTGGACGCTTCAGAGGTGGGGGTAGGAGCAGTTCTTTCCCAGCGCTCTTCCTCGGATGACAAGATGCATCCTTGCACGTTTTTTTCATACCAGCCAAATGTAATTACGACATTGGTAAAAGGGAACTGTTGGCAGTTAAGCTCACATTGGAGGAATGGCGTCATTGGTTAGAGGGAGCGAGGGTTCCTTTTATCGTTTGGATCGACCATAAGAATCTGGAATATATTAGATCTGCCAAAAGACTCAACTCTCTTTTTTTGGATGTTTTGAATTTTCTCTATCGTACCGCCTGGGTTCAAAAAACATCAAACCCGATGCTTTATCCCGCATTTTTGACCGCTCCGAACGCCCGTCTACTCCCGAGTGCATTTTTCCGGAGAGACTTATCGTCTCGGCACTCACATGGAGGTCGAATCGAAGGTCAAATTGGCCTTAGAAGGGGTAACGCCTCCGCCCGGTGGCCTACTGAATCTTTTATTTGTGCCTGAGGTTTGCAGGTTGAGTTTGAGGTAGTCGATGCATCCCCATTTTTCTTCGGAATGACTACAATAGGTGAGGAAAACGAGGACTCCGATTCCCGAATGACACCAGCATCTAGTAACTCCTGCAGATGCTTGCGAACTGCATCATAATCCTGAGGGTGTATTGGCCGAGCTCTTTGTTTGAAGGGGGTTTCATCATGTAGCCGTCTGGTCTGGTTGTTAATCCCCATTGCAGCTTCTTTTGTGATCACACTTTGCTGCGATTGTAATTCTGCAATGACACTTTTTCCAGGGACTAGAATGTCATGCTCAGTTTCATTTTTCAGGATCACTGGGATTTTCCGGGATGTCCTAGGAGGAAGTGTGACAAGACAAGAGGACCTTGGACACAAAAGACCTCCTGGCAAAGAAGAATCAGAAGGTGACTCCATAAGAACTAATTTAACAGAAGACGGCTATTGTGTACTGATTGAGCCTTCAAGAAGGAGAGTTTTTCTGGCAGGAACAACTTCAGGCTTGGTACCTATAACTCGCATAGACCCAACAATGCTATTGGATTTTTGCTTGAATCTGTGTCCAAGAACATTCAGAATGGCTTTAAAACCATAAGATAAGGTCTGACAAGATCCCATATGCTCTGAATCAGAATTATTCTCATAGGCTAAGTCAAGGGTGTTTGTGCCTATAAGTACAGAAGATTAAGCACTACCGCTGGTATCTGCAGTGACCAAAGCAAGTGGTGAAATCTTGGTCTCAGCTCTGAGGAAATCCTTGAGGAACACAACATCAATTTCGATATACCCAAGGTAAGGAACGAGCTGACCATTTGCTACCTCCACCTCAAGAAGATGTTCAAGAGGCTTGATTTCCAAATGGGACAAATTCTGCTCATAATATGTCTGTGAATATGTGGTCACCTGTGAGCCTGTATCGAGAAGACAATTGCCTTTTTGACCTGCAATAAGGATTTCAGCTGTGCACTTTGCCCCAACCAATCCCTTTGGCAGAACAAATGCTTTGTTTCTGGTACGCACATGCCAATTGCAACTTTTGCTCTTATACTCTTCGGGACCCCTGATACACGTTTCAGCCCCTGTTTGTCCTTCAACTGGAGCTGGTTCTAGTTTAAAGGGGCAGGATGGGATGACCCCACAAGTATCTCCCAGGTAGACTGTCTCTCCTTCAGAAGCTTTCTTTTGGAGGCTACCGGAGCAGGATTTGCTGCATTATCACAAGATGAGACAATGTGGCCATCCTCACCACAGCGAAAACACTACCAGGGTTTAGGCTTACTCAGTTGTTTTGGGAAACTTCACTCAAGTTTGTTTGCACAGACTGTGATTTGGTCATCTTTGCAGTTGATTTAACATGTGCTGACTTGGCTGGCTTAACAGTAACAATGTGACTCTGCAACTCCGCTACTTGTTTTTGCAAGTCACAAACCCTACTATCGTGAGAATCCTTGGTTTGCTCTTTGGCCTTCTTTAAGCTCTCCACCTGGTCTTGAAGCACTGAAACCTGCTTTTTTAAGTCAGAAATAGACGTTTGAGGCGACACCCCCTCATCCGAGGAAGCATAGAGGGAGTAAGTCGTAGTGTGCTGTTTGATTGAGCCTAGATGCTTTTTCATACAGAACTCTTTTTTGCTTTGATTGTCTTCTGCTGTGTGCAACAGCAGTAAAAGTTCTGAGAAGGGAGGGGGATCAGTTTTATTTTGTTCAAGCTGAAACTCTGAAATTAGGGCATTGTCCCGACAACCCCTACAGAACTGTCGCAGCAAGTGTTGGTCAGCTTCACTAGAAGACACGCCACCTCTTCTTATGGCCAGCGTCAAAGCTACTTGCAGACATTGTAAGAACTGGGATGGTTTTTCTCCTGCATCCTGCAGTGTTTTCAAGAATTTAGCAAATAACTCATCGCCATCCACAACGGTTCCATAAAAAAATCTAAAAGATCAAGATATGCTCGAGGTGTAGCATGTGAACCCAACATCGTCACAATGTCTGCTGCAGGAGGCAAAAGGCTGTGAAGGATCTTTCGGGATCTGACTAAATCTGAAAGAGCAGGATCTTGTAGCATGAGTTCCACACTTTTGTTCCATGTATCATAATCCACCTAATTTCCTGGACGAGGGGACCTTCCAGAAAAGAACCTTAGCTTGAGAGAGCATTTTCACTCTTCACAATATGCTCAACTACAACATGCTGCACTTCTGGAGGGTTCACATTAGGAACAGGCATTCTGGCCAATGGAACCAACACAGTATCAGTTAGTGTTTTCCGGTTCCCTTGAACTGGATTGACCTGAGAAAAAACTGGCTGGATCTCCGGCATGGCATTTGCAAGGGTAGGTGGTTGAAGAGTTCTTCCAGAGTCACCTTCATTCTGAGATACTGGTTCTGTGCATTTTGAAAGCTCCTCCTTTAAGATTTCCTCAAAAGATTTACCACTAAGCTTTGCAATGCATTTCAATTCACCCATATAGCCCTTGGTTGCGCTACTTGTGACAGTTTGCACATAGATACTGGACAAAGCCTTAATCTCATACTTGTGATTGGGCTGATGTGGGCTTTCAAAAATTAATGGCAGCTGAGGCTCTAAGTTCTGTAGTGCAATTCCACTCTCATACTCAATTATCACATTTTTTTGTGATATGGGGACTCAATGCGAACAATCCTGCAAATGCGCTCATATCTGCTGAAATGCTCAGTCAGATCGTTATCTCTCTGTATTTGTTATACCAGTCACAATAAGTGAGTTTGGAACCTTAACGTTCTCTTGCTCAATGACTTCCATTTTCACAGTGCAGTGTCTCTTTAGATCTGTCTGTTTACTAGTAAAGAATCTCTCTACTTACTACTCCTGGCTGGCTCGCCAAAGCTGTAGCACCCCCTTCAGGTCACCAGGATACCATGGCTTAATTGGCACCCAGGTGAGTCGTACAAAGGGAAACGTGGACCAGTACTCTAGGTTTGTAGGGAGCAGTAGTGAGAGATTGAAGGAACAGACAGACAACAAAGGTAAATTCAAATTATGTGGAAAGATTTATATTAAGGAAAGTGATAAATTATTAAATTAATTAACAAATTATTTATCTTCCAGGGAAAAATCAAACAGCGAAAAAAGTAAAGATTATTAATGGAATACAATGAAATTACTGTCAATAAATAAATAAAAAACAACTGAACTGGTTTCCTTTTCTTTCTTAGAATTATTTATTCCTTTTTAATTTCTATTTTTAAATCTAGATGTATAGTATTACTTCAAGTTTGACACCTAGTTTTTTTTTCTTTTTTTTTTTACCAATTTATCTTTTAGTTTTCTAATTATTTTAACTCATTTTAGGTATTAGGTTTATTAATTAAAATCTGGATAACATCGAGGGAGTCCTTAAGGTAAGCAGAATAGGTAAGAACCTTTCTCTTAACCAGACCGGACGGTGACTGAGTGCGTGTGTGTGTCTTTTGTGCTGCTGGTGATTGGGGAGATGATTGGCTGCAGGTATGCATGATCAGTATTCAGGTGAGAGTGTGCGCTGTGAGTCTGTGACGTGGGAGCCTGGCATGTCTGTGACATTAGCCCCCTCCACGGCCTGCTCCTGAGGGCCGTGGACCCCTTGGTGGTCGGCCTCGCAGTGCAGGTCTGTCGGGATGAGAGGCATGGAAATGTTCAAGCAGAGTAGGATCAAGAATATAATTTCTGAGAACCCATGAGCGTTCCTCTGGTCCGCAGCCTTCCCAATCCACCAAGTACTCCAGGAGACCACCCCGTCACCGGGAGTCCAAGATCTCCTTCAGGGTGTAAGCGGTGCCGTCTTCCACGATGAGTGGGAGGGGGGTCTGCTCGGCAACGCCAGGCTCTGTGGAGGGAAGAACAGAGGGGTAGTGAGGCTTTAGGAGTGAAACGTGGAATGTAGGGTGTATCCGGAATTCAGGTGGGAGCTGGAGCTGGTAAGTGACGGGGTTGATCCGCTGGAACCAGTAATCGATGGCTGGTACATCCGATGGTTCTACTGACAAGGGGAACAGTGGGGGTTGGTACCGGAGAGCGCATTGGAAGGGGGTCAGTCCAGTGGTCGCTTGTCAGAAGGAGTTCTGGGCATACTTGGCCCAACCCAGGAACTGGTTCCAGGAGTTCTGGTGACCATGACAGAAGGTATGGAGGAATCGACCAATCTCCTGGATCTTCCTCTCCGTCTGCCCGTTTGTCTGTGGATGGTAGCCAGACGATAGACTTACAGTCACTCTTTCATCCAGCACATTTATTTTTTCTTCTCGATCCAGGGAAAATAAGCAGTGAATTCGTGGAAATCTGTTGATGGTTTAATTTTAGTCACGGTTCGCTGGGAGGCTCAACATTTTGATCAACGCTGTGATGAGCTCAGTCTGTGTCATCGCCGCGTTCACGATGAAAACAATCAAAAATGACTCAAAATCACAACAAAATATAGTCCAGTTTAAACTAAATAAAGATCTTTCCAGACGCGCTGTCTAATTTACTCACAATCACTTTTGTTTTCTCTCTAAAAATATCTCTGCCGATCTCTGTGCTTGCATATCCGTCTCTCCTTCCCCGCACGCTGCTGATGTCGGTCGACAGTGAACTCTAACTCACACTCTCTTAAAGGGAACACAACACTCAAATACTGTATATATGTTACATTCACAATATAAGAAAAATAACAGCAAAAAGAAAAACACTTCTAGATGATATAAAATAAAAGAAAAATTAACTTTTCATTTCCGAACTCAGTGTTTTTTTTTAACCTTTTCTCTTCTTTTTAGTAACACCTCTGGCTTACTTTTTTTTTTTTTATTCTTATTTGTAATCAATCTGGGTTACACCAGTATAATCATGATGTACGAACAATGTAAGTTCATTTTAAATGCTTGTATTCCTGTGTAAGAATGTATCTCTGCTTTAATATCTCCCAGCCATACGTTGTTTGATATTAACACATTTCTCTGTCTCTTCCTGAACCAATGTTGCACAGTATACAGTTATGAAATGTATCATTAATATGTTTAGCGAACTTGGGATTAAAACTGTATTACATCAACACCTTTTATGACACCTGACAAAACATGCAAAGTGGGTCATAAACAGAGACAAAGATAATCTTTCCCGCTCAGAATTCACCCTCAGGATTGGTCAACACAGGCAGGAGAGGTGTGGATTAGTTGTCTTAAAAGACAATGGACGCATTTCTTTACAGCTTTTCTCTACTTTTCCACAGACCTTTCCTCGCGTCCTCTCAACCCAGCTTGCCCATCGCCATGCGGCTTCAGCCCTGGCTTGGCGGCGCAGTCATGTTGGTTCTTTTCCTCAAAGTCGGCGCGATCCGCTACTCAGTCCTCGGACAGGCACTGAGCGACAGACACTTTTTGGCAACATTCACTCTCAAACTACCTTCAAACTTCCTGTGAATCTGAGACACGATCACTTGGGAGAATTGAGAGAGAGCGCTCCAGCTCACAGAACGCTCTGAAGAGGACTCACACGGATTCTTTTATACTCAACACAAAACAACCCATGCAAGTATAAATTCCATCAAAATTTAGATGCGTTTTAAGACTAGTACCCTTGTTTCTCTGTAGTAATGTTTGCGAAATTGCCATTCTAAAGCCTTCCTTTATGTTCTTTCTCTTTCTCCTTTCGTTACTTTTCGTTATCCTGTATATATATGTATTATTTATTTAATTGTATGTATTTATAGTATCAATGACTAAAACCATTGTATACACGTTTGATTTTCATTGTTGCCGCTCACAAAACATAAGTCACTTTAATGTTCAGATCTAGCTACAGCTCTCATAAGTATCTTTGAATACTTTAACTGATATCCCAGTAGTTAGGAAAGTTCTTTGTGGCAAGAAGAGTAGCCTTCCTGAAGTTTTGGTAGAAAGAATAAAACTTTGAGATAATAGATCGTAGGCTACTGTTTGTTCGTCGGTTCAGATGAGTTTTGAATCGAGCCAATTACCAAGCTCAGAGCCCTCTCCCTGGACAGCATGCCAAATATGTTTTTACCAACTTAAACTATCCAACATATTTGTAAGTGTGAACTTGTGAACAATTTTTTTTAAGTGTAGATGTTTGAAATATTGAATCCCTTTGTTAACAATGGATTCTGAACAAGCAAGTAGGACAGTGAGCGCTCACAACAATATTTATACTATAAGTCATTTTGACAAGTGCATTTGTTGTTGTTAGGAGCCATGTAGTTACACATATAGTACAGCTCATGTTATACAGTACATCAAGCTTTATGAATTCTTTTGAGAGAGTCTTTTTCGAGAAAGATATTATGTTGCGTTCAAGTATCAAATTTCAGCCATCATTCAGAATAGTACAATAGTACATGATAGTTTCAGATAGAATAGGGATGGATTAAGGAATAGTGAGAAAGTAATTTGTTTAAACATTTTTATATAAGTTTTTTATATATATTTATCCAAACACACATTTATTTTGTGTGCACATATCCTATTTTGTTTATCCTAACATGTATCTTGTTTTTTGTTGTTTTTTACCTAACCATATTCAAATTCACATTCAAATGTCCATAATTCAAACTATCTCTATTTCTCTATTAATACATACCTACATAACTGAACTCAAGTGCAGTGGTTCAGAGATTTGAAAATAGTAAATATTGGGGTTTCACACATTTTTCGTATACCTGTACACTGCATGTTTAAGTTTGTGTTGTGTTTTCTATTATACAGGGTGTAGACCAGACAGGCCTATAGTAAAAATTATTCAGGCACTTCATAGATCTTTGATATTTAAAGGAAGTGTATGTAAGATTGTGGTCAAAACTGGTACTGAAATCACTTTTAAATTACAGTGTATGTGTATACTGAGCTGTGTATTCCCTCTCCCTCTCCCCCTGACTCGAGGTTGCCAGATAGACTGCAGGATCCAGCAGGAGCATTTGTAGCTGCAGCTGTAGTAACTAGAGCAGAGCTGGCAACCCGGATGCCGAAACACTACTGACTTTGTGATTGGTAGATAGGTGGAGGGTGGTGCTTCAGGCCAAAAATCAACATGTCAACATCAACATCAGTTGAGGGCTGCAACAACAACTTTTAAAGGTGTCATGAACTGGATTTTTTTATTTTTTTATACTGTTGTCTGAGGTCAACTAATGACATTCGTGTTGTTTTTACATTCAAAAACATCATAACTAATATGTAATAGGCTATATTTTCTACCCTGGTTTTGAGCCTCTCTTCAAAACACTGGGTTTTGATGGGTGTGCCGCAATGGAGACTTGAAAGTAAACGCCCACGGCTAGGATTGAATAAGATTTGCATAATTAATGAGCTTCAACTCCTATCATATCCCCGTCAGTTCAGTTCACATTAGGAAGGGGTTGTTTTGAACGCGGCAACCGGAATGATTAAAGTACATCTTTATCAAAAAAACACAATGATTTATTTATCATCCACCCGCGATTGATGGGACTATTATTTTTGTATTACATATCCCGCACGATTGTCAATATAAGCGTGAACCGCGCGCCCACACACACACACACGTGCGTGCATGCACCCTTCAAATGTCAAATCAAGAGAAAGAATAGCAGAACAAGAAAAAAAACATATAACTCAGAAACGTTGGGCTTTGTGAGCCCTGGCCTTCCTGAGCCCTTTGTGAGTCCAGCATGCTAAAGGTTTTTTCTGTTAGACACGTACACATAAGAAAAAGATATATAACAATACAATAATATTACATATAAAAAAAAACACGTTTTAATCATATAAGTGTGTTGCACCATTTCTCCTGTCAGATCCAATATAGAAGAATAGCATTGTGTTTTAATATCAAATGTCTGCAAATCCAGCTCGACCTAAGATTTGTTTACAAACAATTCCGCAGTGGAATTAAGTGAACACCAAAGGCCTGTTGCATGAAGCTGGCTGAACAAACTCTGAGTTTTAGAATAGGTTTAGAGTTGACAAATCCAGATAAATCCTGCCTGGTTTAGATTAAGTTCAACGGTCTCTCAAAGCTTGATATAAACTTTGTTTGTCAACTCAGGTTTAATCCAGTGTTAGCGATTAAAGGTAGGGTAGGTAAAAATGATCTAAAACACTTTTGTCTAAATTTGTTTAAACTTTCTTTATATGTCAATACATAATTAAAATGTAAGTACTCTGAAAAAGAGAGTATAAAAATCAAGTGACTCTAGACTTTTTAATCTGCAATAAACACTGCTCATTATTTTCGTTCGGGATGAAACAAATGATTGGCTTGGGCGACTGTCACTCTCTCTCGCTACCATGGCAACCACCGCTTTTGCTACAGGTTCTGCCCACACACAGCCTAGGAAGAGGAAAAGCATTCAAAATGCACGGTGCCGGGTTTTGCAGTCAGCGAAGGCAAACAATGCAAAAAAAAGGAAGTAGGCCTACATGTAAAGGCAATGCACAAAAAGTCTTTGGATAAACAAAGAAATCAAACATGAGTTTGAACTGAGGGACTTCAAGCGGCTGAAAAATGACTCATTGCAGCTGTATTTCTGCTGGACAGGTGATCTTTCGGTAACACTTTATTTTAAGGGTCCAGAATAATGCACTAGTTAAGCATTAATTCATGATTAATGATGAATTATTTAAGCATTAGTTAAGCATGAACACACATGTAATTAATGATTAATGTAACATTAATTATGCATTAGTTAAACTAGTAATTAATTATTTGTTTGTTTACAATTATGCACTAGTTAAGCATCGACACAGTAGTAATTAATGATTAACTTAACATAATAGAAAGGGCATATTAGCCATTATTTACAACTTAATAAGCCATATATTATTTTTGTGTAGTGATGTAATTATATTTCTGTGCCATTCTGTTAAGTTAACTGAACAATAAGCTAGTAGTTATGTTTAATTACTGCTGAATTTGCCATTATAAATGGCTAAATTTGTGTAATAAAGCAAATTTGACCCCCTATTCTAAAGTGAAAGCTTTATCCTCATCAATTATGGCACTTATTGAGTGATATTCAAGTTTACTAACCAGAATAAGCCAATAATTAAGCCTAACTACCATTAATACAGTACTAATAAAGGCAATTTGACCCCCTATACTAAAGTGAACGTTTTATCCTCCTCAATTATGGCACTTATTGAGTGATATTCAAGTTTACTAACCAGAATAAGCCAATAATTAAGCCTAACTACCATTAATACAGTACTAATAAAGGCAATTTGACCCTCTATTCTAAAGATAAGTTCTTATTGTTTAGCAGTTATGTGTATTTTTATGTAAAGTGTGGTTCTACATGAATCTAATATGTACAACATTAAAAGCAATAAACAATCTGCTGCACACAGTTCAAAGGATTTACATTAAACAAACTACACCTTAAAACCCTAAAATGAATAAGATTTCTGTAATCATTTAACCATTATTTATCATGTAATACTTATTTTGCTTGCCATGGGTCACAATGACTAGAAAGTACACCAAAACGCAACATAAATTCACAAAAGACACTAATTTAATTTGTTCGGTGTAATCCACATCTTTAGAATCCATACAAAGAACTTCTTTATCCAGCGTTCTTCATCTTTCTCTTCAATAGCGACCGTAAACAAATTCCGCACTCTTTGGGAATTCAAACATTGCATTTTACGGCAGTAATATCAAACGCTCATTGGCTCTTGCCTGCTTCGTCACAGATTGCGGACATGCCGTGATTTAGTTTTTAGTCTGCGGTGAATGAGAAACGTGCGCACCTTCAAATAGTGGAATTAAGTTTAAATTAAATAATTTAAATTCTCTGTAACGTTACCTCATACAAAACTATATCACCAGAGAGGACTGCGACTGCAACATATCGTCACTCAGACTACTATTGGTTCCCGCGATTACGTGGATTACACTTTTGTTAGTTATGTTTTTCTTTATATATTTTCTTTTTTTTTTAAATGGTTATGTGTAGGTTTAGAAGTTTGAGTGAGATTAGTGGCTCAAAATATAATTATATATAACTAGTGGCTCAAATTGTAGTAGCAATACAGCATTTTAATGCTATATTGCTACTACAATTTTAATTAAATTTTTGCCCATTAAGTTGTATTGTCATTTTTATTCTCTGTAAAATTGTTATGTTTGTGTTTAGGGAAGTAACATGTATAAAATGGTAAAAGGAAAATTTTACATTTTTATATGATATAGTATATTTTATGTAATATAAACTTTGACTTTAGTATAGAGGGTCAAATTGCCTTTATTAGTACTGTATTAATGGTGGTTGGGCTTAATTATTGACTTATTCTGGTCAATAAACTTGAATATCACTCAATAAGTGCCATAACTGAGGAGGATAAAACTTTCACTTTAGTATAGAGGGTCAAATTGCCTTTATTATTACTGTATTAATGGCTTAATTATTGGCTTATTCTGGTTAGTATACTTGAATATCATTCAATAAGTGCCATAACTGAGGAGGATAAAACGTTCACTTTAGTATAGGGGGTCAAATTGCCTTTATTAGTACTGTATTAATGGTAGTTAGGCTTAATTATTGGCTTATTCTGGTTAGTAAACTTGAATATCACTCAATAAGTGCCATAATTGATGACGATAAAGCTTTCACTTTAGAATAGGGGGTCAAATTTGCTTTATTACACTATTTTAGCCATTTATAATGGCAAAATCAGCAGTAATTAAACATAACTACTATCTTATTGTTCAGTTAACTTAACAGAATGGCACAGAAATATAATTACATCACTACACAAAAATAATATATGGCTTATTAAGTTGTAAATAATGGCTAATATGCCATTATGCCAGACATCGTATTTGTTTATATTCATACTGATAAAGTTAGATTTTTTATTACATGTGATTCTGACATGATGTCACTACATACACACTGCTCCTCTCAGGTAAATAATGCGTCTTCCAGCTGAGCGGTCGGTGAGGCGCGTTCATGTATTTTGGGGGCGTGGCTTTGGAAAGAGCCCAGAAGGGAGAAGGTGGAGTGAATGGAAATAATGAGCTGTCTTTAAAACAGTTGTGAGCGGTCTACAGATACTCAAATTTTATACTTTCTTTTTAGAGTAATTACATTTTAATTATGTATTGATATATATAAAGAACGTTTAAACAAATTTGAAAAAAAAAAGTTTTTTAACCAATTCTTACCTACCCTACCTTTAATTCTGAAGTGCCTGCACCTGAAAGTTAGCCTAGAAATCTAGACGCACCCTAGCGGCAGCAAATTGAATCTGCCCGCAGTGTCGTCTAGCAACTCTCAATACCCTTCTGACCTGTAATCCCCTAACTCTTGCCGGGCCAATCACATCGTGTATAGAGTCGGCGGGCGGGGCCATAATGATGACGGCCGAGTTGCGTTTGCGTGCTTCTAGTAAACATAGAAACTGGCGAACGGCGGTCTTTTGAATCAGCTTTGACCTCACAGTCAGAGCTCTGGAAGACTTGGAGTTAAGCTTTTCGCTAAGAAAAGAACGGCACTGAAGTCATTCTTAAAAAGGGAAGATGTGTTCGGAGTTTTGCTGACCGGATACGGCGAATGTTTAATCTATCAACAAGCTCTGTTTCACCTTCGTTGCTCTGGTTGGTGGTAGCGCTATCCTATTGCGTGCAGAGGGAGTTTGAAAGACAACCGTTTATCCCGCCCCTCAGATTGAGCCCTGTCTATGGTGAGTTTCCAGACCAAACATCTTGATGTGGGTCTGGCTTGTCAGGCTACCTAAAAGTGTGACACATGCGGCAAACAGGCAATCACAGTGTCCATTTGATTCACTTCTCGCAAAGAGACAGAGGGCACAATTCACTTCTCTTCTGAAAATTGAGAGATCGATTTTGAAAATTATCATTAGATTAAATGCGTTTAAAAAGCAGGAACAAGCACTGCTGCTGCAGTGACAGTTTAAGAAAGGCAGCTGAAAGATTATCTAACTATATCAATGCATGATGTGAATCAAATAAATATGCCTAATAATTATAGGTTCACAAAGAGCTCAAATGAATACACGTTGTTTAAAAGAATTATGAATGCATGTTTTATATTTATATTAATATTTATCTACTTGTCAATTAATCTTATAATTATATGAATATATTATATTAATTCAAAGGAATTATAATTCGTATAATATAAATATAATAAATAATTAGCACCAACGGATAAGGAATTTTGTCTTTAAGGGTTTTTTTTTCACTATAAAATGCAAATTAGGAAGAAATACTTCCGGTGTGGCTGTATGGTTTGTATTTAAAAAAATATCTTTAAGTAAAACACATATTATGATGCTGAGTGAAATATGTTGGGTGAAATACAGCATTGACATAGCAAGGTGAACTGTTATAGATGCCCTTTCACATAAATTCAGACTTGCACAATGTGTAAATTAGCATTGTCAGTGAGCAATGAGCAACAATCCAGAAAGATTTACGTGTCTAATGATGTATGGCTCATTTTACCAGCACCTTTTTTTTCCAACTTGTAAAACTACACCCGACATTCCCACAATTTTATAACCCCACAAACTGTAAACAAATTAAGATTTTGTTGTTGTTGTTAAATTTTGTTACAGAATATTTCTTCTGAATAACATGATGAACCAGAGCTAAAAAAATAAATAAATAAAAAATGAAATCATCAATATTCACAATCACAATAAAGTAATTAACCTCTTAATATTAAAAGTATTCAAAACCAGTTTGATAGAATCTCAAATATATTTATTATGTTATTGTTAAATATAACTTATTTATATTAAATATAATGTAATTAAATATAATGTTTTCTCCCTATTCCAGTTCTCTGTGTAATATTGATCAGACAATGGTTAAAAATAAACCTTTTAAATTAGTATGAAATCAGTTTAATTACTTGTGAGAAATGTATAGTGTGTCATATTAATTCAATATTGAGTTTAGGAAAATAGAACCATGTAAAAAAAAAAAAAAAAAAAATTCTTTCATCTAAGTATTCAATTGCACTTGAACTCTTCTCTCTCAGTTTGATGAACTTAATGTGGGATCACTGAACATCAATGTGACAACCTCCTAGGGATAGTATGTCATATTTGCTCAAATAATCTAATTTACTTATGTAATTGATTGAATATAGTATCTAATAATAGTTGTTGTCTTTATTGATAGGCTTTTCACAGATTGGCACAACTGTTTGCTCCTTTATTCCACCCTCTCATTCAAATCAGCAAAGATCACAGGAACTGCACTTTGCTGATTCGAATCTTAACTCACATGTCTTTCAAGGTTGCCTGGGAAGGGAGGGTCGGTGCTTGGACCCCTCCTTTTTCCCATATATTCATATACATTAATGGGACCTATACAGGTACATTGATTCTCCTACAATTGCTATGCTGATGACACACTTTAATTTTAATTTCAAGCAGACTATCTGACTGCAGCTGCACAGATCTTGGACTGTACATCTCTGGTAGCATGGATGAAAGCTCCTGAACAATGTTTGAATCTTTGTATTTTTAGCACTTCTTGTGTTATTGCCTCCTTAAGATTAATTGTTTGTTGTATTCCTTATTTGTAAAATTGAATAGGAATAAAACTTTAATAAGTAACCAAGTTTTGTCTCAATTGATAGAGGGAACAAAATTAGAATGATTTATACATAATAATTTATTTTTTAATTAAATGGGTAACAGTTTACAATACGGTTTCTCTATGTTAATGTTAGTTAATAATAAAAATATATTTGTTCACTGTTTGTTCATGTTTGTTCACAGTGCATTAACTAACATTAACAATTTTTGAAATTAACGTTAACTATAAATGCTGTAGAAGTGCAGTTAACTTTTACTTCTAGTTAACTATAGTATTTAACTAATGATAACTAATGAAACCTTATTGTAAAGTGTTACCATTAAATGTCTTCGTCTGAGCTGGACAAGCATAAAAAGTAGCATAAAAAAATTACTTTATAAATGTTGTAACGGTTGATCCACTGGAGGCAAGGTTGTGAGAACCCATGTGCAGTCCTTTTATTATTTTAACTCAAAATCCAAAATCATAACATGGATCCAAGACTTGACCAGAACAAACTTGACATAAACAGCCATGACTTAGTGTCACCATCCATGGGTTGCAACATACAATAACTGACAAAGACACATGGCAAACATGAGGGCTTACATGAGGGCTTAAATACACAAAGACTGAGGACTAGACAAGACACACCTGTGAACAATGAGTAAACAATAAATCAGTGACAACTTGACACAGGAACACATGACAATAGAACACATAACAAAACCAGGAAGTGCATAACGAAACATGACAGTGAACATGAAAAACTAAAAAACATGAACCCAACACCAAAACACCCTGTGACAAATGTAAAATGTATTTTAATTTAAACTGTATTTTATTAAATTAAGTTGGAACAACTCAATAGACCTTATTCACAGAGTGCTTTTTGATATATATATATATATATATATATATATATATATATATATATATATATATATATATATATATATATATATATATATATATATATATGTATATATATATATATATATATATATATATCTTTGAGCTTTTAGCAGGAATGAAATTGAGGCTGTGATGTACAGACACATCTCTTCAGTGGGTTATTTAATCTGTTTTTGGATTGTTTTGCTGATGAAAGTATGCAAATATATCTTTCCAAGAAATTTCAATTGAAAAAAAAAGGATGATGTAAGATTTTTACAGCCGATGCCATTGAAAACACGGTAAGTATATCCCTTACAGCCTCACTTTCAATACCTTTCATGGCACTGCTCTGAATAATGTCTATTACATTTATTGCATGAATCTGTCTTTTATGAGTTGGGGATATTCATATTTATTGGATGGAAATTCTGCCCTCAATTCAATTGAGTTTGTACAATTAGGGTTTTATTTATTTATTTATTTATTTTGAGTGAACAAACAAGACATCCAGATGACTTTCTTTCAGAATATATGTTCAATAGTTGAATCATGTAACAAACCCATAACTGGAAAAGCTGCTTTTAATATGTGAAGTGAACTGGATACTCCATTGGCAGAGATTACTGATTGTTCCTCCTGCTTTAAATCCTCACTCGCTGTGTCTTCTTCTCTCCTTCAATCAACATTTGCATGCCAGGTCATAAGGTCTGATTCTGGCATTCATTACACAGGAGGTGATTTGCCTTTCACATAAACAGAGTAAATCCACACCCAGTAGCACTATCCTGCAGCTGCACTGGCAGGCAGACAGGTGAGCCAGGCAACCAAGGCACCATGCTCCCCGTGTTTTCAGGAAAGTTAAGTCAGTTTCTTAGCATGACTTGGTTACCCTCTATTCTGTTCCTTGGAGTTATTTATGTAGCCTATGTCCTCATTGGAGGTCTGGTCTTCTGGAAGCTGGAAGGATGGTACGTGTTGCAACAGATTGATCTCCTCAAAGAAAAAAGAATGAAACTACTTGAGAAGTACCCTTGTGTGGGTCAGAATGGCCTCCGGGATCTAGCAGAGGTATGAATGGATTTTGAGACTAGATTTTCCTTAATTAACTGGTACAGGGCTTTTTGTAACAGTGTTTGTTTTATATTCCACATTAACAGCAATAACAATCATGGGTAGATACAGTGAGAAAGTGCTAGGACAACTTTTAACACATTTTGCAATGGATGCAATTTGTTTCAGTGTTTAGAGCAAAACTTGAATTCAAATGTATTTAATCATTTTTATTCATTGAACATAATTACTCAAAAATTTTACATAAAATAGACAGGAATACCAGTTTATTTTTGTAATACGTTGAATGTATTATAACTGAATGAATAACCCAATGGGAATATCTTCATAGGCTTCTTTTTGGTTTATTGCTGAGATTATTTACATGGATATTTTAGCTTTTTGTTTAATAAAATGACACCCTCCTTTACTGTTTCTGTTTTATGTATTACAAATAAGTACTCATTGGTTGTCATCACTGTCTCAAAGATGATAAAAGCTGCTACTGTGAGTGGCTTGAGTCCAGACAGCAATGACACCGCAGATGGCTTCTGGAAATTTACCAGCTCATCTGTGTTTGCGGCAACAGTGGTCACAACTATTGGTGAGCAATGGGAAACTTATCACCTTAAAATTTGACAGTCCAGTTCATTCTGTTTTTTTGTGTGGCATCCATTCAATTGGGTGAAGGTTAACACAAAGTTTGTATCTTTCTGCAGGGTATGGGAATATCATTCCACAGACAACAGCCGGTCAGATCTTCTGTGTGTTTTTTGCTCTTTTTGGCATTCCTCTGAACGTAGTGATCTTAAATAGAGTTGGAAAATACATGTTGGCCATTGAGAGGAAGTTTTGCAATTTTCTGGAGAAAAAAATTGATAGAGGGGTGAGAATTTAACTCCTTTACCATTCAGCATTAAAAATGGATTAGTGGGTTGTAAGTATATATATATATATATATATATATATATATATATATATATATATATATATATATATATATATATATATATATATATATATATATATATATATATAATTATTATTCTTATACTTGCATAGATATTTGTTCATAAAAATAAGAAGTGAATATAGAAATTAACATGTTTGACCTTTACATGCACACAGACACTGTGCCCATGACTGTTCTTTTCCCACAGAAATGTGTACGAATATCCATTCACAGTATATCCTTCGTAAGTTCAGCATTACTGTACTTTGTAGTTCCGATGTTCCTCTTCAAAGAGTATGAGGGATGGAGTTACGCGGAAGCCATTTACTACTGCTTTATAACACTTAGCACTATTGGATTTGGAGATTATGTTGCAGGTAGGAGACCAGACATGCAAAAATGAACAGATTTTTAATTGTTGACATGTATCTGAACTATATAACAAATACTTTCTGATGCTCATCTGCTCACAGCATTGTTATTGATTATCTACATAATAGCAGTAGTTTTTTTTATTATTATTACATAAATCCTTCTTTTTTCTAATTCACCACCTGAAATGTAATTATATTTTGTAATTATTGTTGTAGCCCTATATTCAGGAAGTGACATTACAGCTTTGTTGGTGTGTCATTCAAAATTGAATTTGAATTTTCCTGAATTTGAATTTTGAATCGAGGTAGCAAATAAGATGCAGAATTGTAATTCAAATTTAAAATTATGTATATGTATTTAAGGCAAGAAGAAAAAAAGAAGAACATGCAATAATATAGCATTTAAGTATGTATTGGACAAATTATATTTAATAATTTACCATTAATTTATATTTTAATTGGTGGAACACCAAGGAAGTTTATATAGAGCTAAACTTTAATACAGTGGTTCTCAAACTTGGTCCTGTACTGCCCCTAACAATACCCAGTTTGGCTGTCTCACATTTGACACAACCATTAAGTCCCTATAAAAAGCTGATGAGTTGAATCATACAAAATGTGTCACAAATTGAATGTATCCTAAATAGTATTCTTCATTAGAATTAGTGTGTCCCAAACCAAAGTATGTTCAAATGAAGTAGGGAAGAGCGGGGCACAACCTAACGTTTTTTTGACTTTCTCAGTTTGTGTAAATCCACTTGGGGTTCAGGGACCGTATTTATCAAGCTTCTCAAAGTGCTATTTTAGTCTTAAGTGCTGAAAATTCATGAAATTTACTCCTACTTTCAAACTTAAGTATAAAAGCAAGTTATCAAATTTCTTAAATCTAAGAATCCCTCTTACTCTCCCAGTTATTTAAGACAGCTCGAGAGGTCTTGCCAGTAGGGGCTTTTGATGGCACTGAGGAGACAGATATGTGAGCAAATCTTTCAAAAGAGGGAGAATATGTTCGAAATGTTTGATGACAAGCAGTTAATCAAACGGTATTGTTTGGACAGAGCTAATGTTAATGTTGGTTAATGTTGGGTTTTATAATAAATATATATATATATATATATATATCCTGCCAGTTCTGTTTTCTTTTGGAATGATGGCTGATTATATATAAACAAAATATAGGCTATAGGTCAGTTAACAGCACACCAGTTTAAAAATTGTAATTAAGATATGGTGGAAAACATGATTATCTTTCATTTCAAATGTGTCCATTATAATGTATTGTCTTGAAAACTCTTTACTGTCAAATGTGTGTTAAATGTAAACTCTTATGAATTTCACCATTTAATGTGAATTTATCTGAAAATATTTTGAAATAAGGACATATATTCAGTGATTGGTTCATGCCTATGACATCATCCAAAATCCTGTTTGTGGCACAGCAAAGTGTCGTAAATCAACTCTAAGACTGAAACTTAAGATTTAGCCCTACACTTTACTTAAAGTATGATTGGGATGCTTGATAACTAAAAAGAATTTTTTTACTCTTAAGTCAAATGTTCTTTAAGTAATTCTAAGATACTTGATAAATACGGGCCCAGAGTATTTTTTTTCCCCACATTGAATTCACACGTCTAGTACAATTATGTGGTTTTGTTTCATCAATACAGTGTACACTTTTTTCTTGATTTACCCCGAAAGAATGGAAGTGAAATGTGACAACATGCCCCATAGGTGGGGTACATTATAACATGTGATGCAAAATGCAGTGAAGTGTCACCCAGGGGAATTTTTATTCTTCAAAAACAGCGATATTGGCCCTTATTTATCAAAAGTGCGTACACCAAATTTCCAGCGTAAACCTTGTGTACACCCAAAACCACTGTGACTTTGAGATTTATCAATATGGACGTTGGCGTACGACACGCTCAAATCCTTCGCCAGCTCAGGAGGTGGTGTACGCACATTTTGAGTTAGTGCGAAAATGCGCAGAAAAACGATTCCTAACACCACAAAACGCACTGACAAAGATATGCTATATTATGACCCACTGTAAAAACAACAACAACAACAGCATAGTAATTATAAACTTCAGTGTTTATTTGTGCAACATGGACTTCAATGTTTAATTTGTGTGACTATACCAAACCATTTGATTTGTAGGTATTAGTGATGGGAAGTTCGGTTCTTTTCCGCGAACCGGTTCTTTCGGACAGTTTGTTTCAATGATCCGGTTAAAAAAAACGGATCACCGGTTCTTTTACGTCTTTACGTAATGACGTCATTTCTATCATCCCGGCGGATGAAAATACATTAAAACACATCCATATAAAGTATTTGTAATCAAAACTTAGTATAGTAATAATTATTATTGACATCATCATCATCTTGGATACATTTTTTCACTTATGTTTTGCAACAGCACTCAATACAGTTCACCAAATCGAACTGAATCAATTGTTACAACATCTACTTCAAGATATTAGTTTTATTTCTAGTTTGAGAGACTGTCACTGTCACTGTCGTGCAAACACTGATGATTTACACGGATTAAATAAACTTACATTGACACAATAGGCCTACTTACACAAATCCTCAGTGTTCACCCGGGCTCATGTATTATCAACATCAGCTGTCCCAGTCCGAGAGAAACGGTTCGGTTACGACGCTATCACGCATGCTCAGTATCTCAGCTCACCGGTTCTCAGAATCGAATATGTCCGAAAGATCGAACGTGTCCGATAGAAACGGTTCTCGATTCTGTACAGATGATCCGTTGCAACCCGGTCGATCTGACTCGAGAACCGCTGTATCAGTGTGTGTGCGTGTGTGCTGAGCACAGGGTGCTGAGCTGCTAACTGCTGCAAGCTGAATAGTCTATATCAAACCTACTGTTTTGATTACATTTTAAAATCTGTATCGACTTAGAAATTAAATAAGATAAAAACCTATTCCTGAAAATATCATGCATTATGGATAAATCAAATAATTGTTTAATTTGACCGTTTTACAATCCATTGTTTCCAAAACTTTAAAATAATATAGTGATGTGACAGTTTTGATATGATGTTTCCAGACGTGATTAGTTTTATACACTTAACCTGTATTTCGTTCCTCTGAACTAATAACACGCATGCGCGGCTCATCGGCTCATCGGTTCTCAGTATCGAACGTGTCCGACAGAAACGGTTTTTGATTCTGTACTGCTGCTGATCCGAGGATCCGAGAACTGCTACGTTCTGTTACACGCGCATGCTCAGTATCAGCTGCTCGTGAGTCCATCTGATCTCTCAGCAAAACATGTCTCACTTCAGCTAACGATTGGAGTTACAGCATTTACTTGAAGATATAGTTTTATTTCTAGTTTGAGAGACTGTCACTGATGTCAGAAAGTTAAAGGGATCCCATGGTGTTGAGACTTGTATGGCTTAATATAACATAAATGATGTCTCTTACTGAATTATGTGGTAGAAAACCCATGAAAGATCTACGTTATTTAAAAAATCGATTTTATATTTGGACCATGGGCGGCGCCATTTTGTTTGCGTTCTAGGTTGATGACGTAGAGTGGTTGAACTCCTCAATCAGCTGGCGTTACCCGTAGCTATTTTTACCACAACGCAACTCGAAAATTGTTTCAGAGTTAAACAAAACAAATGAATTGCTTTGTAATTGTACTTAAAACACACTCAAACATACATGTGCACACAAACTCACCTACACAAGTCACAAACAGATCGGCGGGCGCGCACACACACACCTGACTGCTCTGTCTCAATCGCATGCATCATCACCAAAACATCCTGCCTCTCTTCCTCACGTTACTTTATCCCATTGTCCTACCTAGATATTTCCCTCTGCTGGTCACATTAGGCATTATAGTTAATCTACTATCAACAGTCTATCTAGGGAACAGGATGTGTTGAACAGGATATCAACACAGGGAATAGATTGAGGGTTATGTATGCGCGCGCAGTGCGTGCGTGTGTGTGTGTGTTCGCGCCGATCTGTTGGGGTGTGTGTGTGTTCGCGCCGATCTGTTGGGGTGTGTGTGTGTGTTCGCGCCGATCTGTTGGGGTGTGTGTGTGTGTTCGCGCCGATCTGTTGGGGTGTGTGTGAGAGTCTGTGTGAGAGAGAGAGTTTGTGTGCAAATGTATGTTTGAGTGCGTGAAGTCGGACAGCTGTTTGTAAATCGGCTTTACTCGTTATTGCGGTGGAACGTGAGACTGAATGACTGCACTCGAACATGCACTATGGTGTCGGACAACACTACAAATGTCCGTCCCTTCAAATAATGCCCTATTTAAGGGTATAGGGTCGATTTCAGATTCAGCCCCTGTCGTGGAGACTGAGCAGCCCAACATCTCGATTGAGACAGAGCCTGTCGTGTGCGCGCCCGCCGATCTGTTTGTGACTTGTGTAGGTGAGTTTGTGTGCACATGTATGTTTGAGTGTGTTTTAAGTATAATTACAAAGGAATTCATTGGTTTTGTTTAACTCTGAAACAATTTTCGAGTTGCGTTGTGGTAAAAATAGCTACGGGTAATGCCAGCTGATTGAGGAGTTCAACCCTATGGTTCAACCACTCTACGTCATCAACCTAGAACGCAAACAAAATGGCGCCGCCCATGGTCCAAATATAAAATCGATTTTTAAAATAACGTAGATCTTTCATGGGTTTTCTACTACATAATTCAGTAAGAGACATCATTTATGTTATATTAAGCCATACAAGTCTCAACACCAGGGGATCCCTTTAATAAATACAGTAACTTGTGGGATCAGCCCTGATTTGAGACGCGAACCGTTTAGAACGATTCAGTTCGATTTGGTGAACTGGTTCGACCGGTTCACTATAAAATCCGGTTAAAAAGAACGATTCGTTCTCGAACTGGACATCACTAGTAGGTATATGCATTCCTCCAGTTGGGAGCCTATACGGACTGGGACTGAAAATAATTCATACTGACAAAATAATAAAAATGACATTCTTCTTATTTTAAATAATAATAATAACGACATTCTTCTTCTAAATAACAATAAGCGTCATTAATAATAAAAATCATAAGAAGAAGAAGAAGAAGAAGAAGAAGAAGAAGAATCTTACAAATTGTCATGCAATTATTAATGTGAATGAATGGTACTCCACATCATCATCACTACTGTACACCCCAATGCTGTGCTGTGACAAAAATTAAATGCTAATTGTTTCAAAACATGTGGTGTAAAATAATGCATTGTAATAGGTAATTTATCATCCAAACAGCTATTTAAACTGCTGAAGTGCATTTCTCAACCCCAGCACTATTTGGGTCCATATTTTGTTTTTGTGGGTGCCTTTAGTCCCACCCTTTAAATTCCTAAATAAAACCATTTTGGGTTTTTTCCACCTGGTGATGGTCTCGATCTCCATGTTGGAGAAGTTTCGCTTCTTTGCCGTCTTCCATGTGTCCATGGCGTAAAATGAGAGCGTGGGGGAGGCAGAGACTTGAATATATAGAGGCGTGTTATTCAAATGACGATCGGTTTCAGCCGAGGCATTTATCAAGGGCAAGTATTGCGTACACCTGGATTGCAGAGGTGCGCACATCTTTATAAATCAGGCGATGAGAGGAGTGTAAGCATAATCTTACGCCAACATATACGCCCGTTTCTACGCAAGATTGATAAATGAGGGCCATTGAGTGGGTCAGAAGGAACAGCAGTGATCGACCTTCTCTGCATAAAGCCCTGTCCCAGCTTCCATCCCAGTAGGTGCAGGGGAATCAGGTGGCTTACGTGGAGTGCTGGAAGGGCGAGCAAAAGTGGTGCTTTGATAGGGATCTCAATTCGTTAGTTCACATATGGAGTAATGTTGACTATGACTGACTGAAGGAGGGAACAGAGAAGTTTTACTAGGCCATACTTTTAGTAGGCACATGGCCAAAATTATTAAACACTGATTTTTTTTGTGAAGTCAAATATTGTATTGCAGTGTTAATTGTTTAACAATATTTAATAAAATAAATTTGAAAAAAAATATTTAATTGGTTGAGCAAAAAATCTAAATACATAAATAAATCTAAATAAATACATATCAGGGTATAGTGAGGGTACAAATGTCAAAATTGTACAACAATCTATTTGTTTTGTTTTCCTGCGAAACTTGTGCTGGATCAGTTAAACCCTTCTGTTCTGTGACTGTGTTAAATTTCTTTGAATTGCTATTCAGTCATGTATTACATAATTATATTATATTATTTCATTACAATGCAACTTCATATCCAATATTTAGTTTGATTTAAATTTAAATGGGTAAATTCAGAATTTTGCCCAAACCTGATAACAACCTCTTTATGACTTTGTTTCTCCTGCCAGATCACAATCCAGCAATAAACTACCCAGACTGGTACAGTTGTCTGATGGCAGCCTGGATATTCTTTGGCTTGGCTTGGCTGGCTCTTCTGATAAACCACTCCATTGATTTACTTGAGAGTCTGAATGCTTACTTGAGAGGACGGCAGAATGCACAACCACAAGTGGAGGAGCCCAAAAAACATCCAGAAAAAGGACTGAAAGCAGAAGAAACATGAGAATTGAATTTAAAACGGGAGGTGTATGCATAATACTCTAACTACTAATCATTAAACAATGTATGGTTAATTGTTAAATCAGTTATTCAATGTATAAAGTATAACCTTCAAATTTCAAGTAAAAATTGCTAAAATCTATTTTATACTGAGCTATAGGTTTTGATCAATCAATCAATCAACTTTATTTATATAGTGCTTTTACAATGATGATTGTTTCAAAGCAGCTTCACAGTGTTAAAAAGGACAATATTGCAACACAATTTGATTTGGCTGTACAGTCGATCAGCAAGCAAAGTTTATGGTTAAAACTATCAAGAAATTTGAGCATCAATATTGGACAATATTGCAACACAATTTGATTTGGCTGTACAGTCGATCAGCAAGCAAAGTTTATGGTTAAAACTATCAAGAAATTTGAGCAATATTGTCTGACTTACAATGGGTCTCATTCACAAAGCATATACGCACTAATTTGTGCATGAAATGTGAACTTTTTCAAGAACAAATCATCATTAAAGGAAGCGTATGTAAGATTGTGGCCAAAACTGGTACTTCAATCTCTTTTAAATTACTGGAGAGTGGTGTATCCCCTCTCCCCCCTGACTCGAGGTTGCTGCAGGATCCAGCAGGAATATTTGTAGCTGCATTCATGATTTGTAGATAGGTGGAAAGTGGCGCTTCAGGCCAAAACACAACATGTCAATCATCAACATCAGTTGGGGGCTGCAACATCAACTTTTAAATGACAATATCCTGGCCAGTCTGTGATATAGCTTTTAAAAATAACATGACCCCTTAACTTCTAAGAAATAACTTCTTAATGTCTATTGACATATCAGGGCCATTTTATGATTAATTGAAATATTTTTCTTGCATACAGTTTCTTTAAGCAAATACTTTTTTTAATTATAAATTTTCTAAATTTACAACAACAAAAAAATTGGAAAAACTGAAACCACTCATACGGAAGAATCACATATTCTTGGTGGCCTTATAAACATGGTAAGATTACATTTTAAAGTCCCTGTAAAGGCAATTCTATGAAAAAATTCTAAACACATATAAATGTTAGAAATGTATTGCTTAAACACATTGCAAAGACTGTGAATTGTGAAGTACTGAATTGTGGAGTTAGACCGTTTCACCATTGCTGTCCTCCGGAGTTTCTAGGCGGGGCTAAAACAGTGGCTCGATGACGCACTGGAGCTTCTGAGCCTGGCCCCGCCCCAACTGTCGAAGACGCACTGGAGGCTCTGAGGCTCATAACTAGAGCACATTCGCATCAGTTTGCCGCACAATCGCGAGTACTATTAGTTACTATAGCCTACAGTTTTCTAGCTACATGCCTTCGTCGCGGAAATGCGTAACCTGGATGTAGTCACTTACAAAACAGATCGGTGTCCTTATTTAAATATCCGAAAAACGATCATATCAAGAAGAGGTGGATTCATTTAATGAAGAGCCACTTTGATGGAGAGCTGAGGATCACCATCAACAACCGCCTCTGTAGTGATCATTTTACACAGGATAGTTTTATAAACTTTCATCGGAGACAACTGGGATTCACTGATAATCTGCTGTTACTGGTGAATGGGGCTGAACCGACTATCTCCCGCTTTCATCCTCCGTCCCGCTGACAGCCAGTGCCGACATCATCCGCAATAACATTACGAGCCCACCAATGACTGTAAGTTTCCTTCTGTGCTTGTGTTATAATTACAGCAGGTAAAGTTATATTAGTCCACAGTAACTAAGTCCTGCAACCCTCTAACGTGATTTTGTTTTGTTTATATGTTACATCAATATGATTCCTTAGACAAGTGATTTTAACTATTATATCTGTAAACCTGTAGGCCTATATATTGTATCTGTAATATCTGTATTATATCTTTTAGTTTGATGTGTGACTATAAAGTGGCTTAATACACTTTATTCTATGTTATTTATTGCTAGCCTAACTTTATTTGGGAACGTTTATGCTAGTTACATAACTAGCTAAATTGCATAAAACAGAGAGGAAAAAAGCACGGACCATTCTGTTGCAGATCGAGGGGGATGATGTTGGTTATCAAATATGTCAATGTCCTCTAACGCTGGTTTCACACTACACGCGCAAGCAGTGTGTTGGCAGGGCAGGAGCAGTGCATATAGAGAGTGTGAGCCGCACGCTATTGTGCATTCACACCAGCAGCGTTCGTCTTGCGCAGATGAACCGCGGCTCGTTCTCCTCCGACACTGTCATTCTCATGCTTTGATTTATGATGGGAAGCATATATGCTGTAAATGCAACCGTTTTCCCCTCAGTCCCAAAAACACATGCATATAACATGCTGTATACGTAGTTACATAAAAGTAACCTTACAGTTTTTGCCCGTTGCTTGAACACATTTTGCAAAACTTTGCTCGTTGTGCCAAAACTCTACACACAAGTAAACATGACACATTCTTTGTCAAAATGTAACTCTGATGAAGCAATGCAACACTTACAGTTTCTTTTTTTCCAACAAAGGTTCACAACGACCAAAAATGAAAGTACTGAAATGTTGCAAATTACATAATACTGTACATCACACCCAAACTCCAATGATTAGGCAGGATAGAATCTTGGAAAATTCAATCAATTTGTTTCCTCTAAATTATTCTGACATGTCACCCCAAATGCTTCACTGAAAACTCTCAATTCAAGCTTGGTGTTCCCCCCTCTATATTTATTGTCTATACTTCACACTACAGTACAATCTCAATGGTACATTGCTATGTACTGTACTTTATGTTACACAAAACAAAACAAAAAAATGTTACTAAAGGAGCACTAGCCAACTTGCAATACAGTAATGTGATACGGCACAGTGTAGATACAGTCTGGAATGGAGAGTTGCTGTTTTCCAATCTGAATGTCCTTATGATGGATGCAACTGTGAACCGTCTTAGATGTGGAGGACTCTCTGCCCAGCTTCCCTCACTGTCAGGCCATGACTTACTTACCACATAAACCGCCATTAAAGTTTAATAAAAATCTTTATATTGTTCTGAATATTGTTCTGTGTATAGCTCTTTGACCATTTCTCTCTCTCTCTCTCTCTCTCTCTCTCTCTCTCTCTCTCTCTCTCTCTCTCTCTCTCTCTCTCTCTCTCTTTCTCTCTCTCTCTCTCTCTCCCTGCCTCAATGCTTGCAAAGTTCTCAAAATGGCTTAGCTGAGGCCTATTTGCGGTTGGCTGCAGTTTTGTAAGTGCCTTCAGGTATGTATTTGAGTGGTTGCAAATGCATGATGTGTGTTGTATTTTGGATACATGCGTTTTCCAAATGGCACCCTGAGATTTCATTTTAGAACAAAGTGTCTTATGTATGAAATAGAGTGTAGTATGCAGGACCAAGTGTGTTGCATAAAGGCGTAAGTGTGTTGCAGAATTGCAACCAGAGTGCAAAGCAGTGCTTTTGTTTAATGAATGGGTACATGTGTTTGAGGTATGGTAACTAAAGCTTCAAGTTGTGTTACTTTAGTTTAAGCATGGGTCTATAGTGTTCAAGCAACAGGCAAAAACTGTAATATGCCTCTGTTTTTAATAATTTGTGTGATTATTAACAGTGAGTATTATTAGTAAACGGTGTGAATGCTCTAATCTGTTAACATGGGCGCTGAAAAAAACACACGCTGCTTACGCCCTGCTAACGCATGCAGTGTGAAACTGGCCTTAGTTTGTTTCTGGCTCTGGAGCATAGACCGTAAAAAATACTGGAGACTCAAACATGTATGACATTTGAGTGAGGTAGCTTTCCTGCGAGTGGGGAGTGGTTTCGGCGCAGCCAGTGGACGCGCCCCCAGCGTTTGAGAGCAGAGCAGAATACTAATTTTTTCAAGATTTTGATCTCTTATTTTATTTACTTGCCGACTTTTATTATCATTCAAATTTGGCTGGGTGGTTAATAACATATTTTTCTGTGGTGTGACAAACTCAGATCACATACTTAATTTTGACTTTACAGGGTCTTTAAACATTGATATAAAGCTTAATTATGAGTGTTTACATTTTCCATCTTATGTGTGTGTGTGTGTGTGTGTGTGTGTGTGTGTGTGTGTGTGTGTGTGTGTGTGTGTGTGTGTGTGTGTGTGTGTGTGTGTGTGTGTGTGTGTGTGTGAGCTTGTTTATGTGGTTTATGAGGACAAAAATTTGTATAACTACATGGGTATTACACTGGTATTACACTATAAATGTGGTTTATGGGGACATATCAAATGTCCTCATAATTCAAATGGCCTTAAAAACAAACTAAATGATGTTTTTTTGAGAAAGTAAAAATGCAGAATGTTTCCTGTGATGGGTAGGTTTAGGGGCAGGGGCAGTGTAAGGGGATAGAAAATACGGTTTGTACAGTATAAAAACCATTACGCCTATGGAGAGTCCCTGTAAACCACATAGACCAACATGTGTGTGTGTGTGTGTGTGTGTGTGTGTGTGTGTGTGTGTGTGTGTGTGTGTCTTAGAAAGAATAGGTGCAGTATAGCAGTGAGAAAGCAGTGAGAAAGCCCTGCATAAAAACGCAGATTCAAGTATGTACTAATTGAAGGTCTGTAATTTCCATATAAAAAGTATTTATTGCGTTTTAACTTGGTTTGAGGATGGCACTCTTGGCATTGATCGAGGATGTTGCTGTGCATGCTCTCAGACCTTATGTCCTCATATAATACAACTATAATACTGATCTGCCAACATTGTCGCTATATGAAAAATTAAAATAAGCTGATGACATCACTGTTTTCTCCAGAACGACTGTACAGCCAAATCTAATTTTGTTGCAATATTATCCTGTTTGACACTGTGAAGCTGCTTTGACACAATCGTGATTGTAAAAGCGCTATATAAATAAAGTTGATTGATTGATTGATTGATTGATTGATTGATATGGACATGTTTTGGGCGTTTTTTAGGCTATGTAAATGACTTACCCTGGGCACACGGTCGCTCATTCAGAATACTTGGAATTCATCAACATTAAAACAATGTTAAGAACAAATTCACATGTATTGTAAAAAAGTTTCAGTGAGAAGTATGAATATGAATAGTATAGTGAGGGCAGGTCTAGCTTTTTAAAGGGAATCATAATACAATTTTGTACAAACCTTAACATACCACACAATAAAAAATTACTAAAGAATATCAAAACATATACTTTTTCTGTCCCAGATTAGTCAGACATCAACTCTCAAATACATTTTAAACTAAATATTTAAGTTAATACTGAATATACTTGTGATATGTAAATCTAAAATAAAAAAACTGATAAATATCAGCACTATGCTTCGTCTTTGTACAAAATGATATAGATCATGATTCCTGAAAATGAAAATGAGTGACAGCACTGACAGCATTTCTGCTATGTAAAATTATGGGTCCCATGAGTCCCAAGTATGTAGGCCTAGGTTGAATTCAGGTAAAGTTGGCCATTTCAGCTTAATGGGTTTGTGCTGTCAGATCCTATATAAATGGTCTTAAATTAAATTAATGCATCAAATTATAAAATAATTTTGGCTGATTCAATATCCCAGCCAAAATTGCTATGTGGGCCCCATGTGGGATTTTGATTGGCTGTCACTTGGGCCTTGCATGGGCAACCCAAGTGGGGCTCATATAATTTTGTCCATCGGCTCCACATGGGTCCCATGTGTGTTAGCCCACAGGGGCACATTCTGGGTCCATAGTGGGCTCTAAGGGGGACCCATTTGTATGTTCATTATTGGGGCCAACATGGGTCCCATATAGGTTCTAATAAATGGGGCCAATGTGGGCCACATACAGAAGCCTTATGGGGCCCCAATGGGTTGATGACGGGTCTCTTGATGGGCTCATAACGGGCCCATATGGGTAACCCAGGTAGCACCCATTTGGGGCCTACATGGGTCTGCCCATATAGGTTGATAATGGGACCCAGATGGGTGTTATGTAGGGCTCTTATGGGCCACAACGGGTATATAGATGGGCTACCATATTTTCTGTTTGGGTTATCCTATAGTAAACGCCTAAATACAAACATTACATGTAATCCACTAACTACACTAAAATGTTAAAAGGTATTTATTGAACAGAAACCATTAGTTCATGCTTTAGTTTATTATGCAAGGTTTATTTGGAATCATTTGAAAATGACTTGCTACATTTACAACTTTATAATACAAAAGTATCAAAAGTGCAGTCTAAAATAATGTACAGGTCCTTCTCAAAAAATTAGCATATGTGATAAAAGTTCATTATTTTCTATAATGTAATGATAAAACTTTCATATATTTTAGATTCATTGCACACCAACTGAAATATTTCAGGTCTTTTATTGTTTTAATACTGATGATTTTGGCATGAAGCTAATGAAAACGGCTCGGGTTATGTATATAATCCTTGTTCCCTGAGAGGGAACGAGCACTGCGTCGGAACGACGAAATGGGGATGCTCCCTAAGCATCAGCGACTCTGAAGTCTGAATAGAAACTAGACCAATCCGATTGGCGTGCGTGATGACGTCATTGTGACGGCGTACCCGGAAGTATAAAAGGGGAGCCGGCGCATAATGGCGGCAGTTTTTTGCTCTGAAGCATGTGCTCCAGGCGTGCCGAGGTGTGGCAGCGCGACGCAGTGTTCGTTCCCTCTCAGGGAACAAGGGTTATATACATAACCCGAGCTGTTCCCTTTATCGAGGGAACTTCCCACTGCGTCGGAACGACAAAATGGGGATGAGTACCCACTAGGCCACACCGAGGGTAGCGCCTGCCCTAGTGTGAAGCCGGAAACCGGGCACAACTAGGACTGGAGCACCCTAGCGCCACGCGTCGCAGGGAGATCCAGGCTGTAAAATCTGATAAAGGTGTGTGGGGTGGCCCACCCAGCCGCCTCACAGATGTCCTGCAAGGGGACCCCAGAAAGGAGGGCCACTGAAGAGGCCATGCCTCTGGTGGAATGAGCCCTCACGGCCAAGGGTGAAGGCAAACTGCGCACCCGATAGGCCATGGTTATTGCCTGGACAATCCAGTTACTGATTGTCTGAGCAGAAGCAGGCAACCCTTTCTTGGGTGAACCAAAACACACTAACAGCTGCTGAGATCTCCTCCACTGAGCAGACTTCTCCAAATAAACTCTTAGCGCCCTAACCGGGCAGAGTAGGTGAAGCCTCCCTTCTTCCGCCGTCACGTGAGGCGGGGGATGAAATGCCTGGAAAACCAAGGACCTGACCACCCTTGATGGGACCTTAAGCACGTAACCCAGCCTAGGATGTAAAATAGCCTTTACTCCACCCGGGGCAAACTCCAGGCAAGTTGGCGTTACCGCCAAGGCATGGAGATCTCCCACTCTCCTAAGAGAGGTAATAGCAAGGAGAAAAGCTACTTTAAAGGTCAGGTGTTTCGGTTCTGCCAGCTCCAATGGCTCGAAGGGGGCCTCAGCCAACCCTCCGAGAACCACTGCCAGGTCCCAGGTAGGAACTCCCACTGCCAGGTCCCAGGTAGGAACAGGTAGGACTGAGCCACTGGCCTCATCCTCCGAGCCCCACGGAGGAACTGTACAACCAGCTGGTGCCTACCCAGAGGCCCATCACCCAGAGGTGTGTGGAAAGCCACAATGGCAGCCACGTACACCTTGAGTGTGAACGGGGTCAGACCCGCAGAGAAACGATCTTAGAGGAACTCCAGCACTGAAGCCACCGGGCAGTTAACTGGGTCCACCTCACGTTCTCTGCACCAAGTGGAAAAGACATTCCACTTGAGGCCGTACAGTCTCCTAGTAGACGGAGCCCTGGAGCTGAGTAGGGTCTCTACCACCTCTCCCGAAAGGCCAGCCTCTAGGTACCTGGCCCCCTCAGGGGCCAGACCCAAAGGTTCCAAATCTCTGGCCGGGGGTGAAATATTGTGCCCGCTGCCTGAGACAGGAGATCCCTCCTCAGAGGAATCTGCCACGGGTGACCAGCCAGCAGAGCTATGATGTCTGAGAACCAAACCCGGGTCGGCCAACGGGGCGCCACCAGAAGTAGGCTGACCCCCTGTTGACGAACCCTCTACAGGACTCCCGGGAGCAGAGCGATCGGGGGAAATGCGTACAGTCGCAGCCTCGGCCACGTCTGCACCATGGCATCAAACCCCAGCGGGGCAGGATGCGTGAGGGAAAACCACAGTGGACAGTGGGACGTCTCTCGAGACGCAAACAGGTCCACTTCCACTGGGCCGAACCTCTCGCATATGGCCTCCACCACCTCTGGGTGGAGCCGCCACTCCCCGGGCCTCAGCCCCTGCCTTGACAGGATGTCTGCTCCCTGATTTTGAACCCCTGGAACATACATTGCCCTGATGGACAACAGTTTCCCTTGGGACCACAGGAGGATCAGATGCGCCAATCTGCATAGAGGGGGCGATCTCAAACCTCCCTGGTGATTGAGGTGCGCTACGACAGCCGTATTGTCTGTCCGTACCAGGACATGTTGGCCGCGGAGGTCCGGGAAAAAGTTCCTGAGAGCTTTGTAGACCACCATCATCTCCAGGCAGATGATGTGCCAGGAGGAATGACGGCCCTCCCACAGGCCCCTTGCAAAGCGGCCGTCCATGACCGCGCCCCAACCAGTGAGGGAGGCGTCTGTTGAAACGGATTTCCGGCAACAGGACGCTCCCAACACTGGCCCCTGGGACAGAAACCAAGGTTTCTTCCATATGACTAGGGAACGAAGGCATCTGCGCGTTATCCTGATCATACGGAACGGATTCCCTCTGGGGGAAAACCCCTTGGTTTTCAGCCACCACTTGAGGGGTCTCATGTGCAGCAGGCTCAACGGTATCACGTTGGACGCTGCTGCCATGTGCCCCAGCACTCTCTGAAAGTGCTTCACAGTGATGCTGTGGCCTAGCCTTATTCCTGAGACCATCGCCCGTACGGTCTCGACTCGCGCAGGAGACAATTGTGCCCGCATCGTAGTCGAATCCCATACTATCCCTAGGAACGTAATCCTCTGGGATGGCGTCAACACGCTCTTCTTCGTGTTGAGTCTAAGCCCCAAGCACTTTATGTGGGCCAGAACGACATCTCGATGCCGAAATGCCATATCGTACGACTGGGCCAATATGAGCCAGTCGTCGATGTAATTCAGTACACGGATGCCCAGAAGCCTCATTGGAGCTAGAGCTGCATCCATGCACTTCGTGAATGTGCGTGGGGAGAGGGCTAGGCCGAAGGGAAGTACTCGATATTGGTATGCTTTGCCCCCGAAAGCAACCCTCAGGTACTTCCTGTGACACGGAAGGATGGGGATATGGAAATATGCGTCCTTCAGATCTATCGTGACGAACCAGTCCTCGGACTGGATCTGACTCACGATGATGGGGATCGTGAGCATTTTGAATCTGAACCTCCTTAGAGACCGATTCAAATGCCGCAGATCTAGAATTGGACGTAACCCCCCATCCTTTTTGGGAACTATAAAGTACCGGCTGTAGAACCCGGACTCCCTTTCCAGGGGAGGAACCTGTTCTATGGCTTCCTTCGCCAGTAAGGATTTTACTTCTAGTTCCATTACCCGAGCCTGCTCTGGTACCACTGAAGTCCAGTTCAATCCCCTGAATTTCGGAGGAGGGTGATCGAACTGCAGTCTGTATCTTGTCTCTACAGTACGCAGGACCCATGTAGAAATACTCGGAAGGCATTTCCATGCGCCGAGATAATCTACTAAGGGAAACAGCCTCTCGAGGCTGGCGTCGGGTGTTACACGAGGTTCGTCCCCAACCCCCTGAAGCGGCTAACCAGCAGGGAGAAGCTGGGAATGAGTCTCTATGTGCGGACGCCCAAGCTGTCCCACCGCAGGTCTTTCCAGAGGCGGTTGGGGCAGCATGCGTTCAGGGGAAATCGATGTGGCCCGAAGCGTCATAGACGGCGGGATTACCACATCGATTTCCCCAGGGCGCCACGAAGAAAACAACCTCGGTTGTCTCTTCGTGGGAGGGACCGCCCTTAGAAGCCCTGCCGAGGCTAGGACTTCTTCCCGGCAGCCTTCTGCGCCTGAAGGACGTTCCGTAGATCGCCTTTAGGAGCGAATGGCTGCTGGTGAGAGCACCGCCTCTGTTGCCAAGCTCCCGGAGGAGGGGCTCTAGAGGCGACGCTCTCCTTCTGCATCTGCCGATGCGAGGAGCTGGCAGACGGCTGAGGCTGCCCGCTAGGGCCAGCCTTCCCTGGTTTAGAGCGGCGAGGGAGGAATTGACTGCTTCTTCGCCTCCTGGTGTCTAGAGACCACGGTGTTAACCGCGTCCCCAAACAAACCAGAAGGCGAGATCGGGGAGTCAAGTAGAAAAGCTCTATCTTTCTCCTTTATCCCCGACAAATTCAGCCAGAGATGTCTCTCCACAGTTACCATCCCAGCTAAGGAGCGGCCGATGGCACGGGCCGTCTCCTTGGTAATGCGGAGAGACAAATGTGCGGCCTTCCACAGCTCTAAAATGTCCTAAAATGAGAGGGACCTTCCCCCTCATCCAACTCCTTCAGGAGGTCAGCCTGGTAGGCCTGCAGAATGGAAAGGGTGTGCAGGGAACTACCAGCCCACCCAGCCGCCATATAAGCTTTGCCCACCAAAGCCGAGGTGTCACGACAGGGCTTGGTGGGCAGCACCGGAGCTTTCAGGGACGATGCCGATTCGGGCGAAAGATAGCTCGCGAGGGCATCCTCCACCCGCGGCATCGCCCCATAGCCCGCCTCGCGTGCCCCCAGAACATTGGAATAATCCAACACCGGGGGATTGGAAACACACGAGGAGTAGGGCTTCTTCCACGATCTGCACACCTCGGCGCGGTGTTTGGACCCAGTGCGAAAGAAACCGCTCGTCCAGCCTGCTGGGTGGCTGGACTTCCTGCATTTCTTGTGGCCACTCGATCTTTAATTTGGCCACCGCCCGGGTCAACACCTCAACCAGCTCCTCATGGGCGGGCGGATGAAACGTACAATTTCCCGCTTCATCCCCCGCCTCGATGCCCGCGCCCTCCGGCTCCTCAGAACCGGAGAGAACGAGCATCTGACCCTCCACCCCGGGGGAAGATGCCGCAGAGCGGGCTTCCACACGGGGAGGAATATCATCAGAACTGTCAGAGGAGGATTGGGAAAGTGCCGCAGCAGTCCCAAAAACCTCTGACAAGTCCCGCTGTGAGCCCCATGATCTGCGACGCCGAGCCGCCTCAGCGACTGCGGGTCCAGAACCACAGGGCTCACGAGGCCTGCCGCTCTCATCGAACACGGCCAGCCGAGAGCGGAGCAGTCTGAGTGTCAGCCGCTCGCAGTGTTCACAGGCTCCCTCGAGAGCCGCCCGAGCGTGCTGAACACCCAGACACTGCACACAAAGCATGTGTGTATCCGAGCCCGAGATGTAACGAGGGCAAGGATGCACACATTGTTTAAACTCTCCCTCCATTCTCACTTTTTAAACTAGTCAACCACACACTCAATCGCAACTGTACAAAACAACAGTAAATAGACAGACAATGTAACACAGAGCTTCTGCTGAAGAGCAAAGACTGCCGCCATTATGCGCCGGCTCCCCTTTTATACTTCCGGTACGCCGTCACAATGACGTCATCACGCACGCCAATTGGTCTAGTTTCTATTCAGACTTCAGAGTCGCTGATGCTTAGGGAGCATCCCCATTTTGTCGTTCCGACGCAGTGGGAAGTTCCCTCGATAAAGGGATATAGGCATAAAAGGGATAAAGGCATATCTCAAAAAAAAATTAGCATATCATGAAAAGGTTCTCTAAACAAGCTATTAACCTAATCATCTGAATCAACTAAGTAACCATAAACACCTGCAAAAGATTCCTACGGCTTTTAAAAACTCCCAGCCTGGTTTAATACTCAAATCCGCAATCATTGGTAAGACTGCCGACCTCTGACCCTTTCCAGAAGGCCATCATTGACACCCTCAAGCAAGAGGGTAAGGCACAGAAAGAAATTTCTGAACGAATAGGCTGTTCCCAGAGTGCTGTATCAAGTTACCTCAGTGGGAAGTCTGTGGGAAGGAAAAAGTGTGGCAAAAAACGCTGCACAACGAGAAGAGGTGACTGGACCCTGAGGAAGATTGTTGAGAAGGACCGATTCCAGACCTTGGGGGACCTGCGGAAGCAGTGGCTGAGTCTGGAGTAGAAACATCGAGAGCCACCATGCACAGGCGTGTGCAGGAAATTGTCTACAGGTGCCGCATTCCCCAGGTCAAGCCACTTTAAGCTACAGAGAAGCAGCACTGGACTGTTGCTCAGTGGTCCAAAGTACTTTTTTCAGATGAAAGCAAATTTTGCATTCGGAAATCAAGGTGCCAGAGTCTGTAGGAAGACTGGGGAGAAGGAAATGTCAAAATGCCTGAAGTCCAGTGTCAAGTACCTACAGTCAGTGATGGTCTGGGGTGCCATGTCAGCTGCTGGTGTTGGTCCACTGTGTTTTATCAAGGGCAGGGTCAATGCAGCTTAGCTAGCTATCAGGAGATTTTGGAGCACTTCTGCTGAAAAGTTTTATGGAGATGAAGATTTTGTTTTTCAGCACGACCTGGCCCCTGCTCACAGTGCCAAAACCACTGCCAAATGGTTTACTGAACATGGTATTACTGTGCTCAAATGGTCTGCCAACTCTCCTGAACCCAATAGAGAATCTGTGGGATATTGTGAAGGGAAAGTTGAGAGATGCAAGACCCAACACTCTGGATGAGCTTAAGGCCGCTATCGAAGCATCCTGGGCCTCCATCAATCAACTTTATTTATATAGCGCTTTTACAATCACAATTGTGTCAAAGCAGCTTCACAGTGTCAAACAGGATAATATTGCAGCAAAATTAGATTTGGCTGTACAGTTGTTCTGGAGAAAACAGTGATGTTATCAGCTTATTTTAATTTATTAAAACCTAATTCATAAATTTTATTTGTATAATTAGTTGAATAACTTTGATCATAATTTTGTGTGTCCCCAACTGAGCAAGCCAAGCCAAAGGTGACAGTGGCAAGGAAACAAAACTCCATCAGGGCATGATGGAGAAAAATAAACCTTGGGAGAAACCAGACTCAGTCGGGGTGCCAGTTCTCTGGCCTATTAACACACCGTGTATGACAATTATTCTGGCAACCTTATAGGTCCGAAATCATATTAGATCGGAAAATTCAAAATTTCAGAGTATCATGGAAGAGACAGGTTTATTTAGGATGGTGTGTCAATTACACAAGAGTATGAATACATGAAAGATCGGAATTATTGTGCCAGAGACTGGTTTTTGGAGCATGACGTGCCGGTGAGGCAAATTCAGAGGAGACACCAAATGACACGGTCTCAGCAGACACTCCAGGATGCGTTGGTCATGTCCAGGCAGGTCCACCATCCGATCCGGACAGGGCCCGGATCCCGGAAATTTTGATAAACCTCGGGATAAACAGAGAGACTAACATTAGCGTAGATGCCACTCTTTTTATGATGTAATGAGTACATCAGGTGTTATGGGAAGTGTTCCCGGTTCCGGCTGACCTAGTTAATGCAGCCTAACAATCAGTCAATTGATTTGAATAATGAAAGTTAAAAATGTTCTATCTGTATGCCATAGTAAAGAGATGTGTTTTTAGTCTAGATTTAAACTGACAGAGTGTGTCTGCTTTCCGAACAATGCTAGGAAGACTGTTCCAGAGTTTAGGTGCTAAATAGGAAAAGGATCGACCGCCTACAGTTGATTTAGATATTCTAGGTATTATCAACTGGCCAGAGTTTTGACACCGCAATAGACGTGATGGAGTATAATGTGTTAAGAGCTCGCTTAAGTACTGGGGAGCTAAACCATTTAGTGCTTTGTAAGTAATGAGCAAGATTTAAAAATGTATGCAATGTTTAATAGGGAGCCAGGGCAGTGTTGACAGAACTGGACTAATATGATCATACTTCCTGGTTCTAGTAAGAACTCGAGCTGCTGTATTTTGGACTAGCTGGAGTTTGTTTATTAAGCGAGCAGGGCAACCACCCAGTAGAGCATTACAATAATCTAGCCTTGAGCTCATGAACGCATGTACTAACTGTTCAGAATTTTGCATTGAAAGCATGTGCCGTAATTTAGATATATATTAAGATGGTAGAATACGGTTTTACAGATGCTAGAAACGTGGCTTTCAAGTGAAAGATTGGTATCAAAGAGCACACCCCGGTTCCTCACTGATGACGAGGGCTTGACAGAGCAGTTATCAAGTGTTAGACAGTATTCTAGGTTACTACTTGTGGAGCTTTTCTGTCCAATAATTAAAAATTCAGTTTTATCTGAATTAAGTTGCAGGAAATTACTATTCATCTAATTTTTTATATCAGCTATGCATTCCGATAATCTTGTGAATTGGTAGGTTTCGTCAGGGCATGAGGAAATATAGAGCTGAGTATCGTCAGCATAACAATGAAACCTAACGCCATGCTTCCTAATGATATCTCCCAGTGGTAGCATATACAGGATGAAACGGAACCGGCCTAACCCTGAGCCTTGCGGTACCCAATACTGAACTTTTGATCTGTGTGACATCTCTTCATTTACTGCTACAAACTGATAATGGTCAGATAAGTACGATTTGAAACCATGCCAATGCAGTTCAACTAATGCCAACATAATTTTCGATTCTATTCAGAAGAATATTGTGATCGATAGTATCGAATGCAGCGCTAAGTTCGAGTAACACTAATAGAGAGATACAACCACGATTTGATGATAAGAGTAAATCATTTGTAACTCTATAATTAGAGCAATCTCAGTACTGATACGGTCTAAATCCTGACTGGAAATCCTCACATATACCATTTCTTTCTAAAAAGGAACATAATTTTGAAGACATGGCCTTTTCTAGTATTTTTGATAGAAACGGTAGATTCAAGATTGGCCTGTAATTGACTAATTCTTTAGGATCACTAACTACAATGCTCTGTCTGAAGTGATACTGTAGTAGACGGCTGCATGGTTATAATTTTATTCCTAATATTATCAATCTTACTAGCAAAGAAGTTCATTACAAATCATTACTGCTGAGTTGTTTACAAACGTCAGAAGTTGAAGCTTTATTTTTTGTTAATTAAGCCACTGTATCGAATTAATACATAGGGTTGTGTTTGTTTTCTTCTAAAAGAGTTGAGAAATAAGCAGATCTAGCAGTTTTTATGGCTTTTCTATATGCAATCATGCTCTCTTTCCACAAATTGCAAAAAACCTCCAGTTTTGTTTTCTTCCAGCTGCGCTCCATTTTTCTGGCTGCTGTTTTAAGGGCCTGAGTGTGCTCGTTGTACCACGGTGTTGGATTATTTGCTTTAATCTTCTTTAAGTGCCCGGGAGCAACTATGTCTAAAGTGCTAGTAAAGAGAGAGTCAGTAGTTTCTGTTGCAACATCAAGTTCCTCTTGGCTATCTGTAATGCTGAGGAGATGGAACTGATGAGGAAGATTATGTACAAAGCAATCTTAAGTCTCAGTGGTTATAGTCCTGCCATATTTGAAGCGAGGGGATGGCTTTGCAGCCTTAGGTAAATTAATGATATTAAGTAATGATCTGAGATGTCATCGCTCTGCTGCAGAATTTTAACAGTATCAACATTTATTCCATGTGACATTATTAGATCTAAAGTATGATTAAGGCGATGAGTGTGTCCCAATATGTGTTGTCTAACTCCAATAGAGTTTAGAATGTCTCTAAATGCCAATCCCAATGCGTCTTTTTCATTGTCTACATGGATATTAAAATCACCAACAATTAGTACTTTATCTACGGCTAATACTAACTCTGATACAAAACCAGCAAATTATTTGACAAAATCTGTATTGTGCCCTGGTGGCCTGTATACAGTAGCCAACACAAATGTCAAACAGGATTTATCATTTACACTACACAATGTTACATAAAGCACCAAAACTTCAAAGGAATTATATTTGAAACAAGACTTCTGAGTAATACTGAAAATATTATATATTACAGTAACACCTCCCCCTTTACCATTCAGAAGTAGCTCATGTTTATAACAATAATCTCAGCGGGTGCACTCCTTTAAAGCAATGTAATCGTCAGGTTTTAGCCAGGTTTCTGTCAAACACAACACATCTAAGTTATGATCTATAATCATATCATTAACAATAAGCGTTTTTGGAGAAAGGGATTGAATATTCAGCAACCCAAGCTTTATCAATTGTTCATCCGTATTATATCTGTTTATTTGTTGGACATCAATTCAATTTTTACTGTTGAATGGTTTTGATGTTTTTTTGTATTTACTAATTTGGGGAACAGACACAGTCTCTATGCTATAATATCTAGGTGAAAGAGTCTCTATGTGCTGGGATTTAGCTGACTTTGGTGATGTGAGACAGCTAGCAGATGGTTGGTTTAGCCAGTTTGTCTGCTTCCTGACCTGGGCCCCAGAGAGTTAAGGTTTAGCTCTAAGACTATGTGCCAAATTACTATAGAGAAGAGCAGCACCAGCCCAGGAGTGATGAATGCCGTCTATCTTCAACAGGTCAGGTCTGACCCAAAAACTTTTCCAATTGTCTATGAACCCTATGTTATTTTGCATACACCACTTAGACAACCAGCCATTGAGTGATGATAATCTGCTAACTATTTCATCACTCCTTTTAGCAGGGAGGGGACCAGAGAAAAATACTGCCTTTGACATCGTACTTGCGAGTTTACACACCTTTTTAATGTTAATTTTGGTGATCTCCGACTGGCGAAGTCGAACATCATTAGTGCCAACGTGGATAATAATCTTAGAGAATTTACGATTAGCTTTAGCCAGCACTTATACATTTGCTTTGATGTCAGGCGCTCTGGCTCCCGGTAAACATGTGACTATATGGTGGCTGGTGTCTCTATTTTCACGTTCCGTGTAATAGAATCAGCAATAACTAGGGCAATTTCAACAGGATCCTCAGTGGGTGCGTCACTGAGTGGGGTGAACCTGTTTGATGTTCTAATCGGAACGGAAGAGTGTTTTTTTGATCCGCGACTATGCTTTCTCATCGTCACCCAGCCCTGTTGTGCGGGCTCAGCCGGAACCAAACAATGAGTGTTCACTAAGCTAGTCCCATCCAAAACAGTATCTAAATCTGTTACATTCTCACTACTCTCACATAAAGCTTGGATGCGTGTCTCTAAATCTGAAATCTTCTCCGTCAGCCTGATTAATTCCTTACATTTATCACATGTGAAGCCCTGTTCGCCAACAGAGATAGATATGCTAAACATGTAGCAATGTAGCATGCAGTGCAAGTAACAATGACAGGAGAAGAAGACATGTCTTACCGTATTTGTTGATGAATCCAAAACTTACCACAGTTGTTTGATGGAGTCTATTTAATAATCCAACTCACCACAGTTGTCTAATGAACTCAGAAAACAGGAGACCCGGATGCCGGGATGGAAAGCTACCAGGCTAGCGAAAAGCTAATGCGTGGTAGTGATTTAGATTAAAAGGTAGTGATGAACAATTTTACTTGATAGGCTATATGAAAAATTATATGGTGATGAGTAAGTTATATTTAGCAGTGTAGATAACAAAGAAAATATATCAAATAGAGATACAAACGCAGCTATACAGAGCTACAAACACTGAGGCAGGCAGGCAGCAGCAGCAGGCAGACAGGAGCAATCGATCGATCAATCAATCAATCAGGAGACAAGGCCTCCATAACACCTCAGCAGTGCCACAGGCTGATTGCCTCCATGCCACGCAGCACTGAAGCAGTCATTTCTGCAAAATGATTCCCGACCAAGTATTGGTCAAGAGTGCATAACTGAACATAATTACTTGAAGGTTGATTTTTTTTTGTATTTAAAACACTTTTCATTTATTGGTCGGATGAAATATGCTAATTGTTTGAGATAGGAATTTTGGGTTTTCATGAGCTGTATCCCAAAATCATCAGTATTAAAACAAAAAAAAGACCTGAAATATTTCAGTTGGTGTGCAATGAATCTAAAATATATGTAAGTTTATTTTTTATCATTACATTAGGGTAAATAATGAACTTTTATCACATATGCTAATTTTTTGAGAAAGACCTGTATGTCACAAACAAATAAAAAAAAACAGTATAGCTCCTCACTCCTCTGTTATCGCTCTCCCAGCAGCCCTTTGAAAAAGACCAAACAAATGAATCCAACATTGTGCCACCTTTTGGTACCCCACATCAAGCTGATCTAGATGCAATGCTCAGCAGGGTCAGACAAAAATAGATGGTGAAAAAACGACAAATATATTAAGAATTAAGGTGAAGAATTAGGTGTGAAACCATCAGAAACCCTTTAGTCTCCAGCACCACAATTTTCCAGAACTGCAACCTACCTGGAGTCTCCAGAAGTGAAGGTGTCAGCATCTCAGAGACTTAAGTTAGCTATAGAATCCTAAAAAATGACCCCCACTTAATAAGAATCACAAGCAGATGTGTTGTAAAATACATATGGTTATGGTTACAAACATGTCTTGGAGTATCACCAGGGCCCTATTGCACAAAACTAGGATAAGGGATTAAGCCAGGATCTTGGCGATCTTGTCATCTGTATGCAAAATTTACTACACCGCTGTCGTGTAAATGTAGCCTGAAGGCACACACACCAAGAATGATAACGATAATGAAAGATAGCTGTATATTGGTGGATAAATTGAGCCAGGATCACCAAGATATCTTGTCTTAATCCCTTATCCTAGTTTTGTGCAATAGGCCCAAGCCCTGCAAATGTTGTATGTCTCCTTATATCTGACACAACCATTTCAGGTTATTCAGTCTAATGAGCTCATGAGTTGAATCAGGTGTGATAGATGTGGGAGACGTTATATAATTAATTATAAAGTAAAGATCCTGGTGTAACCTACTAATAATGACTCAGTATTACCAAAACCTTCTGGAGGCATGACAAATAATTTTTAACAGTACTCTAAAGTGTTACTATATTTGTATTATTTTGTGCATTTGTTATTTGAATTAGCACTAAATAAAAAAAGGGAAAAAAGCAGACAGCTGAGTGAGGAGATGGATAAAGCTCCTCAGATCTCATTGCTCAGTGGAAACTAGTTGTTCTGTGACAAAATAAACATTTATTAAAGATCTATTTAAAAAAAAAAAAATTGAGAATGGAAAAATTTCACTCAATGTGCACACTTTTAGAATAAAAGCTAAAATGGTCCCTGTATGGCGCTGTACTGTGATCACAAAGGAAACATTTTTGTGACTTTTTTCTTTATATCCAATATTTTCTTGATGCCTGTTACCACTAAATGGCATAATATTTGGTAAAATTGCAATTGTGCTGGCATTTTTTTCATTCAAGGGTGATATTTGTGTGCCATCTTACCAATCAACCTTTGAAATTGACTGTGTTTGCACTTGTCTTAACTGTGAATAAATTAGACCACTGAGTAGACCATTTTCAACCCATGTACTCATTTCCCCTTAGTGAACCAAATAGGTCCCACATGGGGAGCTCAGCTGGGTTTGCCCATGTGGGACCTACTTAGTTCACCCAAGTGGGCCCCAGATAAGATGCCCATTTTGAGCCCATGCCCACTGGTGGCAAGCCCCATTTTGGTGACATCATCGCAGACTTCACTTTCTCGTCAAATCTTCTGTCCAATCAAAATGCGCTCTAGAATCTAAAGCCCGCCCCCTACACTGCTGAAACTGCTGCTGAAATCGGTCAGTTGTTAACACACATTTGCTAATTTCTACATGGTGAAAGGCACATAGCACACTATGTATGTGATAAGAAACGATTCAGTGTAAATATGCTTTCATTTGAGGTGAATAAAGTCTGTTTTCACGTTGCTTTCACACACTGCAGCAGCGCACACACCCCAACAGCTCTGGTCTAAATTTAGACTACAGATACGCGAGCACAGCGCAGATCATATGCGCGAGTCCGCGCAGACAACAAACATATCGGACCCATTTGAATTCTGCACAGAATGCTCCTCCAGCGATATGGAGGAGATTATGATGGTAAACAGTGTTAGAGGAAACTGGCTTTACCAAACAGAGAAGGTCCGCTCTTGCGCCCTAGTCAAACTGTATAATAACAAAACGCTATTGGCTGTTTCAGGGGAAATTACGTCAACACATTGAATAATGTGGCGTGTTTCAAGGCACTTCAGTGGACCTTTAATGACTTAATGACATGTAAATGAAAAATTCAACTTGCACCACTGTAGTTCAGGTCAAGAAATATATTCATGACACCATTACAAAATAATCAGAGAAAGTATTCACACTTAATGAAATGTTAATAACAAATGTAATTTATAATTTAAAAAATCATGACATTATACGTAATGGCCTCGTGACAGCCAACGTCAAAAGCAACCAAATGACAGTTTAATCTAATGTTAGCCCATAAAGCTAAGTAGTTTCTTAGGTTTGATAATTAATCTGCTATGTCATGTTTATGACAGGTTATGTTGTCGTAGTAATGTCAAGTTGTCATGACAAAGACACTGACAGATTATGATGTATTGGTTTATGTCAAGTTGTCATATCAAAGACATCTCCAATAAGTCATCTTTGCATTAAAAATGACATAATTGAGCGAATGACACTTAATGACAGTTGTCATGCATATATGTGTAATTTCTACAATGAGCATTTATACAAAGAAATATATGTAATGTACTGTACATTACATACATTTCTTTGAATAAATGCTCATTGTACAAATTACACATACAATACAGGCCAAAAGTTTGGACACATTTCTATTTGTAATGTTTTTGAAAGAAGTTCCCTTTCAGTCGGTCACTACGACGTACGTAGTGACCGACGAATTGGGATTACTTCTGGGAGCCACTATCAGCTTCGAGATATAGAAAACGGCCAATAAACATTGGCGTGCATGCTTTGCATATCGCACCCCACCCCGCTGCATGGGTAAAAAGCGGAAGCGATCACCACGCATCGTTGTCATTCACTTCGGAGCCGAACGGTGTTGATGAAGAATCTGACTGCCTTCTATCTAGCGAGAGAGAGAGAGAAAGCGTGTGCTGGGGGAAATTGCTCTTGTGTTGGCCAGACGGCACAAGACAGGGTGACCACGATCTCACTGCCGCTGAGAGAGCTGCTGTTTTTACAGCAAAATTGTGAAACTGAGCAAATTGCACCACACTTACACACACACACACGACACACAGTTTGTTCGGTGGACATGTTCCTTTTCTGGTGAGAGCAGAAACAGGCTGCACACAAAACCTGTTATTCTGCAATCCCTTGGTGCTTCAGCACTAAAAGAGCAGATTTCCTCAAAAAAATAGCTACATGGGTGATGTGCCGTCCTTTTCAGGATGTTTTTCCACCCGTGTGTTTCTGGATGCAGTCGTTCCCTGTTGCCTGCCGACAGTCACAAGCGCTGTATCACGCACCTGGGCTTAGAGCACGCTGAGGCGGTGTTTGTGGATAGCTCATGTTCTCACTGCGGGAACATGACTATTTCGGCACTTAGGTCGAGACTCACCTACCTTCAGGAGGGTCGAGTCCCCCTACCCATAGCTCGATTTAGGTCTATTCCTGCCCAGCAGAATAGGCCTACTTCGACGGATGGCTGGGGTGACCTGAGGCATGAGGAGCTGACTAGGTCGTGGAAAGCACTGTTTAGCACCCGCGGGTGACCTGGTGGCGGGCAGGCTAGGGGGTATGAGGGTCCCCCGCCGGTGGAGTGGGCCGTCGCGATGCAACTGTGTCCGGCGACTGCTTCGAACTGGCGTGGGGACCCGTACACCTTGGTGGTCCAGGAGTGGCATCTCTGGCTCAACCTGGCCAATATGAGGGAGACCAATAAGACCAATAAGACTTCCTGGACTCCCATATTTCCTCGGCTGGGTTGTTCGGCGACGCGGTTGAGAGCTTTGCCCAGCAGTTCTCAGCTGCCCAAAAGCAGACGGAGGCCATCCGGCACATCCTGCCCCGGCGGTCTGCTGCTGCTTCCACCCCGCCGCCCACGGCAGCACCTCCGCCTGCTCGTCGCCGAGGGCGCCCACCCGCCTGCCGCCGCAGCCCAGCAGCAGCCTCCACTCGGGTGTAGGCACGGAGCCGGCCGCGGGAAGGACGCCCAGCCCGTTCAGGCCGCTGCCAAGCCAGGTGGCAAGCGTCGTCGCAAAAGACCCTGAGACGGGCCACCCAGGGATGGAGGAGTCTGCTCTACAGGAAGTGGCAACAGCACCACTTCCTCCCCCCGGAGGAGGGACTCCCCTGTGACAATAACATCGGTACCCAAAACTTCACAAAAAGAGCAGTTTCCAACTCAAAAGAGCAGTTTACCCTCAACCTGGATTTTCTTCAATAAACCCGGTTATATCATTATTCGGGGTAATTCCACCGAGATTAATTTTAATTTAAGCAATCAGCTATTTTCTGTTCCTGCTCGCGTTTAAGTGCTGCCATGTCAAATAGCCTAGATAACTTAATTCATTAATCCAGTGTTTCCCAACCTTTTTTCAGTCATGGCGCCATTTCTAAATTTTGTGGCACCCCCTCGCATAGGTTACGCTAGGGGTGTAACGGTACAGATTGCTCACGATTCGGTTTGTATTAGGTTCAGTTTCAGGTTCACAGTTTTTGTATGGTTCGGTATTTGCTATGTTCATGGAATAAAAGGACTACTGTCAAATAAAAATAAAGAAAAGAACAAATAACTTGAAAACAAGCAGCAGCACAAATAATTACTATTGAGCAAAGATAATAAAATAATGCTTTTTTCTTTTCTTTTCAGGTAGGTCTAACATTAGTTTTTAGGTAAATAAATTGAATAAAGTAATCAAATGAAAAATTACTGCATATTTAACTGTTTAAATTAAATATTAATCCTTATTAAACTTAAAAAAGTTATTCAATCAAGAGCAGTGAGTGATTCCTTATCATCTTTGACATTAAACAGACAGCAGTAAAGGCTACTGCTCCTTTAAGACCCAAGGGTATCGCTTTCTCGACTGTATGTTCACTTAAGGCATATTCAGACTTCTTGGATACTCATCAAGATGGACATGTTGACATCGGCTACTTCTTGTATGAGTTTGTCCGTTCAAGCGCAAGACTTGAAAGAGAAATCAATAGTTGCGCGCTGGGACGTGCATGTGCGCGCTTTCGAAGACCGCACAGATACAAATCTTCTCACATCGCGATCACACGTGAGTTCTCTATCGCATCTTCTGGCTCTACACCCATATTCATATTCGAAGATACGGCAGCACTCACATGCATTAAACAAAGTTTACACAGATAGACCGTTTTGCCCAATTCTTTTATTATTATCGCTGTTGTAATTTATCACTGGGGAGCCAGCACGTGTAGCCTATCGATCGATAGAAACATACATAAAGTATTATTTTCAAGTTACAACCCATATTAAAGATGCGTCATCAGATGTGAGATGAACCGCGATGCAAGTGCGTGCTGAAACCTTTTACGCGGCACCCCGCACACCCCGGTTGGGAAACACTGCATTAATCTGACGCACCACCATCCACAACATGTTTTAAATAGACACATAGCAGGCCTATTATGACTTTAAATTAAGATGGTTATTATTGGCACAATGTTGAGCTACAAAACAAAGAAGAAAATATTAAAATATTGGCGATGACACGAAAATATCTCGCCAGACATCTGAACCCGGCTTAAGTCGCGATGACCTGAATGACATCGGCTACTACTTGTGTGAGTTTGTCCATTCAAGCGCAAGACTTGAAAAAGAACTCAATAGTTACGTGCTATTGATATTGCCGATTGATATTAATGTCTTTCTCTTCCTAATGGTAAAAAAAGAAGTTCCTGAACCGAATAACATACGAATCAGCTGGTCTTGTTGTGATGAAAACCCCCTGAGATGATTAAAATCGATGTTTAGGGAGCCCGCATCCGATATTTTTTTGTGCAAAAGTATAAAGTGTAGTGTCAATAAAATCACTAATTTCAGTATTTATAATGTTAAGAATTAAAAATTTAGTATTGTATCTCAAACCCCTTGGTATAATTTATAATTTACAGCAATAAATACAAATTACCTATTTTCATCATTTTTATGGCTATGGCACTTTGATGATCAAAATCTCATAATTAAATTTTGCAACTTTAGCCGGGGTTTCACAGACGGGGTCACATACATATTGTGATATGTTATTACAATTTAAAATATTTGGTTTTCAATTTATTATACTTTAAATAATCATTTATTTCTGTGATGCAAAGCTGAATTTTCTGAACGAAAAGATCGTTACTCCAGTCTTCAGTGTCACATGTGACATCCAGTCTATCACATGATCCTTGAGTGTTGGAAACAGTTCTGCTGCCTAATATGGATAAAAGGTTCAAAAGAACTGCATTTATTCAAAATAAAAACATATTTTAAAATAATATAAATCTCCTTTACTATCAATTTTTATCAATTTAACACATTCTTGCTGAATAAAATTATTCATTCATTTAAAAAAAAAAAAAAATGACTGACCCCAAATTACTGACCAGTAGTGTATACTTGTACTTCTATTTTTAAAACATTTGCTTCTTCTTCTTTGTTTTCTTTTTTTTTTTTACTTCTTATTCATCAAAGTATTATTTTAAAAAAAAGTATCACAGGTTATGAAAAAATATTAAGCAGCAGAACTGTTTCCAACTTTGAAAATGAATCATCATATTAGAATGATTTCTGAAGGATCATGTGACACTGAAGACTGGAGGAATGACACTGAAAATTCAGCTTTGCATTATAGAAATAAATGATCATTTAAAGTATAATAAATTGAAAAGCTATTATTATAAATTGTAATAATATATCACAATATTACATTATTTTTCAGTATTTTTGATCAAATAAATGCAGGCTTGATGAACAGAAGAAACTTCTTTCAAAAACATTACAAATAGTAATGTGTCCAAACACTTGGCCTGTACTGTATATGCATAGTACATTGCTTGCATACATATAATATATGTTTTTATATAGTCTGTCAGGAAGGGCATCCAATGTAACATTTTTTGCCAATTTCATTATGCGAATCACGAATATGACTTCCATACCAGATCGGTTGGGTCCCGGGTTAACAACAACCACCATCAGTGCCATTAGGGCACTGGTGGAAATTGGGCTACTGTTAGTCAAAGACGGAGAGGAGGAAAGTGTGTTAGAGGAGGAAGGCATGTTCATAGGCAGAGAGAGAAGAGGAAAGGCAAGTGTTTAGTACTTAAATTAGGGACTTTAAATGACGGTACAATGACAGGTAAAGGCAGAGAACTGGTAGATATGATGCAGAGGAGGAAAGTTGACATTCTGTGTGTCCAGGAGACCAGGTGGAAAGGGAGCAAGGCTAGAAGCATTGGAGCAGGGTTTAAACTGTTTTATAATGGTGTGGACAGGAAGAAAAATGGAGTTGGAATGATCCTGAAGGAGGAGTTTGTGAAGAATGTTCTGGAGATAAAGAGAGTGTCAGATAGGTTGATGAGTCTAAAGCTGGATATTTAAGGTATGATGTTGAATGTTGTTAGTGCCTATGCTCCACAAGTAGATTGTAAGCAAGATGAGAAAGCTAGATTCTGGAGCGAGTTAGAGGATTTGATGAAGACTGTTCCCAGAGTTGAGAGGGTAGTGATAGGGGCAGATTTGAATGGACATGTTGGGGAAGGGAAAGGTGGGGACGAGGAAGTGATGGGTAGGTTTGGTCTTCAGGAAAGGAACCCGGATGGACAGAGGTTGGTAGACTTTGCTAAAAGTATGGAGATGGCTGTGGTGAACACACTTTCAAAAGAGGCAGGAACACAGGGTGACATATAAGAGTGGTGGCAGGAGCACACAAGTGGACTATCTTATGTAGACGCTGTAATCTGATAAAAATTAGCGATTGTAAATTAGTGGTAGGTGAGAGTGTAGTGAGACAGCATAGGAGGGTGGTGTGTAAGATGACTCTGGTGGTGAGGAAGATGAAGAGAGTTAAGGCAGAGCAGAAGACAAAGTGGTGGAAGTTGGAAAAGGAAGAGTGCTGTGTGGTTTTCAGGGAGGAGTTGAGACAAGCTTTAGGTGGTCAGGATGGGCTTCCAGATGACTGGACTACTACAGCCAAAGTGATCAGGGAGACAGGTAGAAAGGTGCTAGGTGTGTCATCTGGAAGGAGGAAAGAAGACAAGAAGACTTGGTGGTGGAATGAGGAAGTTCAGGAGAGTATCCAGGGGAAGAGGTTAGCTAGGAAGAAGTGGGACAGTGAGAGGACGGAGGAAAGTAGACAGAGGGTGATGCAGCGTGAGGTTAAGATAGAGGTGGCAAAGGCCAAACAGAAAGCGTATGAGGACATGTATGCAAGGTTGGATAGTAAAGAAGGTGGGAGGGATGTGTATCGGTTGGCGAGGCAGAGGGATTGAGATGGAAAGGATGTGCAGCAGGTTAGAGTGATTAAAGAGTCATTTAAGAGATGGAAATATGTTGACAGGAGGGTGAGGGAAAGATGGAAGGAGTACTTTGAGGAAGTGATAAATGAGGAAAATGACAGGGAGAGAAGAGTTGTAGAGGCACATATTGTTGACCAGGAAGTAGAAAGTATTAGCGAGGGTAAAGTTAGGAGAGTTTTGAAGAGGATGAAGAGAGGAAAGGCAGTTTGTCCTAATTACATACTCGTGGAGGTATGGAAGTGTCTAGGAGAGATGGCAGTTGAGCTTTTGACTAGGCTGTTCAACAATGTTTTATAGAGTGAGAGAATACCTGAGGAATGGAGGAGTGTTTTGGTGCCAATTTTTAAGAACAAGGGAGATGTGCAGAGTTGTGGAAACTACAGAGCTGATGAGCCATACAATGAAGCTGTGGGAAAGAGTAGTGGAAGCAAGGCTAAGGGGAGAAGTGGACATTTTTGAGCAGCAGTATGGTTTCATGGCAAGAAAAACCACTACAGATGCGTTATTTGCTTTGAGAATGTTCATGGAGAAGTACAGAGAGGGTCAGAAAGAGCTGCAATGTGTCTTTGAAGATTTAGAGAAACCATGACAGAGTGCCAAGAGTAGAGTTGTGATATTGTATGAGGAGGTCTGGAGTGGTGGAGAAGTATGTTAGAGTGGTAAATGATATGTATGAGAGCAGTAGGACAGTGGTAAGGTGTACCGTAGGTGAGAAAGAGGACTTCATGGTGAAGGTGGGACTGCATCAAGGATCAGCTCTGAGCCCCTTCTTGTTTGCGGTGGTGATGGACAGGCTGACAGATGAGGTCAGACAGGAATCTCCATGGACTATGATGTTTGCAGATGACATTGTGATCTTTAGTGAGAGCAGGGAGCAGGTGGAGGAAAGTCTAGAGAGGTGGAGGTTTGCTCTGGAGAGTAGAGGAATGAAGTTTGTCACAGCAAGACAGAATACATGTGTGTGAATGAAAGAGAACCGAGTAGAACAGTGAGGTTACAGGGAGAAGAGAAGGTGCAGGATTTTAAGTACTTAGGGTCAACAGTCCAGAGCAATGGGGAGTATGGAAAAGAGGTGAAGAAGCATATCCAGGCAGGTTGGAATGGGTGGAGAAAAGTGTCAGGTCTGTTGTGTGATAAAAGAGTACCAGCAAAAATGAAAGGAAAGGTGTACAGGACAGTAGTGAGACCAGCGATGATGTATGGTTTGGAGACAGTTGCACTGAGGAAAAGACAGGAAGAAGAGCAAGAGATAGCAGAGCTAAAGATGTTGAGGTTCTCTTTGGGAGTGACAGGGATGCCCATAATGTAATATATGTACATATATGTCCCTTTATCCGAGTAGTGATGTCATATATGTTTCAAATAAGGCAATACATTATTAGCACATATATACATTCTCACGATATATGAAGATATAGGTTTATACCATGTATGAAATACCTATAGAAGAATTATTATATATACACATATTAAAATTATTTATATGATGACTTTTTATATGGTACTGTATGTTAATGCCATATATGTAAACAATATATGTCGAATTTATATATGTAAGTTAATTTAAACATACTATATGCAAACATTCAGTATGCTTGTATAGGATTTTATATGGATTTTTATAGTGGTGTTTTAATCCTGGCATTTCATTCTAATTAAGTTTTGTTTTTTTCCCCCATTGTGAGTATACAGTTTAAGCATTCGCTTGGTCTTGTGTGAGCATCTAGTTTTGCTTGGGCAGTATACACTTTTTTGTCAATGTGTTTAGGGTTGTTTGTTTAGCATGTCCTCCGGTGGATAGGATCATGAATGAGTACATCAGAGGAACAGCACATGTGAGATGTCGTGGAGACAAAGTTAGAGAGGCCAGACTGAGATGGTTTGGACATGTTCAGAGGAGAGAGAGAGTGATATATCTGTATATATCAAGGGAGAGAGAGGATATATCGGTAAAAGGATGCTGAGGTTAGAGCTGCCAGGCAGGAGGTCAAGAGGAAGACCAAAGAGGTTTATGGATGTAGTGAAGGAGGACATGAATGTAGATGGGAGAAGAGAAGAAGAGAGAAGAGGTTACAGAGGATAGGACTGGATGGAGGCAGATGATTCGCTGTGGCTACTGCTGAAGGGAAAATCCGAAAGAAGAGAAGAAGAGGAGTCATTTATTGGACTACTACACAATAATAAAAAGACGTGTTTTCTAGCTATTATCTCATCACATTTGAAGCGCCGCTGATGTAAATCGGTAGAGGAAACTATTTATAATTTATACTTTGGGAATTTAAGAAACACCAGCTGCCTGCTGGGGTGGCAGACGGGGTGGCAATGGTCTTTATAGATTTGCCAATTCATATTTTCTAACATTTTCGTTCGACATGTTGAGGTGATGTACTGGGTGTCTGCTGTGACTCGATTCGGGCGAGAAAATTGTCTCAGGGGCCCCCTGGTGTTCGGGGCCCTTGGCTGCAGCCCATGTTGCCCATTAGGATAACGCGGCCTTGGTATAAGTCGTTATACTACATTCACATAATATTTTTATACATGAAGAAAAATATTAAAAATATTTACATTTTTTATTTTTATGTTTTAGTCTATATGACTGTGTCACTTGCGATATAGGGACATATGACATATATTACATTTCCGTATGGGGGGTGACAACCCTCTGTTCAGAATGTTACCTGCCACCCTCCACGAATTCCCATCAGTAGTGGAGGAAAGGGAACCCTTCCAGGTAGTCAGGGTCAACAGTCACAGACACTTAGCTCCCAAAGACCTTGACAAGCTGGCCCGAAATATCCCTACATTCAGCCCAGACCCTGCAGAAGTACACAACGTTCACGCCTCCTTGCAAGACATAGACTTTCACCTGCAGACTGTCGCTAATCACGTCTAACCGGGAGGTATGTAGCTTTGTAAACCTTCAACCAGAGACTGTCAAAGCGGACTACAGGCATCTAAGACGAGCTCTAATTCGTGAATACTCTGATCCAAAATCAGACCAGGGGCTCATCACTACTATGGACCCCAGGCAAGGTCGACTTGAAACCCCACAGAACTTTTATAACCGACTGTGACGTGCCTACTTCCTTAACTTCAGAACCCTGTTCCTCCGAAACCTTCACCCCACAATTAGTCACCATCTGGGAGTTCTGGCTTGCCCGCGCAGCATGACCACCCAACAGTTAAGAGACTTAGCCCACAAGGCTTACACCAAACAAATGATTATTTCTGAAAAGACTGTAAAACACCCAATCATTTGCCCTGTCTCTGAGCATCATCCAGAGCTGACCCTAGAGGGCGCCCAACAGAACCACAGTTACAGACCCGTCAATGGAGAGTCTCAACCGTTCCAATACAACAGAATATATGAAAGTTTAATTTTTATCATTACATAATGGAAAATAATGAACTTTATCACAATATATTAAAAAAAATTGTTAAGGACCTGTACAGGGTATTGAACTAGCTGTTGCATCCCACGTCAGCAGCACCCACTCACTCTAGCTGACGGCAACACCTCCTGAAAGAGACACCATCACTCTGCACATCAAGCTCCATGAAAGTGCTGTTTTAGTTATCTGCACTCACAATGAGACACACGAGACATATCCCGACTTCTCACCGATCAACACAAAGGTCCCAACACCCAGACTCTTAGGGAACCTAAATGAGAAGGGAATGGCTCAAAAACTCTACGTAACCATCACCTTGAAAAAGAATTGAGACTCGAAGCCCTTGTTGACACCAGCTCTGACCTCACGTTGATATCTGCCCAACTTTCTGACAAACTCAAATTTGAGGCACAGAGAGAGAATCGCACTCTTAACCTTCACACGTGTAAGCTGAATGTGCAGTCATACAGCCAAAACGACATCCATCTCAAAACCGTAACTCCCATTCACCTGGCAATTGGGCCTATGAGTCTGGTACATCCTATCTATGTGTCACCTATGAACACTTATCCGTTTCTCATCGGCAAAGACCTGCTGGACCGCTTTGAACCCTTACTGGACTTCAAACAGCTGAAATTCTGGGCACAAATGCGAGAACCTCTTCCCCTCCAGACACAAAGGTCGTCTGAGCAAGACTGTCAGGTCATAGAGGTCACGGAAACTCCCACAGAGCCAGACTGTCAAGTCACAGAGGTCACAGGAACTCCTGCAGCCAGCTGTGAGAACACAGTCCAAGCCCCAGAGCAAGTTTCAAATTCGCTACTCTGCACATTTCAGCTCACCATAAACTCTGACACATACACCCCCAGGGTCATGACTGACCTGCAGCTGAATTATATCACCACAACAAACATTATTCTAATGTTGAATCTATGTTCAATGCTATTAGTAAGAACACACCAGACCCTCATTATGCCAGCAAGCGCACCCGTTTCCGTTTGAACTCACACCCCTCCTCTATGGTGTCTGCCAGAGGTCTTGCTATAGCTAACTCTGCAGATTTCCATCAATGACATTGCGGTTATGCAAGCCTCTGACACTGCAATAAAGACAGTTCTTGGCCACCTCTCTGACCCCTCCAACCACCCTATCACTGACTCTGAGCTCTCTGATGGCTCAAGCCTCAGACATCTACATAACTTCAGACATATGATGCGTATTCAGGACAACATTCAGAGCCACAGCTTGTGGTGCAACGGTCGTAAAGGGGGTGACGCTAATGTATGACCACGAAACACCATCTGCTGGACACCATGGCACCAGAGCCAGGTATGACACACTGAAACAGGTGGCATATTAGCCCGGGATGCAGCAAGATGTGACAGAGTATGTCAGAGAATCCCTGGTTTGCTGCCAGTTCCAATCAGAGAACTTGAACCACAGAGCCCCACTGCAATGCAGAGGGATCACGTTGAAATTCTGCAGCAGAGCGATGATATCTCAGATCATTACCTAGTGTCATGTATACTTCATTTAGCTAAGGCAGCAAAGCCATCCCCTCACTTCAAATACGGCAGGACTATAACCGCTGCGACTAAAGATTGCTTTGTACATAATCTTCCTCATCAATTCCATCTCCTCAGCATTACAGATAGCCTAGAGCAAGGGTTTTCAAACCATTCCTGGAGCCTCTCCAGCACTGCACATTTTGGATGTCTCCCTTATTAGACACACCAAGCTCAGGTCATGGAGTACTAAACTAATCAGCTGATGAGTTAATACAGCTGTGTTAAATAAGACACCCATCCATCATATGCAGGTTGCCCTGCACACTTAATAAACAAACTCCAAATAGTCCAAAACACAGCAGCTCCAGTTCTTACTAGAACCAGGAAGTACAATCATATTAGCCCAGTTCTGTCCACACTGCACTGACTCCCTATTAAACATCGGATACATTTTAAAATCCTGCTTATTACTTACAAAGCACTAAATGGTTAAGCTCCCCAGTACTTTAACACATTATACTCCATCATGTCTATTGCGGTCTCAAAACTCTGGCCAGTTGATATTACCTAGAATATCTAAATCCACTGCAGGCAGTCGATCCTTTTCCTATTTAGCACCTAAACTCTGGAACAGTCTTCCTAGCATTGTTCGGGAAGCAGACACACTCTGTCAGTTTAAATCTAGACTAAAAACGCATCTCTTTACTATGGCATACACATAGAACATTGTTTTTAATTATTATTCAGGTCAATTGACTGATTGTTAGGCTGCATTAACTAGGTCAGCCGGAACCGGGAACACTTCCCATAACACCTGATGTACTCGTTAAATCATAAAAAGAGTGGTATCCACACTAATGTTAGTCTCTCTGTTTGTCCCGAGGTTTACTGCAGTCGGCCGGGCCATGTCCGGATTGGATGGTGGACCTGCGTCTGGACATGACCAACACTTCCTGGAGTGTCTGCTGAGGCCGTGTCAGTTGGTGTCTCCTCTGAATTTGTCTCACCGGCACGTCATCCTCAATAAACCCGTCTCCGGCGCAATAACTCCGATCTTTCAAGTATTTAATAGTCTAGTGTAATCGATGCGCCATCCTAAATAAACCCGTCTCTTGCGTGATACCCAGAATTTTTTTAAAATATTCTGATCTAATATGATTTCTGACCTATAAGGTTGCCAGAGTGATAATCATACACTGTGTGTTAATAGGCCAGAGGAGAATTGGCACCCCTACTGAGCCTGGTTTCTCCCAAGGTTTATTTTTTTCCATCATGCCCTGGTGGAGTTTTGGTTCCTTGCCACTGTCGCCTTTGGCTTGGCTTGCTCAGTTGTGGACACTAAAATTATGATCAAAATTTTTCAACTAAATATACAAATAAAATTAAGTAATTAGGTCTTATTTGATTCTATAAACTATAATACTGATCTGTCAACATTGTCGCTCTGATACATTAAAATGTCGCTCTGATACATTCAAATTCAGAACGACTGTACAGCTAAATCAAATTTTGTTGCAATATTGTCCTGTTTAACACTGTGAAGCTGCTTTGAAACAATCGTCATTGTAAAAGCACTATATAAATCAAGTTGATTGATTGATTGATTGATTGATAATATTTTTGTGTATGACAAGCGAAACATATTCATAGACTCATGAATATGCATCCCATTTGAATTAATTATTCCCCAAAACGTATTGCTGCTACAGTTTGAATGCCTTAATTGGCCCAAATTTGGCAGCAGCTTTCACTTATGGCCACACCACCCTGAGCACTTGGTACAATCCAGGAAGTAAGTGTTGGCAGTTGGTAGAGAGTGGCTCTCCCACATATTTTTCATCTTGTTTTTTTGTTTTGTGTTTTTGGTTAGTGTGGGTTAGTAGTTTGAGTTTATTTATTTTTTCCTTACCTTCCAGCAGCCTTGGGCTGTCTGGGAAGTGGTTTATTTCTTTTTTGTTTTTGTTTGTTTAATATGAAACAAACGGATTGTTTAACTGGAAAAGATCTGGAAATGGCGGAGGGCAAAGGCAAGGATTACAACTATGGAAAAGGACAAAGAGGACGTAAACAGATTGAAGAGGTCAGAGTGGAAAACAAGAGGACCTATGCAAAACAGGCAACAGTAACGGTGGATGTTGGAGAAGCCAGAGATGGTAGAGCGGAGGATTTAATAAAGGTCATAGCAGAGAAAGTAGGAGTGGAGAAGATATTGGCAGTAAGACCTAAACAAAACAGACTTTTTGAAGTGACTTTGACGAATGAAGAATCATGTGATGATCTAGTGGATGGACTGGAAATTAAAGGTGTAAAGTGTGAGGTGAGAAAGCTGCAGGAGAGGGAGTACGTAGTCTCATTTATGCATCTGCCTGCCTACCTTGAAGACAGCGACATCATGGACAAACTGGAAGGTTGGGGGGTAACCCCTTCTTCAAGAATAAGAAGGAGAAACTACATGGAAACGGAAGTAGAAAATGGGACAAGGTTTGTCCGGGTGAAGTTTCCTAAAGAAGTCACTCCCATATAGCACCAGGTTTGAAACGGCAAAGGGCACACAGCATTTTAGGATCATACATAATCATCAGGTTAAAACCTGTCGATTGTGTATGAATCCAGATCATATATTGAAGGATTGCCCGGAGTTTCGGTTATTAGTGTGAACAACAGGGGCACTTTGCTAGAGACTGCAGGGCAGAGAAGTGCCCAGAATGTCAAGAAATTCGAGAGAAATGTGAATGCTGGATGGCAGGTGATGAAGAGCAGGAAGAGGAGCAACAAGAGGTGGGAAGTCAGATGCAGGATGAGAATGAGGAAACCAGAATGGAAGAGCAAAGAGAGGAAAGGAGGGCAGAAAATACTGAAAGCAACAAAAATGGTAAAGAGAGCGAAGAAATTAATGTAATAGAAGGAGCAGAGAGGAGGGAAGAATATGATGACATCACATCAGAAGAGGAATCAACAAAGAATATAACCGAAGAGAAACAGGACAATGAGGATTTACAGACAGAAATTAACCCGAGACAAGGACCACAGAATGTTATACAAGGACAACAAGGGAACAGAGGAAATGAGAATGGACATTAAGGAAATTGAGGAAAAAGTGGAGAGAAAAGACTGGGAAAAGGTGGTGGCGGCTAGAAGAAGACAAGCAAAGGTAAATGCAAATTCTGAAGTTGTACAAAAAAGACATAAAATGAGGGAAAAAAATTAAGGAAAAAAGGACAAAAAGACAAGACTTTGATGAGAATAGTTTTGAAGTGTTGATGGATTTTGAAGAAGAACATGAATGATGTGGACATTAAGGAATCTTTTGATTTTAATGCTGTTAAAAATAGCAGTATTAAATGTCAGAGGTGTAGTGAATAAATACAAATTTGAGAAGTTGAAGGTAACATGTAAAAACGCAAATGTGATATTACAGCAAACAAATTGGAGAGAAGAGATAATGGAGGGTTTTAAAAAGAAATGGAGGGGAGATATTTTTTATAATAATGGTGATGGGAGAAGAGGAAGAGGGGTGGCAATTTTAATCAAAAGAGGAGTGGGAGGGAAATTAAGTGTGGTTTGTGATGATAAGGATGGGAAAAGTATAGCGGTGAAAATCGAAGAAGGAGAGGAATGTATCACAATATGGAATATACATGCTCCGGGAATTGAAAAAGAAAAAGTTTTTTTTAAGAAAATGAAGGACGTGGTTGGTAGTTTGGAAAAATTTGTAATAATGGGTGATTTTAATACAATTTTTAGTAAAATGGATATTGCTGAAGGGATGGTTTTTAAATCGGAGAAAAGAATTAAAGGGTATGATGGGAGAAAATGATTTAGTGGATGTATGGAGAGAAAGAAATTAAGGCAAAAGAGAATTTTCAAGACAACAGCTGGTGAAGGATTTCCTGTGTAGAAGTAGAATTGATTTTATGTTAAGTAAAATAGGTTTGGTCGATTTTATAGACAAGATATATTATAAAGAAACTTTCTTGACTGACCATAAGATTTTATGGGCCGAAATTGATATGAGTGGAACAAAAAGGGGGCCAGGGGTATGGATGCTAAATACAGAGATTTTAAAAATGGAAGATTTTTGTGAAAACATAGAAGAATTAATTAAAAGAGAACAGAGGAATCAATTATATAATGAAGATAGAAGAATATGGTGGGATAATATGAAATAAGTAAATATTCTAAGGAATACAGTGTGTTAATACAAAAAGCTAAAAAAGCAGAAGAAAAGAGAACACGAAGAGAATTGAAAGAAGAGCAAGTGAAGGATGGAAAGGATTTACAAATAATTATATATTTGGAAGAAAAAATAAAAGAAATGGCAGAAAGAAAATGTAAAGGGCAATGATATAGTAAGGAATATAGTAGAAGGAGAAAAGGGTACAAAATCCTTTTTTAATATGGAGAAGAGCAGAGAAAGATCAGTGATGATGAAAGAGATAAGAAGTAAAGGAGGAGAAACAGTGACAGAAACACAAGCTATATTAAAGGAAATAAAAGATTATTATGAAGAATTATTTACAAGTGAGGGACTTAATAAAGAAGATAAATAATTTTTAGAAGGGAAAATAAAAACAATAGTATAATGAGGACAAAAAGTTGGCTGAGAAAGAAATAGAAAAAGAGGAAATTGAAGAGGCAATTATGCAGTTGAGTAATGGGAAGAGTCCGGGAAGGGATGGCATACCAAATTAATTTGATAAGGTTTTTAGTAGAGTATTGATACCGATTTTAAAGGAAGTTTATGATGAAATTTGTAAAAGGGATGAAATGAGTAATTTTATGGGGATCGGTTTGATTAAATTAATTTATAAAAAAGAGGAGCTATTCAAGATATAAGGAATTACAGGCCAATAACAATGTTGAATAGTGATATTAAAATTTTAGCAAACATTTTAGCTAATAGATTGAAGCTAATTTTACCAAACATAAGACAGACAAATCAAGCATATGCAATAAGGGGAAGGGATATTACGGATACTATTAGTAGTATAAGATGCGGTTAGTTTAATGATTTTAGAAAAGAAAAGAGGTTATGTGATTAGCTTGGATCTGGAGAAAGCTTTTGATAGGGTGGAGCATCCTTTTTAATTGGGGGTCTTGAAACAGTATGGTTTTGGGGAGAAGTTTATAAATTGGATAAAGATTTTATATAAAGATGTAAGAAGTCAAATCAAATGTAATGGTTTTTTGACTGAGACTTTTAAATGAACAAGGTCTATAAGACAAGGATGTCCACTATCAGCTTTGTTGTATAGTTTAGTGGCAAAAGTATTGGGGTTGGCTGTAAAAGAGGAAAATGGGAATTAAGGGAATAGAAATAAAAGGCATAGGAGAATTAGAGAAGGTTTACCAATATGCAGACGATACGACTATAATAGTAAGAGATGTAGATGACGTTAGAAAAGCGATGAATATGATTGAAAGGTATTGTAAGGGATCCGGAGCTAAAGTAAATATACAAAAAACTGTATTCATGAGTATAGGAGAGGTAGGAGAGAAAGTGCAACGTTTTTACTCATTTAAAAAAGAAGACCACTTGAACATTTTAGGGGTTAGGATTGGGAAAAATGAAAAAGTAGCAAGAGATTTGATGTCGGAAGAGGTGGTTGGGAAAATGGAAAGGATTCTAAATTATTGTAAATTAAGAGAAAAAACAATAAAAGGGAAGGTATTGGCTTTTAATGCTTTAATACTGTCAAAAATTAGGTATGTTTTAGGCGTGGTGCCAATGCCCACATGGATTATCAGAGGGTTAAAACTGCAGCATTGATTTTTATATGGGATTCTAAACCAGCAAAAATCGCATATAATACTATAATAGGAGTAGTGGGAGATGGTGGATTGGGATTGCAAGATCCTGAGCTAAAGAAAAAGAGTTTCAGAATTAAAACAGTGAAAAAGTTTCTTAATGAAGATAATGTGGTTGAAGTGAGGAAAACTATGAGTTTTTATTTAAACAAGTGTGGGAATATGGGAATAGGGAATAATATTTTTCTGTATGAAATTAAAACATGAAATGGTAAAAGGGATCCCAGAGTTCTATAAAGAAGTTTTGGAAGCATGGAAGGAGTTTTTACCCAATGTATGTTTTAAACCAGAAAAGAGGGATGACATTTTAAATTCCATTTAAATTCCAGCCATTGTTTCTAAATGAAAACATCTTATACAAGGGAAAATAATTATACTTTAAACTTTGGATTAAAGCAGGGTTTAAAATAGTAAGAGATGTTGTATATGAAGTGATAGAAGGTGTTTTACCATTACAAGCTATTATTGATGGGGTGGAAGAAACAAAAGAGGATTTTAATGTTAAAACTTTAAAGCAACAGTATGATCAGGTAAGAGGCGATACCAAAAGAATGGTTAGAGAAAATAGAGAAAATGAGGAAGAGAAAGAAGGTAACGCAATGCAAGTGCTTGTAAGAGGACCCAAGGATATGGAAAAGTTAAGTTTTAAATCTGTTAAGGATTTTTATATATGTTTAAGAAAAAGGGTGTTTAAAGAACCAATAGCTAATCAGTTTTGGAAAAATGTTTTTATTGATTTGGATGAAAAGAGATTATGGAAAAACCTATCCAAATGGTATATGGATGTTAAAGTTCCGGACTTTAAGATAAGATACAATGTAATTTTTACTAGGAAAAAATTGCACAAAATAGGGAAAGCTGAGGATTCATTGTGTAAAGTGTGTAATGAAAGGAATGAAGGAATATTGCACATGTTTGTATTATGCAAAGAATTACAAAAGTTTAAAGGAAAAAATGTATTAAAAGGCTTCTGGGGGGGGGGTAAAAACGGTGAAATTGAGGACGAACAAGAATGGAATTGTGTTTTCATACTTGGTGTCAATGAAAAAAGTGAAAATCAAAATATTGTTAATGTGTTGTTAACTGTTGCTAGATATACTATTTGGGTAAGGAGAAACATGGCAGCAGAAGGAAAAGGAAGAATGGATTTATGGTCTTATTTTAATAAAAGTTTAAATATGTATTTTAAAGCTTTAGAAATATACTGTCAGGAAGAAAGAAAAGTACCTATCTTTGAGAAGATATTTCTAAAAAACAATCCTTATATAATTAAGGCTGAGAATGGAGTGCAAATACAATTATACAATTTGTAAGGTTGTATGCGGAAGGTGAATGTAAAACAAATTGTTTTTAGTGAAATAATGTTTGTGAATTTTGTGAAGATAATGCTTGAAAAGAATGATTAGTAAATTAGTTTTTAAGTTTTGTATAATAATAAATAAAAAAATAAAAAATAAATTAAAGCTGCGAGCAGCGATGACGGGCCCAAGCCGGTGGCACCGCCACCCCGGCGGCATCAGCTTAACTGTGCACAGCAGGCAATAGGCATTTAATATGGGAAAAAATAAATAAAGGGACTTTGTCAAAGTCTTTTGAATTCACCTCATTAACTGCAGCAACTGGTGCTGCTATGATCAGGAACCACAACAGTCACATCTATGAGATCAATTACATTTTACTCTTTAATTTTATCTCTGATGATGTCAAATGTCAATTTCAAAATGAGTGCAGAATACTGTCCAAATGCTGAAGTTGTATTATCCTTACACTTCTCTTTATGTGTTTTTGACCTACCGTAGCTTGTGATTGTTCACCAGTCTTATGCTGCAAAAAGCATGCTTTTTTTTATTTCAATATGTGTGGCATTCAATATTTTTTTTAATATAAATAAATAAATAAATAAATAAATAAATAAATAAATAAATAAATAAATAAATAAATAAATAAAGCCAAATCACAGAAACCGCAAAAATGATTTTAATATCAGTGTCAGGTAAGAGTAATATGCGTGCATATAATTTATGGAAGTTTATTATAAACAGCCACTTTTATAAATTCATGTGAAATTTAATTTTTTTATCCATTTGAATTCTATCAATAAATAATTAGTTTAAAGAGGTGTCATACGTGATCTTTGCAAACACAGCACATGACCTTCTTTAAAGCCTATGTTATAGATAACAATTATATATATATATATATATATATATATATATATATATATATATATATATATATATATATATATATATATAATATTTTTTTTACTTATTTTTCACAATAAAGTGATAGAAATTGCTGATAGCAATTATGATATGAAAGGGTTAAATTATGAAAAAAACAAGAGACAAGGCGACACACAGAGTGAGAGAGACCCCCTCCACACACACATACACACACACATACACACACACACACACGCACACACACACACACACAGAGTGATCCTGAGAGAGGGAGAGTGAGGGGGAGGGGGAATGACAGACACAAAATCTAAACAGTGAGAGAACATTGTTTTTATTTCACCTATATTTAGTTATTCTATATTTATATTTAAACAAAAGGCATTAATCTTCTCATTTTTTAAGTTACACACACTACTTTTTCTTTTTTTTTAAAGACAATTAAATGTGTTTTTTTCTTTTGTTAGTAATGTTTTTTTATATTTATATTTTTTTATTAATAATTATTTGTATTAACACAATTATTTAACTAATTATATAAAACAATATTGTCAATGCCCTACAAATAAACTGGTTTTATACATTATTTTTTTATTCAAACCCAGAATAAAATGTTTTATCCTTTGATGGAGGCCAAAGCACAGCATTGAGAGGTAATCTTTTTAGACAGAAGAGTGGCTCACACACACACACACACACACACACTGTAGAAATCAGTGACACGTGTCCCCATGAGTCTGAGTGCATTCAGGTTGAAGTCCCCACCAGGCTAAAAAGAACACACACACACACACACAGTAGTAATGCTGAAGTATGCTGCAGGCAACTCTTATCAGTTAAGCCCATCCACCATCCCCCATCCACAACACACACACCCACCCACAAACACACACACACATACACACACACACACTCATGTCTGGTTCACTATCTTTCTGGGGACTCATAGACGTAATGGTTTTTATGCTGTACAAACCATATATTCTGTCATCCTACACTGCTCCTGCCCCTAAACCTACCCATCACACAAAACTTTCTTCAAAAGAACTCATTCTGTTTGATTTATAAGCTTTTGTACCCATTGGGAAGTCCCCACGAGTCTGTGTGCATTCAGGTTTAAGTCCCCACCAGGCTAGAAAACCATTCACACACACACACAGAGAGGCAAGGTTTTTTGCTTGAAAACTTATACAATATTGCCCTCTACTGGTCATTTAAGGGAGTGTATAAGTGTTGAAAAAACAGGGGGGAAAAAAACAGAAAAACAGCCAGTGTGATATATAGAATAACCAGCAGGTGGGAGTATAGCCTTATTTATGAACCAGGCACTTGTGTCCCTATTTTGTGTTATTTAGGCTTTTGCTACGGGAACACCGTTTGAGATACCCAATAACCGTTTGCATTTTAGCATCTTCTGTATATTTACTTCATGTTGTCCGAGTTTGAAGGAGATTGAATGAATCACTTTTGAGGAGAAGGTAAAAACTCAGAGCTCGCTTTCCACTTCTTGTTATCTTCCAACCAAATTATCTGACTTCCTGTTGGTCAGAGCTAATGACTGTAAATGAGAAAGTTATCCGGCTCGATATGTACAATATATATACCGAGTTTGGTGACTGCAGATAAAACTAACCCTCCTCTTTGGACAAAAGTGACACTTCCTGCTGCCAGTTGGTGGCGCTATAACTTTGACTCACAAAAGTCATATCCATGTGATCAGCCTCTTACAACGAACACACAGCTGAAGTTTCATCAAAATGTATTAATGTATGCAAAAGTTATAACACTTCCTGTTTCCTTTTTCTCGCCATAAATTTGTCTCTTCGAGATATCAAAAAATTGCTCGCAATTTAGCATCCTCAGTGTCTTGACTTCTGGCTGACCGATTTTGGTGCTGATTGGGTGAATCGTCGAGGAGGAGTATCGCAAATTCCACAGCATGCATTTTCCGAACAACCCATAATAGCTCACTTCCTGTTGGGCTGACGCATAACTTAGAGCACGAAAGTTGTTCGACCCGATGAGCTCTATATGTGTACCGAGTTTGATACATGTATGTGCAAGTGTGTTTGATTTATAGACCACGTTTTCAGACCCCACTTTAGGGGGCGCTGTCGAGCCCCCCTGCCACGCCCAGGTCCCAGCCTCAGCCCGGCCCTGATGGCCGCGCATTCTGATGCGTGTGCAAAGTTTCAAGAGTTTTCGAGCATGGGAAGGGGCCCAAAAATGCCCAAATAGTCGGGTTAAAATAATAATAATAATTAAAGCTGCAAGCAGCGATGACGGGCCCAAGCCGGGGGCACCGCCACCCCGGTGGCATCAGCTTAACTGTGCGCAGAAGGCCAATAGGCATTTAATATGGGAAAAAATAAAAGGACTATGTCAAAGTCATTTGAATTGACCTCATTAACTGCAGCAACTGGTGCTGTTATGACCAGGAACCACAACAGTCACATTTATGAGATCAATTACATTTTATTCACTAATTTTATGTCAGATGATGTCAAATGTCAATTTCAAAATGAGTGCAGAACACTGTCCAAATGCTGAAGTTGTATTATCCTTACACTTCTCTTTATGTGTTTTTGACCTACCGTAGCTTCTGTTTGTTCACCAGTCTTATGCAGTAAAAAGCATGCATGTTTTTATTTTAATATGTGTGGCATTCAATATTTTTAAAAATAAAAATAAATAAATAAATCTAAATCACAGAAACCACAAAAATGATTTTAATATCAGTGTCAGGTAAGAGTAATATACATGCACAATTTTGTAAGTCCAGAAGACCTGTATATTTTTTAAAGATATATTTTGTGTGGTTTTTAGGGCCCAAGCCCTGAAAGGGCGCAGAGCCCTATTGTTCTTCTAAGGATTATTAGGGCCCAAGCCCTGAAAGGGCGCAGAGCCCTATTGTTCTTCTAAGGATTATTAGGGCCCAAGCCCTGAAAGGGCGCAGAGCCCTATTGTTCTTCTAAGGATTATTATTATTAGGGCCCAAGCCCTGAAAGGGCGCAGAGCCCTATTGTTCTTCTAAGGATTATTTGTTATTAGGGCCCAAGCCCTGAAAGGGCGCAGAGCCCTATTGTTCTTCTAAGGATTATTATTATTATTAGGGCCCAAGCCCTGAAAGGGCGAAGAGCCCTATTGTTCTTCTAAGGATTATTAGGGCCCAAGCCCTGAAAGGGCGCAGAGCCCTATTGTTCTTCTAAGGACAATTTAGCTTTTTCGACTATTCGGGCACTTTCGGGGCCCTTATCATGCTCGAAAACTCTTGAAACTTTGCACACACATTGGAATCTGCGGCCATCAGGGCCGGACCAAAGCTGGTACCCGGGTGTGGCAGGGGGGCTCGACAGCGCCCCCTAAAGTGGGGTCTGAAAACATGGTCTATAAATCAAACACACTTGCACGTACATATATGAAACTCGGTACACATATAGAGCTCATCGGGCCGAACAACTTTCGTGCTCTAAGTTATGTGTCAGCCCAACAGGAAGTGAGCTATTATGGGTTGTTCGGAAAACGCATGCTGTGGAATTTGCGATACTCCTCCTAGACGATTCACCCGATCAGCACCAAACTCGGTCAGCCTGAAGTCAAGACACTGAGGATGCTAAATTGCGAGCAACTTTTTGATATCTCAAACGGTTAGGCTGTGGCGAGGAGACGAATTTATGGCGAGAAAAGGGAAACAGGAAGTGTGTTATAACTTCTGCATTCATTAATTCATTTTGATTAAACTTCAACTGTGTGTTCGTTGTAAGAGGCCGATCACATGGATATGACTTTTGTGAGTCAAAGTTATAGCGCCACCAACTGGCAGCAGGAAGTGTGTCACTTTCAAAATGCTTTGAAATCACCATCTTATTTTTACCCGATTTACTTCAAACTTCATCAGTATAATGGCAAAACAAAGCAGATATAAAGCTGGTAAGCACTTCCTGATATTGTATATACTGTTGCCACGGCAACACATCAAACTATAACATTCTTTTTCGCTGCTTTTGAGACTCTTAAAATGCTTCAAATTACATGAAACTCGACACACACATCAGACATGCTGTCCAGTAGATATGGGCAAAGACTTAAAAACGGGCATGGTGGAGGAGCTCAGTAGCGCCATCTTTTGACAAAAGTAATGCAATCTTTTGTCAAAAGTGGGGGGGTTAGTTTTATCTTCAGTCACCAAACTCTGTATATATATTGTTCTCTTTGAGCCGAACAACTTTCTAATTTACAGTCATTAGCTCCGACGAACAGGAACTCAGATATTTAGGGCTTAAGGTGTGAGGACCTCACTGTAATTGCTCAAACCATCATTTTTCTTTCCCCAAATGAATTACATTTTTGAGGGCCTAAACACGCATGAAAACTCATGAAACTTTGCACACGCATCAGAAGTGGTGAAAACATACATCTGATATGGGTTTCAGAATTAGGTGTGGCAAAATGGTTCGATAGCGCCACCTACAAAATTTAAATTAAGCGTCATTCGTGCTACGTTTCATGTATGAGTATGAAAATTCAGTAGACGCATTCAACAGCCCAATACCTACAAAAAAGACCCAAGGCGCCAAATCTGAAAAACCAACAGGAACTGAGATATTTTGAATTTTCTTTGGTAAATTGGTGCAGTTTTTGCCATTGCCAGACGTTGTACTCTAACAAACTCCTCCTAGAGATTGAATCATATCAACATCGTATTTGCACAGTCTAATCTAATGGCCTTTGTGGTGTTAAATTGGGAAGATCTTGAGTTTTCCCTGAAGGGTGTGTCCGTGGCGGCCTCACAAATGTTGATGTTTCGCCATGACACAGGAATTTGTTGTACCTCAGGCATACAATGTCCGATCTGCCTCAAACTTCACATGTTTGACAAGAGTCCTGGCCTGAAGACATCTACATTCCAATATTCAGTCAAAGTTATAGCGCCACCAACTGGCAGCAGGATGTGTCACTTTTTGAAACATTTTTGAATCACTGTCTTACTTTCACCCGATTTACTTCAAACTTCATCAGTATAATGTGAAAACATGACAGATATAGACATACGAATGGATTCCTGATATTTTATATACTGTTGCTATGGCAAAGTGTCAGTTTAATTATCTTTTTGGGTGTTTTTGAGACTTAGCATGCTTGAAATTGTGTGTGTGTGTGTGTGTGTGTGTGTGTGTGTGTGTGTGTGTGTGTGTGTGTGTGTGTGTGTGTGTGTGTGTGTGTGTGTGTGTGTGTGTGTGTGTGTGTGTGTGTGTGTGTGTTTTATACATGGGCTTTACAGAAGGTCATTTGCTGTTTTTGAAAAGACACATGTCTTAAAATTAATTATTTACTGATAAAAATCAAATTGATTTAAAAAGTAAATTTCACATGATTTTCTAGTTTATAAGTTTTCTGGGTATCACCAGACCAAGCTCAATTTAAGATTGATCAATGAGCATTATTTGAATGACTCTGTATGCAATTGGATAGTCAACTAAACAGACTACTAAACTCGCCAATAGCGTGCCAGGTGAATAAGTTAGTCTGTGATTTGTTCCCGCAAAAGTGTAACAGAAGCAGTAGAAATGAATGTACGGGTTTTCAGACTGTGTTGCAGGGCGAAGTCAAATCGCTGGCAGATCAGGCTGGGTTTACCCAGTCAGTCTAAATAAATTTTATAATAAAGTTTATAATAAACTTCCATAAAATTTAGACGCGCATCTTACTCTTACCTGACACTAATATTAAAATCATTGGTGCAGTTTCTGTGATTTGGCTCCAATTGGTCATTTTGTAATTAACATTTTTTATTGGATGCTACAAATATTGAAATGAAAGCATGCTTAATTGCATAAGATTGTAAATAGCTAAGGTAGGTCAAAAACACATGAAGAGAAGTGTTAGGATAATACAATATCACCATTTGGACGGTATTCTGCGCTCATTTGAAATTGATGTGACATCATCTGACATGAAATTGATTAATTAAATTTAATTGATCTCATAGATGTGACTGTTGTGGTTCGTTGTCATAGCAGCACCAACTGCTGCAGTTAATGTGGTGAATCCAACTTCATTTGTAGGGCACTAACAATATAGTTTTATATAATTAGTTTAATAATTGTTAATAAAATAAAAAGACTATGAATTAAATACTGGCCTTCTGGACTTTACACATATTTGAAAATTACCTATTATATCATATTACATTAGAATTCATCTATATTTAAATTACATCATGGGTGTGGTTTGTGGTCATAGCGGCACCAGCTGCTGCGGTAAATGTGGCATATTTGAGCGATTTTAAAATACTCTCCTGTTTAAATGGATATTGCCTGTCTTGCACAATTTGCCTGAAGCCACCGGGGTGGTGGTGCCACCGGCTTGGGCCCGTCATCGCTGCTCGCAGCTTTAATTATTATTATTATTATTATCTTTTCGCCTTTTGGGCATTTTTGGGGCCCTTCCCATGCTCGAAAACTCTTGAAACTTTGCACACGCATCGGAATGCGCGGCCAACAGGGTCGGGTAGAGGCCTTTGACCCGGGCGTGGCAGGGGGGCTCAACAGCGCCCCCTTGAAAAACTGGGTCTATATATTAAACACACTTGCACGTACATGTATGAAACTCGGTACACTTATAGATCTCATCGGGCCAAACAACTTCCGCACTCATAGTCATAAGCTTTGCCCAACAGGAAGTCAGCTATTATGGGTTGTTCGGAAAATGCATGCTGTGGAATTTGCGATACTCCTCCTAGACGATTCACCCGATCAGCACCAAACTCGGTCAGCATGAAGTCAAGACACTGAGGATGCTAAATTGCGAGCAACTTTTTGATACCTCAAACGGTTTGGCCGTGGCGAAGAGACAAATTTATGGCGAGAAAAAGGGAACAGGAAGTGTGTTATAACTTTTGCATACATTAATTTATTTTGATGAAACTTCAGCTGTGTGTTCGTTGTAAGAGGCCGATCACATGGATATGACTTTTGTGAGTCAAAGTTATAGCGCCACCAACTGGCAGCAGGAAGTGTGTCACTTTTGTCCAAAATGGGGGGGTTAGTTTTATCTGCAGTCACCAAACTCGGTATATATATTGTACATTTCGAGCCGGACAACTTTCTAATTTACAGTCATTAGCTCTGACCAACAGAAAGTCAGATAATTTGGTTTCAATCTTGAAAAATCATAAAAACAAGCTCTGAGTTTTTATCATCTCCTCAAAAGCGATTCATTCAATCTCCTCCAAACTCGGACAACATGAAGTAAATATACAGAAGATGCTAAAATGCGAACGGTTATTGGATATCTCAAACGGTCTTCCCGTAGCAAAAGCCTAAAAAAGACAAAATAAGCACACAAGTGCCTGGTTCATAAATAAGGCTATACTCCCACCTGCTGGTTATTCTATATATCACACTGGCTGTTTTTTTTTTTTTTTTCAACACTTATGCTCTCCCTTAAATGACCAGTAGAGGGCAATATTGTATAAGTTTTCAAGCAAAAAACCTTGCCTCTGTGTGTGTGTGTGTGAATGGTTTTCTAGCCTGGTGGGGACTTAAACCTGAATGCACACAGACTCATGGGGACTTCCCAATGGGTACAAAAGCTAATAAATCAGACAGAATGAGTTCTTTTGTAAAGGTGAAAATGCAGAAAGTTGTGTGATGGGTAGGTTTAGGGGCAGGAGCAGTGTATGAGGACAGAATATATGGTTTGTACAGCATAAAAACCTTTACATCTATGGTGAGTCCCCAGAAAAAGATAGTGAACCAGACATGAGTGTGTGTGTGTGTGTGTGTGTGTGTGTGTGTGAGGGGCAGGGGTGGGGGGGTGAAGGGGGGTGTTGTGGATGGGGGGATGGGCTGAGCTGATTTGAGTTGCCTGCAGCATTACTACTGTGTGTGTGTGTGTGTGTGTGTGTGTGTGTGTGTGTGTGTGTGTGTGTGTGTGTGTGTGTGTGTGTGTGTGTGTGTGTGTTGTTCTAGCCTGGTGGGGACTTCAACCTGAATGCACACAGACTCATGGGGACACATGTCACTGTAGGGGCCTAAATTGAGGTCCCAATGGGTACAAAAGCTTATAAATCATACAGAATGAGTTCTTTTGAAAATGTAAAAATGCAGAAAGTTGTGTGAAATGGGTAGGTTTAGGGGTAGGGGCAGGAGGACAGAATATATGGTTTGTAAAGCATAAAAACCATTACGTCTATGAGTCCCCAGAAAGATAGTGAACCAGACATGAGTGTGTGTGTGTGTGTGTGTGTGTGTGTGTGTGTGTGTGTGTGTGTGTGTGTGTGTGTGTGTGTGTGTGTGCGTGAGCGTGTGCGCTAAAAAGATTACCTCTCAATGCTGTGCTTTGGCCTGCATTAAAGGATAAAACATATTATTCTGGGTTTGAATAAAAAAATAAATGTATAAAACCAGTTTATTTGTAGGGCATTGACAATATTGTTTTATATAATTAGTTAAATAATTGTGTTAATACAAATAATTATTAATAAAACATAAATATTTAAAAAAAAATTACTAACAAAGGAAAAAACACATTTAATTGTCTTTTTCAACAAAAAGTAATTGGTGTGTGTAGCTTAAAAATGAGAAGATTAATGTTTAAGGACAAAAATGAGAACCAATGAGCTACCGGCATATAGAATAACCAGAAGGTGGAAGTGTAGCCTTATTTAGTAACCAGGTTGGGTATGTCCTAGGGAACACTGTTTTGAAGATACGATTTTTGAAGATAAGATGAAGATGGAACACTGTTTTTGAACAGTGTTTTCAGACAGTGAAATAAAAACAATGTTCTATCACTGTTTAGATTTTGTGTCTGTCATTCCCCTCCCCCCTCCCTCTCCCTATCTTAGGATCACTGTGTGTGTGTGTGTGTGTGTGTGTGTGTGTGTGTGTGTGTGTGTGTGTGTGTGTGTGTGTGTGTGTGTGTGTGTGGAGGGGGTCTCTCTCACTCTGTGTGTGTGTCACCTTTTCTCTTGTGTTTTCATAATTTAACCCTTTCATATCATAGGCTATCACAAATATCTATCACTTTATTGTGAAAAATAAGTAAAAAACAAAAACATATATTATATCTTTAATTAAATACTGGTCTTCTGAACTTACAAAATTTTGAGCTGCAAAAAATATATTTGCACATAATTGAAAGTGATGTCCCAATACTTTTAATTGTTTTCTATAACATGGGCTTTAAAGAAGGTCATGTGCTGTGTTTGCAAAGATCACGTATGACACCTCTTTAAACTAATTATTTATTGATAGAATTCAAATGGATAAAAAAAGTTAATTTCACATGATCTTATAAAAGTGGCTGTTTATAATAAACTTCCATAAATTATATGCACGCATATTACTCTTACCTGACACTGATATTAAAAGCATTGTTGCGGTCTCTGTGATTTGGCTTAATTTATTTTTAAGAGAAGTGTAAGGATAATACAACTTCAGCATTTGGACAGTATTCTGCACTCATTTTGAAATTGACATTTGACATCATCTGACATAAAATTAAAGAATAAAATGTAATTGATCTCATAGATGTGACTGTTGTGGTTCCTGGTCATAGCAGCACCAGTTGCTGCAGTTAATGAGGTGAATTCAAATGACTTTGACATAGTCCCTTTATTTATTTTTTCCCATATTAAATGCCTATTGGCCTGCTGTGCACAGTTAAGCTGATGCCACCGGGGTGGCGGTGCCTCCGGCTTGGGCCCGTCATCGCTGCTCGCAGCTTTAATTATTATTATTATTATTATTATTATTATTTTAACCCGACTATTTGGGCATTTTTGGGGCCCTTCCCATGCTCGAAAACTCTTGAAACTTTGCACACGCATCAGAATGCGCGGCCATCAGGGCCCGGGCTGAGGCTGGGACCCGGGCGTGGCAGGGGGGCTCGACAGCGCCCCCTAAAGTGGGGTCTGAAAACGGGGTCTATAAATCAAACACACTTTCACGTACATATATGAAACTCGGTACACATATAGAGCTCATCGGGCCGAACAACTTTCGTGCTCTAAGTTATGCGTCAGCCCAACAGGAAGTGAGCTATTATGGGTTGTTCGGAAAACGCATGCTGTGGAATTTGCGATACTCCTCCTAGACGATTCACCCGATCAGCACCAAACTCGGTCAGCATGAAGTCCAGACACTGAGGATGCTAAATTGCAAGCAACTTTTTGATATCTCAAACGGTTTGGCCGTGGCGAAGAGACAAATTTATGGCGAGAAAAAGGAAACAGGAAGTGTGTTATAACTTTTGCATACATTAATTCATTTTGATGAAACTTCAGCTGTGTGTTCGTTGTAAGAGGACGATCACATGGATATGACTTTTGTGAGTCAAAGTTATAGCGCCACCAACTGGCAGCAGGAAGTGTCACTTTTGTCCAAAGTGGGGGGTTAGTTTTATCTGCAGTCACCAAACTCGGTATATATATTGTACTTTTCGAGCCGGACAACTTTCTAATTTACAGTCATTAGCTCTGACCAACAGGAAGTCAGATAATTTGGTTGGAAGATAACACAAAGTGGAAAGCGAGCTCTGAGTTTTTACCTTCTCCTCAAAAGCGATTCATTCAATCTCCTCCAAACTCGGACAACATAAAGTAAATATACAGAAGATGCTAAAATGCGAACGGTTATTGGATATCTCAAACGGTTTTCCCTTAGTAAAAGCCTAAAAAAGACCAAATTGGGACACAAGTAATGGTTCATAAATAAGGCTATACTCCCACCTGCTGGTTATTCTATATATCACACTGTTTTTTTTTCTGTTTTTTTTTTCTGTTTTTTCAACACTTATGCTCTCCCTTAAATGACCAGTAGAGGGCAATATTGTATAAGTTTTCAAGCAAAAAACCTTGCCTCTGTGTGTGTGTGTGTGTGAATGGTTTTCTAGCCTGGTGGGGACTTCAACCTGAATGCACACAGACTCTTGGGGACATGTGTCATTGATTTCTACAGTGTGTGTGTGTGTGTGTGGGGGGGGGGGGGGGGGGGGTTGTGGATGGGGGATGGTAAATGGGCTTAACTGATAAGAGTTGCCTGCAGCATAATTCAGCATTACTACTGTGTGTGTGTGTGTGTGTGTGTGTGTGTGTGTGTGTGTGTGTGTGTGTGTGTGTGTGTGTGTGTGTGTGTGTGTTCTTTTTTCTAGCCTGGTGGGGACTTCAACCTGAATGCACACAGACTCATTGGGACACGTGTCACTGGTTTCTACAGTGTGTGTGTGTGTGTGTGTGTGTGTGAGAGCCACTCTTCTGTCTAAAAAGATTACCTCTCAATGCTGTGCTTTGGCCTGCAGTAAAGGATTAAACATATTATTCTGGGTTTGAATAAAAAAAATCATGTATAAAACCAGTTTATTTGTTGGGCATTGACAATATTGTTTTATATAATTAGTTAAATAATTGTGTTAATACAAATAATTATTAATAAAAAAATATAAATATAAAAAAAAAATTACTAAAAAAAGAAAAAAACACATTTAATTGTCTTTAATCTTCTCATTTTTACAACTTTAATTGTCTTTAATCTTCTCATTTTTACAACTTTTTTTCCCTTTTCTTTTTAATGCCTTTTGTTTAAGGACAAACATGAGAACCAATGAGCTACCGGCATATAGAATAACCAGAAGGTGGAAGTGTAGCCTTATTTAGTAACCAGGTTGGATATGTCCTAGGGAACACTGTTTTGAAGATAAAACTATTGTTGTTATTGCAAAACAGTGTTTTCAGACAGTGAAATAAAAACAATGTTCTCTCACTGTTTAGATTTTGTGTCTGTCATTCCCCCCCCCCTTCTCTCTCAGGATCACTCTGTGTGTGTGTGTGTGTGTGTGTGTGTGTGTGTGTGTGTGTGTGTGTGTGTGTGTGTGTGTGTGTGTGTGTGTGTGTGTGTGTGTGTGTGTGGAGGGGGTCTCTCTCACTCTGTGTATGTCGCCTTGTTTCTTGTTTTTCATAATTTAACCCTTTCATATCATAGGCTATCAGCAATATCTATCACTTTATTGTGAAAAATAAGTTTAAAAAATGTATTATATATATATATATAACACTGGTCTTCTGAACTTACAATATTTTGAGCTGCAAAAAATACATTTGCACATAATTGAAAGTGATATCCTAATACTTTTAATTGTTTTCTATAACATTGGCTTTAAAGAAGGTCATGCGCTGTGTTTGCAAAGATCACGTATGACACCTCTTTAAACTAATTATTTATTGATTAAAATTCAAATGGATAAAAATATATAATTTCACATGATCTTATAAAAGTGGCTGTTTATAATAAACTTCTATAAATTTTATGCACGCATATTACTCTTACCTGACACTGATATTAAAATCATTGTTGCGGTCTCTGTGATTTGGCTTAATTTATTTTTAAGAGAAGTGTAAGGATAATACAACTTCAGCATTTGGACAGTATTCTGCACTCATTTTGAAATTGACATTAGACATCATCTGACATAAAATTAATGAATAAAATGTAATTGATCTCAGAGATGTGAGTGTTGTGGTTCCTGGTCATAGCAGCACCAGTTGCTGCAGTTAATGAGGTGAATTCAAATGACTTTGACATAGTCCCTTTATTTATTTTTTCCCATATTAAATGCCTATTGCCTGCTGTGCACAGTTAAGCTGATGCCACCGGGGTGGCGGTGCCCCCGGCTTGGGCCCGTCATCGCTGCTCGCAGCTTTAATTTATTATTATTTTTTTACGCGACTATTTGGGCATTTTTGGGGCCCTTCCCATGCTCGAAAACTCTTGAAACTTTGCACACACATCAGAATGCGCGGCCATCAGGGCCGGGCTGAGGCTGGGACCCGGGCGTGGCAGGGGGGCTCGACAGCGCCCCCTAAAGTGGGGTCTGAAAACGGGGTCTATAAATCAAACACACTTGCACGTACACATATGAAACTTGGTACACATATAGAGCTCATCGGGCCGAACAACTTTCGTGCTCTAAGTCATGCGTCAGCACAACAGGAAGTGAGCTATTATGGGTTGTTCGGAAAACGCATGCTGTGGAATTTGCGATACTCCTCCTAGACGATTCACCCAATCAGCACCAAACTCGGTCAGCATGAAGTCAAGACACTGAGGATGCTAAATTGCGAGCAACTTTTTGATATCTCAAACGGTTTGGCCGTGGCGAAGAGACGAATTTATGGCGAGAAAAGGGAAACAGGAAGTGTGTAATAACTTCTGCATACATTAATTCATTTTGATTAAACTTCAGCTGTGTGTTCGTTGTAAGAGGCCGATCACATGGATATGACTTTTGTGAGTCAAAGTTATAGCGCCACCAACTGGCAGCAGGAAGTGTCACTTTTGTCCAAAGAGGAGGGTTAGTTTTATCTACATTCACCAAACTCGGTATATATATAGTACTTTTCGAGCCGGACAACTTTCTAATTTACAGTCATTAGCTCTGACCAACAGGAAGTCAGATAATTTGGTTGGAAGATAACACAAAGTGGAAAGCGAGCTCTGAGTTTTTACCTTCTCCTCAAAAGCGATTCATTCAATCTCCTCCAAACTCGGACAACATGAAGTAAATATACAGAAGATGCTAAAATGCGAACGGTTATTGGATATCTCAAACGGTGTTCCCGTAGCAAAAGCCTAAAAAACACAAAATAGGGACACACGTGCCTGGTTCATAAATAAGGCTATACTCCCACCTGCTGGTTATTCTATATATCACACTGGCTGTTTTTCTGTTTTTTTTCTGTTTTTTCAACACTTATGCTCTCCCTTAAATGACCAGTAGAGGGCAATATTGTATAAGTTTTCAAGCAAAAAACCTTGCCTCTCTGGGTGTGTGAATGGTTTTCTAACCTGGTGGGGACTTAAACCTGAATGCACACAGACTCATTGGGACTTCCCAATGGGTACAAAAGCTTATAAATCAGACAGAATGAGTTCTTTTGAAGAAAGTTTTGTGTGATGGGTAGGTTTAGGGGCAGGAGCAGTGTAGGATGACAGAATATATGGTTTGTACAGCATAAAAACCATTACATCTATGAGTCCCCAGAAAGATAGTGAACCAGACATGAGTGTGTGTGTGTATGTGTGTGTGTTTGTGGGTGGGTGTGTGTGTGTTGTGGATGGGGGATGGTGGATGGGCTTATTCATTCGACTTTATTGTCCACCTTAGTGGAAATTTGTCTTCGACTTCTCCGAACAAAAATACATCAATGACACCACATTTAAACTTACATTAAAATACACACAGTTAAGAGTACAATACTACCGCCTCAACATACAACAACAGAAAAATGGAAAACAGCGCAGCTGATTATAATAAGATAGATTTCGATCTACAATAAACACATTTTTAAACAATTTCAGTTTAGATTAAGTTCCTGTATGGCATGGGGAACAAAAGATTTCTTATAGATGTTCCGGCTCGCCCTTGGGACCCTGAATCTACGGCCAGATGGAAGCAATTCAAACTCTGAGTTTAGTGGGTGTAGGGTGTCTGTTGATATCTGTCGGGCCTTCCTGAGTACCGCCTTATCAAATACATCCCCAAGCTGCCTCTGTGACTTGCCAATCACCTTCCCTGCCGTACTAACAATTTTAGAAAGCTTGTTTTTATATTTCACATTCAGGTTACCATACCAAGCTGTTATATTAAACTGCAAAATACTTTCTACAAGGCCCCTATATGCCATCTCAAGAATATGCTGACTGACCCTGAAACTCCTCAGTTTTCTAATTAAAAACAATCGCTGATTAGCTCTCTTAAAAATACTCTCTGAGTTAACAGTAAAACTTAAAGTACGATCAATAATTGTACCCAGGTACTTAAAATTTTCAACTACTTCCACAGGCTGGCTGTTAAGTACAACAGGGTTGATGTTACTGGCCCCTCTTGGTTTTGTTTGTATTATAAGTTCTTTTGTTTTAGTCACGTTAATTTCCAATTTAACAGTCTGACACCAATCCTGCAATAAAGTGACTTGGCTAAAATAAGCTTCCTCATGTGCTGCATTATTTTCTGTGAGGAGTCCTACCAAGGCCATGTCATCAGAATATTTAAGTAAACTAACATTGGTGCTGTGCACAGTCATATCATTTATATAAATTGAAAACAACAAAGGTGACAACACACAGCCTTGTGGTGCTCCAGTATTTATAACAAGCTCATCTGAGTAGACCCCATTCATTAAGACTCTCTGAGGGCGGTCAGTTAAGAAACTTCTAATCCAATGAATGAGCCCACCATTCACATTCATCCTATGAAGTTGTTCTAAAAGAATGTCAGTTTGCATAGTATTAAAAGCAGAAGTAAAATCAATAAAAAGAACCCGAGCAAGTGACTTTGGTTGTTGCAAATGTTTAGCTATTTGATTTACAAGAGTAAGAGTTGCGTCCTCTGTGCCCCTGTGTGACCTATAGGCAAATTGAAGGGGGTCAAGTTGATTTCTAACGGAAGACATAAGATGGGTGCTAACCACTCTCTCCATACACTTAGCTAAGAGTGGAGTGAGTGCCACTGGTCTAAAGTCTCCAAGGGCTATAGCCCTAGAGACCTTAGGCACAGGTATTATTGTGGATTTCTTCCATGAATTTGGAAAAACACCACAATTCAGCAAAATTTGAAACAGCTGAGTGAGAACCCCTTTAAGCTGCTGAGAACATACCTTTAACACCCTTCCTTGGAGGCCATCAGGCCCAGGGGCTTTGTTTGTTCTAATTTTAGAGAGACATCTGGCTACTTCTTCTTCAGAGAGCTGTATCTGTTCATAGCTACCAATCTGATCACAGGTAATACTGCAGCCGATTTTTGGGTCTCTCACATCATATCTTCCATAGAAGATATTTAATTCATTAACAAATTTACCACAATCTGCCACATTTACACTTTGTTTTTTTCCTTCCCTACCCATTATTGTGTTTAATCCCTCCCATGCTTGTCTTGCATTGCCTGTACAGAATCTTTGTTCAACCTTATTCTTAAAATCTATTTTTGCTGTAAAAACCTTACGTTTAAATTCCTTCTCTTTTTCCTTTACTACATCATTTTCTCCTCTCAAAAATGCAGCCCTTTTCTCATTCAGACACGTTTTAAGATCCTTTGAGAGCCATGGCTTGTTATTACTAAACACCTGAACTTTCTTAGAGGTGATAACAGTTTCTTCACAAAACTTAATATAGCATGTGATTGTGTCTGTTAATTCGTGGTAATCAGAGCATGTGTCAAAAAACATGCGCCAATCTGTAGAGTCAAAACAGTCTCTGAGCTCCTCCTCCCCATCCTCAGTCCATTGACGTACAGTTTTCAGGAGTGGTTTTTCACGCCTTACTTTCTGTCTGTATGTTGGAAGGAGATGAATGACGTTATGATCTGACTTACCAAGAGGAGGACGACTCACTGCTTTATATGCGTCTGGGATGTTACCGAAGCATTGGTCCAGTATGCGAGTGGAGCGAGTGGGCGTGGTGACATACTGCTGCAGAGTGGGTAGATGAGGTGACAGCTGACATGTGTTGAAATCCCCCAAAATAAAAACTGGCTGATCTACCGATCGGGAGAGAGCAGCATTGAAGCTTTCAGTTATCATTTCCGCTGCTTCTTTATTATTAGGCCCTGGGACATAGACAAGGATGATGGTGATTTGCCCGAACTCCCGCGGAAGGTAAAATGGCCTGATAGATACAGACAGCAGTTCATAGTCTCTAGTGCACACTCTCTTGAGCACTTTAAATTGTGATGCCCAGGCGCTGTCAATAAACATGCAGAGTCCTCCCCCGATGGATTTTTTAGATGACACCTTATCACGATCTGCTCTTATAACTGTAAATCGCTCCATGTCAATGCATGTACTGTCCTTGTGAAGCCACGTCTCTGTGAAACAAAGCAAATTACTCCTCCTAAAATCCTCGTCAAACCGGAGGCGTGTTGTGATCTCATCCAGTTTATTATTTAATGATCTGACGTTTGACAGAGTTATGATGGGAAGCGGGTGTCTGTTTCCTCGCCTTCTCAACCTGTTACGAACGCCTCCCCTCGAGCCTCTTTTCTTCCTTTTCCTGCCCTGGGCTTTTCCATGAGGTATTGCTGATACATGACTTAAGTCCACAGGCACAGCTTCACTCCGTAGGGCAAGAAGAAAATCCCTCGAATATGTAATCACTGGCGACGTTCGTATCTGGTGTTTACTTCCCTCATTGTTCCCGGCTTGGGCAAAGTTCTCTCTTATGACAGCATATAGAATAAATAAGATCCCCACTGCACGCAAGTAATCCATTTCCATGTTGATTGCCTCAAGGACATTAACAAAACATAAGTAAACACACGATTAAATGCCGAAAATTCACAGAACAAACAAACGAACGGAGAAGCACTGGGTCAGCAGCCGTGCCGCGCCCCTGCTGCACATACTGATAAGAGTTGCCTGCAGCATACTTCAGCATTACTACTGTGTGTGTGTGCGTGCGTGCGTGCGTGTGTGTGTGTGTGTGTGTGTTCTTTTTTCTAGCCTGGTGGGGACTTCAACCTGAATGCACACAGACTCATGGGGACACGTGTCACTGATTTCTACTGTGTGTGTGTGTGTGTGTGTGTGTGTGTGTGTGTGTGTGTGTGTGTGTGTGTGTGTGTGTGTGTGTGTGTGTGTGTGTGTGTGTGTGTGTGTGTGAGCCACTCTTCTGTCTAAAAAGATTACCTCTCAATGCTGTGCTCTGGCCTGCATTCAAGGATAAAAAAAAATATTCTGGGTTTGAATAAAAAAATGAATGTATAAAACCAGTTTATTTGTAGGGCATTGACAATATTGTTTTATATAATTAGTTAAATAATTGTGTTAATACAAATAATTATTAATAAAAAATATAAATATAAAAAAAACATTACTAACAAAAGAAAAAACCCATTTAATTGTCTTTAAAAAAAAAAAAAAAGTAGTGTGTGTAACTTAAAAAATGAGAAGATTAATGCCTTTTGTTCAAGGACAAAAATGAGAACCAATGAGCTACCGGTATATAGAATAACCAGAAGGTGGAAGTGTAGCCTTATTTAGTAACCAGGTAGGATATGTCCTAGGGAACACTGTTTTGAAGATTAAACTATTGTTGTTATTGAAAAACAGTGTTTTCAGACAGTGAAATAAAAACAATGTTCGCTCACTGTTTAGATTTTGTGTCTGTCATTCCCCTCCCCCCTCACTCTCCCTCTCTCAGGATCACTCTATGTGTGTGTGTGGAAAGGGTCTCTCTCCCTCTCTCAGGATCACTCTATGTGTGTGTGTGTGTGTGTGTGTGGAGGGGGTCTCTCTCACTCTGTGTGTGTCGCCTTGTTTCTTGTTTTTTTTCATAATTTAACCCTTTCATATCATAGGCTATATCAGCAATTTCTATCACTTTATTGTGAAAAATAAGTTTAAAAATGTATTATATATATATATATATATATATATATATATATATATATATATATATATATATATATATATATATATATATATATATATATATATATATATATAACACTGGTCTTCTGAACTTACAATATTTTGAGCTGCAAAAAATGCATTTGCACATAATTGAAAGTGATATCCTAATACTTTTAATTGTTTTCTATAACATGGGCTTTAAAGAAGGTCATGTGCTGTGTTTGCAAAGATCACGTATGACACCTCTTTAAACTAATAATTTATTGATAGAATTCAAATGGATTAAAAAAATAATTTCACATGATCTTATAAAAGTGGCTGTTTATAATAAACTTCTATAAATGATATGCACGCATATTACTCTTACCTGACACTGATATTATAATCATTGTTGCGGTCTCTGTGATTTGGCTTAATTTATTTTTAAGAGAAGTGTAAGGATAATACAACTTCAGCATTTGGACGGTATTCTGCACTCATTTTGAAATTGACATTTGACATCATCTAACATAAAATTAATGAATAAAATGTAATTGATCTCAGAGATGTGACTGTTGTGGTTCCTGGTCATAGCAGCACCAGTTGCTGCAGTTAATGAGGTGAATTCAAATGACTTTGACATAGTCCCATTATTTATTTTTTCCCATATTAAATGCCTATTGCCTGCTGTGCACAGTTAAGCTGATGCCACCGGGGTGGCGGTGCCCCCGGCTTGGGCCCGCCATCGCTGCTCGCAGCTTTAATTATTTTTTTTATTTTTATTTTTTACCGACTATTTGGGCATTTTTGGGGCCCTTCCCATGCTCGAAAACTCTTGAAACTTTGCACACGCATCAGAATGCGCGGCCATCAGGGCCGGGCTGAGGCTGGGACCCGGGCGTGGCAGGGGGGCTCGACAGCGCCCCCTAAAGTGGGCTCTGAAAACGGGGTCTATAAATCAAACACACTTGCACGTACATATATGAAACTCGGTACACATATAGAGCTCATCGGGCCGAACAACTTTCGTGCTCTAAGTTATGTGTCAGCCCAACAGGAAGTGAGCTATTATGGGTTGTTGAACGCATGCTGTGGAACGCATGCTGTGGAATTTGCAATACTGCTCCTAGACGATTCACCCGATCAGCACCAAACTCGGTCAGCGTGAAGTCAACACACTGAGGATGCCAAATTGCGAGCAACTTTTTGATATCTCAAACGGTTTGGCCGTGGCGAAGAGACGAATTTATGGTGAGAAAAGGGAAACAGGAAGTGTGTTATAACTTCTGCATACATTAATTCATTTTGATGAAACTTCAGCTGTGTGTTCGTTGTAAGAGGCCGATCACATGGATATGACTTTTGTGAGTCAAAGTTATAGTGCCACCAACTGGCAGCAGGAAGTGTGTCACTTTCAAAATTGCTTTAAATCCCCATCTTATTTTCACCCGATTCACTTCAAACTTCATCAGTATTATGTCAAAACATGGCAGATATAGACATATGAATGGATTCCTGATTCTTGAAATACTGTTGTCATGGCAACGTGTCAAAGTCTAATAATCTTTTTTGGTGTTTTTGAGACTCTTAACATGCTTGAAATTGCATGAAACTCAACACACAAATCTGACATGCTGTCCAGAAGATGCAAGCAAAGATTCAGAAACGGGCGTGGTAGAGGGGCTCAATAGCGCCATCTTTTGTCCAAAGTGGGGGGTTAGTTTTATCTACAGTCACCAAACTCTGTATATATATTGTACATTTTGAGCCGGACAACTTTCTAATTTACAGTCATTAGCTCTGACCAACAGGAAGTCAGATAATTTGGTTGGAAGATAACAAGAAGTCGAAAGCGAGCTCTGAGTTTTTACCTTCTCCTCAAAAGCGATTCATTCAATCTCCTCCAAACTCGGACAACATGAAGTAAATATACAGAAGATGCTAAAATGCGAACGGTTATTGGATATCTCAAACGGTTTTCCCTTAGCAAAAGCCTAAAAAAGACAAAATAAGCACACAAGTGCCTGGTTCATAAATAAGGCTATACTCCCACCTGCTGGTTATTCTATATATCACACTGTTTTGTTTTTTTTTTTTTTTTTTTTTTTCAACACTTATGCTCTCACTTAAATGACCAGTAGAGGGCAATATTGTATAAGTTTTCAAGCAAAAAAAAAAATTGCCTCTGTGTGTGTGTGTGTGTGAATGGTTTTCTAGCCTGGTGGGGACTTAAACCTGAATGCACATAGACTCATGGGGACTTCCCAATGGGTACAAAAGCTTATAAATCAAACAGAATGAGTTCTTTTGAAAAGGTGAAAATGCAGAAAATTCTGTGATGGGTAGGTTTAGGGGCAGGGGCAGTGTAGGAGGACAGAATATATGGTTTGTACAGTATAAAAACCATTGTGTCTATGGTGAGTCCCCAGAAAGATAGTGAACCAGATGTGTGTGTGTGTGTGTGTGTGTGTGTGTGTGTGTGTGTGTGTGTGTGTGTGTGTGTGTGTGTGTGTGTGTGTGTGTGTCACTTTCTCTCAATGGTAATAATTGAACCCTTACATATCATAGGCTAATACAAATGTGAAAAATAAGTTAAAAAAAACCTATACAAATACCTTGAATTAAATACTGGTCTTCTGGACTTACAAAATATTGCCCTGCAAAAGATAACTGCAGATATTTGAAAATGACCTATTATATCCTATAACATTAGAATTCATCTATATTTAAATTACATCATGGGTGTGGCTTGAAACTTTTCCCCACCTTTTAGACTTTACTATGGTTGTTTAGTTGAAAATCATGTTTAATTTAAATCTCAGTTTGCCCCCCCCCCCCCTCTCTCTCTCTCTCTCTCTCTCTCTCTCTCTCTCTCTCTCTCTCTCTCTCTCTCTCTCTCTCTCTCAGTGTGTGTGTGTGTGTGTGTGTGTGTGTGTGTGTGTGTGTGTGTGTGTGTGTGTGTGTGTGTGTGTGTGTGTGTGTGTGTGTGTGTGTGTGTGTGTGTGTGTGTGTGTGTCTGTTTGTAGGGGGATGGTGCCAGCTTCATTTTGATTGTGAAAAGATTAGCTCTTTGCTGTGTGCTTTGGCCTGCATTAAAGGATAAAAAAAATATTCTGGGTTTGAATAAACAAAATTAATGTATAAAACCAGTTTATTTGTAGGGCATTGACAATATTGTTTTATATAATTAGTTAAATAATTGTGTTAATACAAATAATTATTAATAAAAAAAATATATATAAAAAAACATTACTAACAAAAGAAAAAACACATTTTATTGTCTTTAAAAATAAATAAAAAATTAGTGTGTGTAACTTAAAAATGAGAAGATTAATGCCTTTTGTTTAAGGACAAAAATGAGAACCAATCAGCTACCGGTATATCGAATAACCAGAAGGTGGAAGTGTAGCCTTATTTAGTAACCAGGTTGGATATGTCCTAGGGAAAACTGTTTTGAAGATTAAACTATTGTTGTTATTGCAAAACAGTGTTTTCAGACAGTGAAATAAAAACAATGTTCGCTCACTGTTTAGATTTTGTGTCTGTCATTCCCCTCCCCCTCCCTCTCCCTCTCTCAGGATCACTCTGTGTGTGTGTGTGTGTGTGTGTGAGTGTGTGTGTGTGTGTGTGTGTGTGTGTGTGTGTGGAGGGGGTCTCTCTCACTCTTTTTTTTTCTTCGCAATGTTTTTCTATCGCAAACATGAAGTAAATATACAGAAGATGCTAAAATGCGAATGGTTATTGGATATCTCAAACGGTGTTCCCTTAGCAAAAGCCTAAAAAACACAAAATAAGCACACCAGTGCCTGGTTCATAAATAAGGCTATACTCCCACCTGGTGGTTATTCTATATAATCACAGTTTTTTTTTTCTTTTTTTTTCTCAACACTTATGCTCTCATTTAAATGACCAGTAGAGGGCAATATTGTATAAGTTTTCAAGCAAAAAACCTTGCCTCTGTGTGTGTGTGTGTGTGTGTGTGTGTGTGTGTGTGTGTGTGTGTGTGAATGGTTTTTTAGCCTGGTGGGGACTTAAACCTGAATGCACAAAGACTCATGGGGACTTCCCAATGGGTACAAAAGCTTATAAATCATACAGAATGAGTTATTTTGAAAATGTGAAAATGCAGAAAGTTTTGTGTGGTGTGTAGGTTTAGGGTAGGAGCAGTGTAGGAGGACAGAATATATGGTTTGTACAGTATAAAAACCATTAAGTCTATGGTGAGTCCCCAGAAAGATAGCACACCAGAGACCAGATATGTGACTCTGACTGTGTGTGTGTGTGTGTGTGTGTGTGTGTGTGTGTGTGTGTGTGTGTGTGTGTGTGTGTGTGTGTGTGTGTGTGTGTGTGTGTGTGTGTGTGTGTGTGTGTGTGTTTCTGATGGGGGATGGGTGTCAGTTGCATTTTGATGAGGAAAAGATTAGCTCTTTTATTGCTGTGTGCTTTGGCCAGCATTAAAGGATAAATATATATATATTTCTGGGTTTGAATAAAAAAATGGAAAAAGTATGGAACCAGTTAATTTGTAGAGCATTGACAATATCGTTTTATATAATAAGTTTCGTAATTGTGAAAATACAAATATAAAAAGACCTTTAGATAAATACTAAAGTCAACTCGGTCAACATGAAACAAAGGACAGTGAAGATTTGACAGGCATTGACAATATTTTTTATATAATTAGTTTAATAATTGTGTTAATACAAAGAAGGTGGGAGTAAAGCCTTATTTATGAACACGGCTGGATAAGTCTTTGAGAAAAATGTATAAAAATAAAACACTTGGCTAGTTTTATCTATAGTCACCAAACTCAGAAAGAATAAAAATGTAAAATGAATGTACTTTTTGTATTTTTTTATCAATATATTGGTTTTCTTCAACATTTTGTATTTGAAGATTAATTCTTAAAACTAAAATACTAACATAAAAAAAACACATTTGAGTTTCTTTTTCAAATAATTTTCTCCGACCATTTAGATTTTATTATTATTTTTTGTTTAAAATCTTGTTCAATATTCATGTTTTTCTAGCCTGGTGGGGACTTCAACCTGAATGCACACAGACTCATGGGGACTCGTGTCACTGTAGGGACCTAAATTGAGGTCCCAATGGGTACAAAAGCTTATAAATCACACAGAATGAGTTCTTTTGAGAATGTAAATTTAATTTTTTTGTTTCAAATCTTGTTCAATCGGAATCAGACTATGCCTCTCTCTTTCTGTCTGTCCTTACCCCCCCCCCCCCACTCTCTCAGGCTTACTCTGTGTGTATGTGTGTGTGTGTGTGTGCGTGAGTGTGTGTGTGTGGTGGGGGGCTCTCTCTCACTCTGTGTGTGTGTGTGTGTGTGTGTGTGTCACCTTGTCTCTTGATTGTCATAATTTAACGCTTTTATATCATAGGCTATCACAAATAGCTATCACTTTGATGTGAAAAATAAGTTAAAAAAACCACACAAAATATAACATATCTTTAAAAAATATACAGGCCTTCTGGACTTACAAAATTGTGCATGTATATTACTCTTACCTGACACTGATATTAAAATTATTTTTGTGGTTTCTGTGATTTAGATTTATTTATTTTTTTATATATTTTTAAAAATATTGAATGCCACACATATTAAAATAAAAACATGCATGCTTTTTACTGCATAAGACTGGTGAACAAACAGAAGCTACGGTAGGTCAAAAACACAAAGAGAAGTGTAAGGATAATACAACTTCAGCATTTGGACAGTGTTCTGCACTCATTTTGAAATTGACATTTGACATCATCTGACATAAAATTAGTGAATAAAATGTAATTGATCTCATAGATGTGACTGTTGTGGTTCCTGGTCATAGCAACACCAGTTTCTGCAGTTAATGAGGTGAATTCAAATGACTTTGACATAGTCCTTTTATTTTTTCCCATATTAAATGCCTATTGGCCTTCTGCGCACAGTTAAGCTGATGCCACCGGGGTGGCGGTGCCCCCGGCTTGGGCCCGTCATCGCTGCTCGCAGCTTTAATTATTAATATATTTTTTTTTTTTTACCGACTATTTGGGCATTTTTGGGGCCTTTCCCATGCTCCAAAACTCTTGAAACTTTGCACACACATCAGAATGCGCGGCCATCAGGGCCGGGCTGAGGCTGGGACCCGGGCGTGGCAGGGGGGCTCGACAGCGCCCCCTAAAGTGGGCTCTGAAAACGGGGTCTATAAATCAAACACACTTGCACATATATGAAACTCGGTACACATATAGAGCTCATCGGGCCGAACAACTTTCGTGCTCTAACTTATGCGTCAGCCCAACAGGAAGTGAGCTATTATGGGTTGTTCGGAAAACGCATGCTCTGGAATTTGCGATACTCCTCCTAGAAAATTGACCCGATCAGCACCAAACTCGGTCAGCATGAAGTCAAGACACTGAGGATGCCAAATTGCGAGCAACTTTTTGATATCCCAAACGGTTAGGCCGTGGCGAAGAGACAAATTTATGGCGAGAAAAAGGAAACAGGAAGTGAGTTATAACTTTTGCATACATTAATTCATTTTGATGAAACTTCAGCTGTGTTCGTTGTAAGAGGACAATCACATGGATATGACTTTTGTGAGACAAAGTTATAGCGCCACCAACTGGCAGCAGGAAGTGTGTCACTTTCAAAATTGCTTTAAATCCCCATCTTATTTTCACCCGATTTACTTCAAACTTCATCAGTATAATGTCAAAACATGGCAGATATAGACATATGAATGGATTCCTGATTTTTTGATATACTGTTGTCATGGCAACGTGTCAAAGTCTAATAATCTTTTTTTGGTGTTTTTGAGACTCTTCACATTCTTGAAATTGTATGAAACTCAACACACACATCAGACATGCTGTCCAGAAGATGCAAGCAAAGATTCAGAAACGGGCGTGGTAGAGGGGCTCAGTAGCGCCATCTTTTGTCCAAAGTGTGTGGGTTAGTTTTATGTACATTCACCAAACTCGGTATATATATTGTACATTTCGAGCCGGACAACTTTCTAATTTACAGTCATTAGCTGTGACCAACAGGGAATCAGATAATCTGGTTTCAATCTTAATAAATCATAAAAACAAGCTCTGAGTTTTTACCTTCTCCTCAAAAGCGATTCATTCAATCTCCTCCAAACTCGGACAACATGAAGTAAATATACAGAAGATGCTAAAATGCGAACAGTTATTGGATATCTCAAACGGTTTTCCCTTAGTAAAAGCCTAAAAAAGACTAAATAAGCACACAAGTGCCTGGTTCATAAATAAGGCTATACTCCCACCTGCTGGTTATTCTATATATCACACTGTTTTTTTGTTGTTGTTTTTTCAACACTTATGCTCTCACTTAAATGACCAGTAGAGGGCAATATTGTATAAGTTTTCAAGCAAAAAACCTTGCCTCTGTGTGTGTGTGTGAATGGTTTTCTAGCCTCCTGGAGACTTAAACCTGAATGCACACAGACTCATGGGGACTTCCCAATGGGTACAAAAGCTTATAAATCAAACAGAATGAGTTCTTTTGAAAAGGTGAAAATGCAGAAAGTTTTGTGTGATGGGTAGGTTTAGGGTAGGAGCAGTGTAGGAGGACAGAATATATGGTTTGTACAGCATAAAAACCATTATGTCTATGCTGAGTCCCCAGAAAGATAGTGAACCAGACGTGTGTGTGTGTGTGTGTGTGTGTGTGTGTGTGTGTGTGTGTGTGTGTGTGTGGAGGGGGGGGATGGGCTGCTTTATACCTGCAGCTTACTACAGTGTGTGTGTGTGTGTGTGTGTGTGTGTGTGTGTGTGTGTGTGTGTGTGTGTGTGTGTGTGTGTGTGTGTGTGTGTGTGGAGGGGGGGGTGGGGGTGTGGGCCGGTTTATACTTGCAGCGTTACAGTGTGTGTGTGTGTGTGTGTGTGTGTGTGTGTGTGTGTGTGTGTGTGTGTGTGTGTGTGTGTCACTTTCTCTCGATGGTAATAATTGAACCGTTACATAACATAGGCTAATACAAATGTAAAAAATAAGTTAAAAAAATAAATAAATACTTTGAATTAAATACAGGTTTCCTGGACTTACAAAATATTGCCCTGCAAAAGATAACTTTGCACATATTTGAAAATGACCTGAATGACTCGGAATGAATAAAAATTTAAAATGAATGTACTTTTTTGTATTTTTTTTATCAATATATTGGTTTTCTTTAACATTTTGTATTTGAAGATTAATTCTTAAAACTAAAATACTAACATAAAAAAAACACATTTGAGTTTTTTTTCAAATAATTTTCTCCGACCATTTAGATTTTATTATTATTTTTTGTTTAAAATCTTGTTCAATGCTCATGTTTTTCTAGCCTGGTGGGGACTTCAACCTGAATGCACACAGACTCATGGGGACTCGTGTCACTGTAGGGACCTAAATTGAGGTCCCAATGGGTACAAAAGCTTATAAATCAAACAGAATGAGTTCTTTTGAGAATGTACATTTAATTTTTTTGTTTCAAATCTTGTTCAAGCGGAATCAGACTATGCCTCTCTCTTTCTGTCTGTCCTTACCCTCCCCCCTCACTCTCGCAGGCTCACTCTGTGTGTGTGTGTGTGTGTGTGTGTGTGTGTATGTGTGTGTGTGTGTGTGTGTGGTGGGGGGGGGGTCTCTCACTCTGTGTGTGTGTGTGTGTGTGTGTGTGTGTGTGTGTGTGTGTGTGTGTGTGTGTGTGTGTGTGTGTGTGTGTGTGTGTGTGTGTGTGTGTGTGTGTGTGTGTGTGTGTGTGTGTACTTGTCTACCTATCTAACAGGGGACCTTGGCGTCGTTACACACTCACCAACAGGGGACCTCTGAGCCAAGAGGGGACATTTTTCAAGTCCCCTGTTGGTCATGCTTTAAATCATGTGAAAAGGAAGTAAAACACTAAAGAAATGCTCTGGTGATTTTTTAAATGTTTGACCAAGTAAGGACCTACAGGTGTGTGTGTTTAAATCATGTTAAAATCAAGAAACAACACTCTGGTGAATTTTTAAAAAATTTGACCAAGAGGGGACCTAAGAGTGTGTGAGTGTTTAAGGCCATGCTCAGCAGCTCCCCTGTAGGCTGGAGCAGGAACTGTAAGAGTCCTTAAACACACGTCATTCACACACACACACACACACACACACACACACACACACACACACACACACACACACACACACACACACACACACACACACACACACACTCCTCTATTGTTTGAATGGCCTGCTGTCCTCTGACTCTAGAGCTGCTGTTTGACAGGCTGCTTACTAAAGGAACAAACATCATATAGATTATATCTCTTTACTAAATACCCTGACTAGTTTCAAACTTTGCATTACTTTAAAATTAAATACTACAGGATCCAAGAAAAAACGATTAAAAAAACTTTATTACATTATAAAGGGATCTCATTCAATGCTTTTGTAAATATTTTTTGTTTCTGTGTATATATATATAACATTTTAATGACAGTGGCCTATAATTATTGAAAAATAATGCATTATTTTATTTATCAAAAAAAAAAAGGTACGGTAAATGGGACAAACTTTGCATCTAAAGTTCTTTTAAACAAGTGTTAACATAGACATTATTAAAAACATTTTATTTTAGCCAAGTATTTGTAAAAATAATGTGTGACTTTTGGCCCATATAAAAGGCCCATCTTACCACCTTATACATTTATGAGCTTTTTAAACTAAACACTTTTGATTTATTTATGTTTAACAAAATGAATCAGGTCCCCTGTTAGATAGTAAATCACGACGCCTGTGTGTTTGCTCTGTCATTTCTTATCATCATAAACACACTGCAAAGATTTAGAGTTTTTACAGCAATAACTGAGTTTAAAGGGTTAAATCAAGCAGAAATAGCTCTCTTATGTATTAATTGCAGGTCATTATTGAATAGTGATTACGTTACACACACACTGACTCAGGTCCCCTGTTAGATAGTAAATCACGACGCCTGTGTGTTTGCTGTGACATTTCTTATCATCATAAACACACTGTAAAGATTTAGAGTTTTTACAGCAATACCTGAGTTTAAAGGGTTAAATCAAGCAGAAATATCTCTCTAATGTATTAATTGCAGGTCATTATTGAATAGTGACTACGTTACACACACACTGACTCAGGTCCCCTGTTAGATAGTAAATCACGACGCCTGTGTGTTTGCTGTGACATTTCTTATCATCACAAACACACTGCAAAGATTTAGAGTTTTTACAGCAATACCTGAGTTTAAAGGGTTAAATCAAGCAGAAATAGCTCTCTAATGTATTAATTGCAGGTCATTATTGAATAGTGATTACGTTACACACACACTGACTCAGGTCCCCTGTTAGATAGTAAATCACGACGCCTGTGTGTTTGCTGTGACATTTCTTATCATCACAAACACACTGTAAAGATTTAGAGTTTTTACAGCAATACCTGAGTTTAAAGGGTTAAATCAAGCAGAAATAGCTCTCTAATGTATTAATTGCAGGTCATTATTGAATAGTGATTACGTTACACACACACTGACTCAGGTCCCCTGTTAGATAGTAAATCACGACGCCTGTGTGTTTGCTGTGACATTTCTTATCAACACACTGCAAAGATTTAGAGTTTTTACTGCAATACCTGAGTTTAAAGGGTTAAATCAAGCAGAAATAGCTCTCTAATGTATTAATTGCAGGTCATTATTGAATAGTGATTACGTTACACACACACACTGACTCAGGTCCCCTGTTAGATAGTAAATCACGACGCCTGTGTGTTTGCTGTGACATTTCTTATCATCACAAACACACTGCAAAGATTTAGAGTTTTTACTGCAATACCTGAGTTTAAAGGGTTAAATCAAGTAGAAATAGCTCTCTAATGTATTAATTGCAGGTCATTATTGAATAGTGATTACGTTACACACACACTGACTCAGGTCCCCTGTTAGATAGTAAATCACGATGCCTGTGTGTTTCTCTCCTCAACCCCCACAACCCCCCACTCACAATTTACATTTCAATAAGGGAAGACTTGTAAAACCAGTTTGTGAACCACAGGCCAATAGAGCTCAAACTACCAATGTGGCAGAACCATTCTCAAATAAACTAGAGAAGATGCTGGGATTTGCCCTGCCAAATTAAACTAAATTACAGTTTTTACAATCGCTAGGCCACATTTCTCAATACTTTGGCCATTTTCAAAACTTGTTCTCCAAACCAACTTTCTGCTTCACATCAGTTATTTCACATTCAAAATCCACAAAAACTAACAAAACACTTAATTCATGTCTCAAATCAAGTGCCAATGATCCACAGTTTAGCTTGCACAGACTGAAGTTGTGATCACTCTGTGAAGAGTTTTGAAAAAGTGACCAACATTTGTTTGACAAATTTGAGAGTGCCAGAGACTTTGACTAAGGAGAATATTCTGAGCACAGTGTGTGATGTTATTGAGATCTTTTATGAAACTTTTTAGAGGTGACAAAAGTGAGAGTTCCAGAGTCTCGAGCTGAAGAGACAAGTCTGAGCACAGCGTGCAATACTGTTGAGATCCCTTCTGAAACTTTAGAGGAGACGCATATGAGCAATCCAGTCTCTCTAGCCAAGGAGACAAATCAGAACATAGTATGTGATGTTGTTGAGATCTCTTATGAAACTTTAGAGGAGATAAACATGAGAGAATGTCCTTTTTTTGTCTCAGGATAAACATGTGAGAAGCAGGAGACTTAGCCTTATGTCTCAATTTGATTCACTTGATCTCATTTCTGTCTAGGAGAAAGATGTGAGTTGAGAAGGAGACCTCAGGTTTGATTTTCCTTTCCTCTAGGTTGGCCTTTGGTTCACAAACTGGGTTTTTAGGGCCCTATAAAATCCGTTTTATTTTTTCCCAAATTCCGTTTTTTCCGTTTAAATTTTTGCAAATTCCGTTTTTTCCGTTTTAATTTTTGCAGGTTCCTTTTTTTCCGTTAAAATGTTTGGTAATTCAGTTTTTTTTACCCTTTACTGTTATTTTGGTGAAAAAAGAGTTTGCTTTTAATGTTAATATAATACAACATAAAACAAAAAATAGGAATGACCTTACATATATCGAGGTAAAAAACATCACATTTACTTTTTAGGACAAATATGATATTTAACATAACACTGCACTTCAAATACTTCAAATAATTAATGGTTATTAGCTTTAAACTTTCCGGTAAAATAAATTATAATAGTTTATATGTTAAAATGAATATGCTCCATTAGCTTTTTCTTTCAAGTAAATTTTTTTTAAAAGAACTAAAATAAAAAAAAATCATAAGAATCATCTTTTACAGTACTCTTAAGTACTCTTAAGTAAAACATTTAAATTTGAAAATTAACATAAAAAACACATTTCACCATGAAATCATGTAGTGAATTGTTCTGTGTGTTTAACAATCACCATAATGATCTCCAGAGCTGTGAAAAATAAAAATACATGAAAACACAACACTGCCTGAAGTTTTTTCCCCCCAACTTCAAAGGCCCCTTTAAATGATTAAAACTAGATGCTTAATTTTAACTTTAAGGTTACTTATCATGTAAACTAGCCATATACAGCATGTTAAATGCATGTTTGGAACAGAGGGGAAAACGGTTGCATTTGCAGCAGATATGCATTGCTGCCTAATGTGCACATTATAAATCAAAGCACGAGATGACAGGGGTCGAGCAGAACACTGGAAAATCTGACAGAATGGACAATATTTGTCTGTATGTGCAATAGGCTACACGAGCCGCGGTTCAGCTGCGCGCGCGACCAATGCTGCCTGAGCACAACGAGCGCGCGGCTCCCGCTCTCCATACGCAAAGCTTCTGCGCTGCCTGCGCGTGCAGGGTGAAACCGCCGTTAGCGTCGAGTTTCTTAACTTTTTCGCTGCCGACAGCAGAGCCGTGGAGACCAACTTCGCTGTACTTTCATTGTTTTGACGGGCGAGCTGAAATGACGGAAGGGGTTGTGTCGCGAAGATTTGCTTCCCCCGGTCTGCACTTTCCTCAGACATACGTTCTTAACCCACACGACACAGAATTTCATTACAAATATGTAAAATTCCGGGGAAATCTGCGTTAATACCAGATTCCGCGTTAATATGCCAATTCCGCGATTCCGTCCGCGATTCCGTGATCGCGGAAATTGTAGGGCCCTAGGTTTTCAAGTCTTCCCTTATTTATTATTATTAAAATGTAAATTGTGTGTGTGGGGGGGGGGGGGGGGTTGTGTGGATCTACTGTGTTTGTGGGCCCAGTTTACAGCAGTTTACAGCAGTTTACAGCAGCATAAAGTTTAAAATATGGACATTGTTCTTACACAAACGTGCCACTTTGCTTCAGAAGGCTCATCATTACTCACGTGCTATATGCATAAACATCTGAAGCACACGCCCCGAAAGCGGTATCTCTGACAGTCCACGAATGCTAAACTGAGCTCTCTTTCAGGACTTTTTACTCTTAAGTGGACAAATGAATACAAAATTATTTTAAAAAAATAGGAAGTATCCCAGTAAACATAGTTGCTTATGTCATAGTAGGTTCAGTTAAGTGAACATACACTTTGAGAAAAAGTAACTTTAAAATTATTAACTTATAATATATATATATATATATATATATATATATATATATATATATATATAATAGCGCAGAGCCCTATTGTTCTTCTAAGGACAATTTAGCTTTTTCGACTATTCGGGCACTTTCGGGGCCCTTATCATGCTCGAAAACTCTTGAAACTTTGCACACACATTGGAATCTGCGGCCATCAGGGCCGGGCTGAGGCTGGTACCTGGGCGTGGCAGGGGGGCTCGACAGCGCCCCCTAAAGTGGGGTCTGAAAACATGGTCTATAAATCAAACACACTTGCACGTACATATATGAAACTCGGTACACATATAGAGCTCATCGGGCCAAACAACTTTCGTGCTCTAAGTTATGTGTCAGCCCAACAGGAAGTGAGCTATTATGGGTTGTTCGGAAAACGCATGCTGTGGAATTTGCGATACTCCTCCTAGACGATTCACCCGATCAGCACCAAACTCGGTCAGCATGAAGTCAAGACACTGAGGATGCTAAATTGCGAGCAACTTTTTGATATCTCAAACGGTTAGGCTGTGGCGAAGAGACAAATTTATGGCGAGAAAAGGGAAACAGGAAGTGTGTTATAACTTCTGCATTCATTAATTCATTTTGATTAAACTTCAGCTGTGTGTTCGTAGTAAGAGGCCGATCACATGGATATGACTTTTGTGAGTCAAAGTTATAGCGCCACCAACTGGCAGCAGGAAGTGTGTCACTTTCAAAATGCTTTGAAATCACCATCTTATTTTTACCCGCTTTACTTCAAACTTCATCAGTATAATGGCAAAACAAAGCAGATATAAAGCTGGTAAGCACTTCCTGGTATTGTATATACTGTTGCCACGGCAACACATCAAACTATAACGTTCTTTTTCGCTGCTATTGAGACTCTTAAAATGCTTCAAATTACATGAAACTCAATACACACATCAGACATGCTGTCCAGTAGATAAGGGCAAAGACTCAGAAACGGGCGTGGTGAAGGAGCTCAGTAGCGCCATCTTTTGACAAAAGTAATGCAATCTTTTGTCAAAAGTGGGGGGGTTAGTTTTATCTTCAGTCACCAAACTCTCTATATATATTGTTCTCTTTCAGCCGAACAACTTTCTAATTTACAGTCATTAGCTCCGACGAACAGGAACTCAGATATTTAGGGCTTAAGGTGTGAGGACCTCACTGTAATTGCTCAAACCATCATTTTTCTTTTCCCAAATGAATTACATTTTTGATGGCCTAAACACGCATGAAAACTCATGAAACTTTGCACACGCATCAGAAGTGGTGAAAACATACATCTGATATGGGTTTCAGAATTAAGTGTGGCAAAATGGTTCGATAGCGCCACCTACAAAATTTAAATTAAGCGTCATTCGTGCTACGTTTCATGTATGAGTATGAAAATTCAGTAGACGCATTCAGCAGCCCAATACCTACAAAAAAGACCCGAGGCGCCAAATCTGAAAAACCAACAGGAACTGAGATATTTTGAATTTTCTTTGGTAAATTGGTGCAGTTTTTGCCATTGCCAGACGTTGTACTTTAACAAACTCCTCCTAGAGATTTAATCATATCAACATCGTATTTGCACAGTCTAATCTAAAGGCCTTTGTGATGTTAAACTGGGAAGATCTTGAGTTTTCCCTGAAGGGTGTGTCCGTGGCGGCCTCACAAATGTTGATGTTTCGCCATGACACAGGAAGTTGTTGAACCTCAGGCATACAATGTCCGATCTGCCTCAAACTTCACATGTTTGACAAGAGTCCTGGCCTGAAGACATAAACATGCCAATATTCAGTCAAAGTTATAGCGCCACCAACTGGCAGCAGGATGTGTCACATTTTTGAAAAAAATTTGAATCACTGTCTTACTTTCACCAGATTTACTTCAAACTTCATCAGTATAATGTGAAAACATGACAGATATAGACATACGAATGGATTCCTGATATTTTATATACTGTTGCTATGGCAAAGTGTCAGTTTAATTATCTTTTTGGGTGTTTTTGAGAAATTGTATGTGTGTGTGTGTGTGTGTGTGTGTGTGTGTGTGTGTGTGTGTGTGTGTGTGTGTGTGTGTGTGTGTGTGTGTGTGTGTGTGTGTGTTTTATACATGGGCTTTACAGAAGGTCATTTGCTGTTTTTGAAAAGACACATGTCTTAAAATTAATTATTTACTGATAAAAATCAAATTGATTTAAAAAGTAAATTTCACATGATTTTCTAGTTTATAAGTTGTCTGGGTATCACCAGACCAAGCTCAATTTAAGATTGATCAACGAGCATTATTTGAATGACTCTGTATGCAATTGGATAGTCAACTAAACAGACTACTAAACTCGCCAATAGTGTGCCAAGTGAATAAGTTAGTCTGTGATTTGTTCCCGCAAAAGTGTAACAGAAGCAGTAGAAATGAATGTACGGGTTTTCAGACTGTGTTGCAGGGCGAAGTCAAATCGCCAGCAGATCAGTCTAAATAAATTTTATAATAAAGTTTATAATAAACTTCCATAAAATTTAGACGCGCATCTTACTCTTACCTGACACTAATATTACAATCATTGGTGCAGTTTCTGTGATTTGGCTCCAATTGGTCATTTTGTAATTAACATTTTTTATTGGATGCTACAAATATTGAAATGAAAGCATGCTTAATTGCATAAGATTGTATATAGCTAAGGTAGGTCAAAAACACATGAAGAGAAGTGTTAGGATAATACAATATCACCATTCGGACGGTATTCTGCGTTCATTTGAAATTGATGTGACATCATCTGACATGAAATTGATTAATTAAATTTAATTGATCTCATAGATGTGACTGTTGTGGTTCGTTGTCATAGCAGCACCAACTGCTGCAGTTAATGTGGTGAATCCCACTTCATTTGTAGGGCTCTAACAATATAGTTTTATATAATTAGTTTAATAATTGTTAATAAAATAAAAAGACCATGAATTAAATACTGGCCTTCTGGACTTTACACATATTTGAAAATTACCTATTATATCATATTACATTAGAATTCATCTATATTAAATTACATCATGGGTGTGGTTTGTGGTCAAAGCGGCACCAGCTGCTGCGGTAAATGTGGCATATTTAAGCGATTTTAAAATACTCTCCTGTTTAAATGCATATTGCCTGTCTTGCACAATTTGCCTGAAGCCACCGGGGTGGTGGTGCCACCGGCTTGGGCCCGTCATCGCAGCTCAAACTACCAATGTGGCAGAACCCTTCTCAAACAAACTAGAGAAGATGCTGGGATTTGCCCTGCCAAATTAAACTAAATTACATTTTTTACAATCGCTAGGCCACATTTCTCAATACTTTGGTCATTTTCAAAATTCTTCACACAGTTCTCCAAACCAACTTTCTGCTTCACATCAGTTATTTCACATTCAAAATCCACAAAAACTAACAAAACACTTAATTCATGTCTCAAATCAAGTGCCAATGATCCACAGTTTAGCTCGCACAGACTGAAGTTGTGATCACTGTGTGAAGAGTTTTGAAAAAGTGTGTTTATTATTGAGAAATGTTTTGTAAAAGAAAATTTTATATCACAGCTTAACTGTGGATCAACATTGCTTTAGCACAACATGCTTTCAATGGCAACATCTTTCAATTTACCTGAAATCTTTTCTCACTTTGACACAAACACAATCAAATCTTTGTTCTACACAGGCCAATTTGCACATCCTTACATGCTGTTTTCAAAAGTGTTAAACTTATGGACAAAAAAATAGCATAATACAAAACTGAATGAGACAGCAATTTACAACATGTATACAGTAATATTCTAATGCAATTTATCCTGCTAAAAAAATCAAACACTATCAAAGCAACTTTTATGAAACTGAACACCAACACAAGTGTTAGTCCATTTCCATCCATTCAAAAGAGGAAACTTAGGAATAATGTTGTACTGTACTGTAAGCATGCAGTGAATTATAAGCAGTAGAGTGTCATTCTAATTTTGTAAAGACATTTTAATTGTATAATGTTCCTGATGTTAGTGTTGGATAAACCTGTGCCGTGCTCTGTAAGAATGAGTTGATTTGTAAATGTAAAATTAACTGCTGTGAAGCTGAAAGTTGGTTAACAAATTTATAAACTCCTCACTCAGTTCTCCTAAAGATTGGGAAATGTGTCCTAGCGATTGTAATTTCATTTCATCATGTAATTTCAATTTATTTTTGGCAGTGTATTTGGTCTGGACACAGGTAACAGTAGTGAGGTTCTGTGTCTCACCTGTGAGAGTCTTCATGCATTGAAATGTAAATTACTGGTGGGGGGTTGAGCAGCAAACTCAACACACACACTATTCTCTATTCCAATTTCAAGAGCACATCTAAATCACTAGCCCAAACACATTACAAGTGAAAGCACAAATAAATACAAAAGATATGATACACATGAAATAAACAGTGCTTTTCAGGACGGTCTCTCAGTAGTTGTAATATAACAGTGTATTGTCCTCACTGTAAAAAAAAATAAATATATATATATATATATATATATATATATATATATATATATATATATATATATATATATATATATATATATATATATATATATATATATATATATATATATATATTTATTTTTTTTTACAGTGAGGACAATACACTGTTATATTACAACTACTGAGAGACCGTCCTGAAAAGCACTGTTTATTTCATGTGTATCATATCTTTTGTATTTATTTGTGCTTTCACTTGTAATGTGTTTGGGCTAGTGATTTAGATGTGCTCTTGAAATTGGAATAGAGAATAGTGTGTGTGTTGAGTTTGCTGCTCAACCCCCCACCAGTAATTTACATTTCAATGCATGAAGACTCTCACAGGTGAGACACAGAACCTCACTACTGTTACCTGTGTCCAGACCAAATACACTGCCAAAAATAAATTGAAATTACATGATGAAATGAAATTACAATCGCTAGGACACATTTCCCAATCTTTAGGAGAACTGAGTGAGGAGTTTATAAATTTGTTAACCAACTTTCAGCTTCACAGCAGTTAATTTTACATTTACAAATCAACTCATTCTTACAGAGCACGGCACAGGTTTATCCAACACTAACATCAGGAACATTATACAATTAAAATGTCTTTACAAAATTAGAATGACACTCTACTGCTTATAATTCACTGCATGCTTACAGTACAGTACAACATTATTCCTAAGTTTCCTCTTTTGAATGGATGGAAATGGACTAACACTTGTGTTGGTGTTCAGTTTCATAAAAGTTGCTTTGATAGTGTTTGATTTTTTTAGCAGGATAAATTGCATTAGAATATTACTGTATACATGTTGTAAATTGCTGTCTCATTCAGTTTTGTATTATGCTATTTTTTTGTCCATAAGTTTAACACTTTTGAAAACAGCATGTAAGGATGTGCAAATTGGCCTGTGTAGAACAAAGATTTGATTGTGTTTGTGTCAAAGTGAGAAAAGATTTCAGGTAAATTGAAAGATGTTGCCATTGAAAGCATGTTGTGCTAAAGCAATGTTGATCCACAGTTAAGCTGTGATATAAAATTTTCTTTTACAAAACATTTCTCAATAATAAACACACTTTTTCAAAACTCTTCACACAGTGATCACAACTTCAGTCTGTGCGAGCTAAACTGTGGATCATTGGCACTTGATTTGAGACATGAATTAAGTGTTTTGTTAGTTTTTGTGGATTTTGAATGTGAAATAACTGATGTGAAGCAGAAAGTTGGTTTGGAGAACTGTGTGAAGAATTTTGAAAATGACCAAAGTATTGAGAAATGTGGCCTAGCGATTGTAAAAAATGTAATTTAGTTTAATTTGGCAGGGCAAATCCCAGCATCTTCTCTAGTTTGTTTGAGAAGGGTTCTGCCACATTGGTAGTTTGAGCTGCGATGACGGGCCCAAGCCGGTGGCACCACCACCCCGGTGGCTTCAGGCAAATTGTGCAAGACAGGCAATATGCATTTAAACAGGAGAGTATTTTAAAATCGCTTAAATATGCCACATTTACCGCAGCAGCTGGTGCCGCTTTGACCACAAACCACACCCATGATGTAATTTAATATAGATGAATTCTAATGTAATATGATATAATAGGTAATTTTCAAATATGTGTAAAGTCCAGAAGGCCAGTATTTAATTCATGGTCTTTTTATTTTATTAACAATTATTAAACTAATTATATAAAACTATATTGTTAGAGCCCTACAAATGAAGTGGGATTCACCACATTAACTGCAGCAGTTGGTGCTGCTATGACAACGAACCACAACAGTCACATCTATGAGATCAATTAAATTTAATTAATCAATTTCATGTCAGATGATGTCACATCAATTTCAAATGAACGCAGAATACCGTCCGAATGGTGATATTGTATTATCCTAACACTTCTCTTCATGTGTTTTTGACCTACCTTAGCTATATACAATCTTATGCAATTAAGCATGCTTTCATTTCAATATTTGTAGCATCCAATAAAAAATGTTAATTACAAAATGACCAATTGGAGCCAAATCACAGAAACTGCACCAATGATTGTAATATTAGTGTCAGGTAAGAGTAAGATGCGCGTCTAAATTTTATGGAAGTTTATTATAAACTTTATTATAAAATTTATTTAGACTGATCTGCTGGCGATTTGACTTCGCCCTGCAACACAGTCTGAAAACCCGTACATTCATTTCTACTGCTTCTGTTACACTTTTGCGGGAACAAATCACAGACTAACTTATTCACTTGGCACACTATTGGCGAGTTTAGTAGTCTGTTTAGTTGACTATCCAATTGCATACAGAGTCATTCAAATAATGCTCGTTGATCAATCTTAAATTGAGCTTGGTCTGGTGATACCCAGACAACTTATAAACTAGAAAATCATGTGAAATTTACTTTTTAAATCAATTTGATTTTTATCAGTAAATAATTAATTTTAAGACATGTGTCTTTTCAAAAACAGCAAATGACCTTCTGTAAAGCCCATGTATAAAACACACACACACACACACACACACACACACACACACACACACACACACACACACACACACACACACACACACACACACACACACACACACACACACACACACACACACATACAATTTCTCAAAAACACCCAAAAAGATAATTAAACTGACACTTTGCCATAGCAACAGTATATAAAATATCAGGAATCCATTCGTATGTCTATATCTGTCATGTTTTCACATTATACTGATGAAGTTTGAAGTAAATCTGGTGAAAGTAAGACAGTGATTCAAATTTTTTTCAAAAATGTGACACATCCTGCTGCCAGTTGGTGGCGCTATAACTTTGACTGAATATTGGCATGTTTATGTCTTCAGGCCAGGACTCTTGTCAAACATGTGAAGTTTGAGGCAGATCGGACATTGTATGCCTGAGGTTCAACAACTTCCTGTGTCATGGCGAAACATCAACATTTGTGAGGCCGCCACGGACACACCCTTCAGGGAAAACTCAAGATCTTCCCAGTTTAACATCACAAAGGCCTTTAGATTAGACTGTGCAAATACGATGTTGATATGATTAAATCTCTAGGAGGAGTTTGTTAAAGTACAACGTCTGGCAATGGCAAAAACTGCACCAATTTACCAAAGAAAATTCAAAATATCTCAGTTCCTGTTGGTTTTTCAGATTTGGCGCCTCGGGTCTTTTTTGTAGGTATTGGGCTGCTGAATGCGTCTACTGAATTTTCATACTCATACATGAAACGTAGCACGAATGACGCTTAATTTAAATTTTGTAGGTGGCGCTATCGAACCATTTTGCCACACTTAATTCTGAAACCCATATCAGATGTATGTTTTCACCACTTCTGATGCGTGTGCAAAGTTTCATGAGTTTTCATGCGTGTTTAGGCCATCAAAAATGTAATTCATTTGGGAAAAGAAAAATGATGGTTTGAGCAATTACAGTGAGGTCCTCACACCTTAAGCCCTAAATATCTGAGTTCCTGTTCGTCGGAGCTAATGACTGTAAATTAGAAAGTTGTTCGGCTGAAAGAGAACAATATATATAGAGAGTTTGGTGACTGAAGATAAAACTAACCCCCCCACTTTTGACAAAAGATTGCATTACTTTTGTCAAAAGATGGCGCTACTGAGCTCCTTCACCACGCCCGTTTCTGAGTCTTTGCCCTTATCTACTGGACAGCATGTCTGATGTGTGTATTGAGTTTCATGTAATTTGAAGCATTTTAAGAGTCTCAATAGCAGCGAAAAAGAACGTTATAGTTTGATGTGTTGCCGTGGCAACAGTATATACAATACCAGGAAGTGCTTACCAGCTTTATATCTGCTTTGTTTTGCCATTATACTGATGAAGTTTGAAGTAAAGCGGGTAAAAATAAGATGGTGATTTCAAAGCATTTTGAAAGTGACACACTTCCTGCTGCCAGTTGGTGGCGCTATAACTTTGACTCACAAAAGTCATATCCATGTGATCGGCCTCTTACTACGAACACACAGCTGAAGTTTAATCAAAATGAATTAATGAATGCAGAAGTTATAACACACTTCCTGTTTCCCTTTTCTCGCCATAAATTTGTCTCTTCGCCACAGCCTAACCGTTTGAGATATCAAAAAGTTGCTCGCAATTTAGCATCCTCAGTGTCTTGACTTCATGCTGACCGAGTTTGGTGCTGATCGGGTGAATCGTCTAGGAGGAGTATCGCAAATTCCACAGCATGCGTTTTCCGAACAACCCATAATAGCTCACTTCCTGTTGGGCTGACACATAACTTAGAGCACGAAAGTTGTTTGGCCCGATGAGCTCTATATGTGTACCGAGTTTCATATATGTACGTGCAAGTGTGTTTGATTTATAGACCATGTTTTCAGACCCCACTTTAGGGGGCGCTGTCGAGCCCCCCTGCCACGCCCAGGTACCAGCCTCAGCCCGGCCCTGATGGCCGCAGATTCCAATGTGTGTGCAAAGTTTCAAGAGTTTTCGAGCATGATAAGGGCCCCGAAAGTGCCCGAATAGTCGAAAAAGCTAAATTGTCCTTAGAAGAACAATAGGGCTCTGCGCCCTTTCAGGGCTTGGGCCCTAATAATCCTTAGAAGAACAATAGGGCTCTGCGCCCTTTCAGGGCTTGGGCCCTAATAATCCTTAGAAGAACAATAGGGCTCTGCGCCCTTTCAGGGCTTGGGCCCTAATTAAAGCTGCGAGCAGCGATGACAGGCCCAAGCCGGTGGCACCATCACCCCGGTGGCTTCAGGCAAATTGTGCAAGACAGGCAATATGCATTTAAACAGGAGAGTATTTTAAAATCGCTCAAATATGCCACATTTACCGCAGCAGCTGGTGCCGCTATGACCACAAGCCACACCCATAATGTAATTTAAATATAGATGAATTCTAATGTAATATGATATAATAGGTAATTTTCAAATATGTGTAAAGTCCAGAAGGCCAGTATTTAATTCATGGTCTTTTTATTTTATTAACAATTATTAAACTAATTATATAAAAGTATATTGTTAGTGCCCTACAAATGAAGTTGGATTCACCACATTAACTGCAGCAATTGGTGCTGCTATGACTACGAACCACAACAGTCACATCTATGAGATCAATTAAATTTAATTAATCAATTTCATGTCAGATGATGTCACATCAATTTCAAATGAGCGCAGAATACCGTCCGAATGGTGATATTGTATTATCCTAACACTTCTCTTCATGTGTTTTTGACCTACCTTAGCTATTTACAATCTTATGCAATTAAGCATGCTTTAATTTTAATATTTGTAGCATCCAATAAAAAATGTTAATTACAAAATGACCAATTGGAGCCAAATCACAGAAACTGCAGCAATGATTTTAATATTAGTGTCAGGTAAGAGTAAGATGCACGTCTAAATTTTATGGAAGTTTATTATAAACTTTATTATGAAATTTACTTAGACTGACTGGGTAAACCCAGCCTGATCCTCCAGTGATTTGACTTCGCCCTGCAACACAGTCTGAAAACCCAGTACATTCATTTCTACTGCTTCTGTTACACTTTTGCGGGAACAAATCACAGACACGCTATTGGCGAGTTTAGTAGTCTGTTTAGTTGACTATCCAATTGCATACAGAGTCATTCAAATAATGCTCATTGATCAATCTTAAATTGAGCTTGGTCTGGTGATACCCAGACAACTTATAAACTAGAAAATCATGTGAAATTTACTTTTTAAATCGATTTGATTTTTATCAGTAAATAATTAATATTAAGACATGTGTCTTTTCAAAAACAGCAAATGACCTTCTGTAAAGCCCATGTATAAAACACACACACACACACACACACAATTTCAAGCATGCTAAGTCTCAAAAACACCCAAAAAGATAATTAAACTGACACTTTGCCATAGCAACAGTATATAAAATATCAGGAATCCATTCGTATGTCTATATCTGTCATGTTTTCACATTATACTGATGAAGTTTGAAGTAAATCGGGTGTAAGTAAGACAGTGATTCAAATTTTTTTCAAAAAGTGACACATCCTGCTGCCAGTTGGTGGCGCTATAACTTTGACTGAATATTGGCATGTTTATGTCTTCAGGCCAGGACTCTTGTCAAACATGTGAAGTTTGAGGCAGATCGGACATTGTATGCCTGAGGTACAACAAATTCCTGTGTCATGGCGAAACATCAACATTTGTGAGGCCGCCACGGACACACCCTTCTGGGAAAACTCAAGATCTTCCCAATTTAACACCACAAAGGCTTTTAGATTAGACTGTGCAAATACGATGTTGATATGATTCAATCTCTAGGAGGAGTTTGTTAAAGTACAACATCTGGCAATGGCAAAAACTGCACCAATATACCAAAGAAAATTCAAAATATCTCAGTTCCTGTTGGTTTTTCAGATTTGGCGCCTTGGGTCTTTTTTGTAGGTATTGGGCTGTTGAATGCGTCTACCGAATTTTCATACTCATACATGAAACGTAGCACGAATGACGCTTAATTTAAATTTTGTAGGTGGCGCTATCGAACCATTTTGCCACACCTAATTCTGAAACCCATATCAGATGTATGTTTTCACCACTTCTGAAAAAGTTGTTCGGCAACTTTTGTTCGGACCAATGAGATCTATATGTGTACCGAGTTTCGTACATGTACGTGCAAGTGTGTTTGATTTATAGACCATGTTTTCAGACCCCACTTTAGAGGGCGCTGTCGAGCCCCCCTACCACGCCCAGGTACCAGCTTTGGTCCGGCCCTGATGGCCGCAGATTCCGATGTTTGTGCAAAGTTTCTAGAGTTTTCGAGCATGATAAGGGCCCTGAAAGTGCCCGAATAGTCGAAAAAGCTAAATTGTCCTTAGAAGAACAATAGGGCTCTGCGCCCTTTCAGGGCTTGGGCCCTAATAATAACAAATAATCCTTAGAAGAACAATAGGGCTCTGCGCCCTTTCAGGGCTTGGGCCCTAATAATGATGTTTGTATGAGTCAGGGATGAAGTACGACATGTCTACCATCTAGTGGAGGGGAGGTTGAATGAAATTTGACACCCTATTTGACAAAATCGGCCGTTTTATTCAGTGACGCATCTTGTCGAGTAAACTCAACCGTGGCGCCAAGAGGGTTAAGAAGAGAAGACGAGTGCACAATCCTAAGATTGCGGTAAGACTGTTATCTAAGCTAAAGTAACCTAAAGCAAAGCTTTTTAAGTAGCACAAGCTGAAATTAGCCTTGTAAAAGAACAAATGTAAGTTGCTTTATAAAAGTTTTTCTTTTTCTGGTCATTTTACAGGAAGCAGTACGCCGTCTTCACAACTTCGTCATAACACTCATTTAATTGTTTTCCAGCTGCATGTAAGACAGAGACAGTACGCAGGAGCTTCAGATACAAACATTCAGTTCTTGCATCGCTAGCAGAAGCTGTGAAGAGTTCAGCTCGGAGTCGATTGAGAAGAAAGAGGGTAAGATTTATTAGATTAGATCCGTTTTTGGTCAGTGTGACTATTTTTCAGGTGCATTTTACGCAGTACATCGCGCAATACTGATTGTCTTTGTTGTTTTTACAGCTGCTACAAGCAAGAAAGAGTGTGTTAGCTGAGGATATGAGGTGGGCCTTTGGAAGTGCGCTACCATAGACCTGATGTCTGATGAGGAAGACGGCATCGTTCACGCGGTGTCTGGATGGACTGTTTGACCAGCCAGGAGCTCGCCGAGCTCTGTGCCACGCTGCAATCGAGATTAGAGGCGATTCCAAAGTACAGGGCAACGCACGACAGACGTCTGAAAAATGGACTGAAATCAGACAGAATGGCGCTAGTTACCTACAGCTCTGAAGCGGAAAACAGAGACTTCATGGTGCTGTAGGATTTTGGGCTTCTCGTGAGCTTCCTATTGTTGTGTGGGCAGATCTCAAACGTTTTGCATTTGGTTGTGTGTTTGTGTTTGTTCTAATAAAGCTCTTTCTTTGAATAAACTGCATGTCCCTGGCATATTTTCCTTTCCTCAATAAATGAATGTCCTTGATGGTTATAATAGCGTAGTCCATAGGATAACAATGACATGAATATAAAACATAATAGCATATCACATGAATATGAATATATAAAATTAAAAAATAATATGCAAATCATAATTTTACATTACATATATATGTGTGTGTGTGTGTAAAATTATTATAATTTGGGGGTTTAAATTTATTAATTTATTACCCAGGTTGACCAGTAGTAACAGATCTGCCAACCAATCACGAGTGATATTTCTTGTTTCAATGTAGTAGTTTCAACCAATACGGAGTGAGGAAATTCAAGCCATTCCGGCAAGGCCGCAAGCTCCACATACGTCATGGTTCGTTTCCGTCAATATGTGGCACAGACGAACGCGACGTTCACAGGCTGTAAACTGACGTTAATTGTCGAAAATCAGGGAGATTTCGGGCCGTTTACGGGGACGAAAATCCCACTTTTCATGCAGTGGAGTCAGAACAATCTTCGGAGAATCTGCTGATTTTCCAAGCTCTCTCTATCACAAGGGGGCCAGGAAAGTTTTCCGGGCCGAGGATCTCAGGGAGTAATTTCTCTAGAAACGCACACATATTATTTCCTTCTTTTTTTTATGGGAGTCCCACTAATCGTAGATTGCGGTTTTCCAGATCATCGACTTTTGATGAGAGAGATTCTATGACAGAGTTGCAAACGCAAAACACAAAATTGAAAACTGTGACGTTATCTTCTTGGGTGCTTATTCGATCCTCGGTTTCTGTTACCCGTGTTGTGAGAGCTTTAAGTTTGCACTGCACTCCGTTAATCGCCTGGAGCAATCCATCAAATCGCACACCAAGCTCCGATTTCAGTGAGTGGATAGCCTCAAGAATTGCAGATTCTTGGCTAACTCCTGACGCGCCCTCTTCGCTGTTAGCTTCTTTGGATTTAGCATCTGCCTCTGCCTCTTCAGGTACAGTCGCTTTAACTTGCTTCTGCGCCGTTTTAATTGGTTTTGGTGGCATCTTTCAACGTTAAGATGTATCAGAATTAATAAAATTGAATCAGTTTGTCAGCATTTCTTGGGTTAGAATAAAATTGAAGTCAGGATTTGTAGCGGAGCTCAAACCACGTCCACTCAGCACTGTGCCATAACTGGAAGTCCGTATTGCACCCTCTGCACCAGCTTTTGCAAGCAGACACAAAATGAAATTGGTCAACAAATTGTGAAGTGGCATTCAACAGGGAGTGCAGAATTATTTGGCAAGTTGTATTTTTTGAGGATTCATTTTATTATTGAACAACAACCATGTTCTCAAGGAACACAAAAAACTCATTAATATCAAAGCTGTATTTTTTGAGGATTCATTTTATTATTGAACAACAACCATGTTCTCAAGGAACACAAAAAACTCATTAATATCAAAGCTGAATATTTTTGGAAGTTTTAGTTTTAGCTATTTTAGGGGGATATTTGTGTGTGCAGGTGACTATTACTGTGAATAATTATTAGGCAACTTAACAAAAAACAAATTTATACCCATTTCAATTATTTATTTTTACCAGTGAAACCAATATAACATCTCAACATTCACAAATATACATTTCTGACATTCAAAAAACAAACAAAAACAAATCAGTGACCAATATAGCCACCTTTCTTTGCAAGGACACTCAAAAGCCTGCCATCCATGGATTCTGTCAGTGTTTTGATCTGTTCACCATCAACATTGCGTGCAGCAGCAACCACAGCCTCCCAGACACTGTTCAGAGAGGTGTACTGTTTGCCCTCCTTGTAAATCGCACATTTGATGATGGACCACAGGTTCTCAATGGGGTTCAGATCAGGTGGACAAGGAGGCCAAATCATTAGATTTTCTTCTTTTATACTCTTTCTTGCCAGCCACGCTGTGGAGTACTTGGACGCGTGTGATGGAGCATTGTCCATAAAACCTTAGAAAAATCAGTCTTGAGATATTTCTTGGCCCAGTCTTGACGTTTCAGCTTGTGTGTCTTGTTCAGTGGTGGTCGACTTTCTGCCTTTCTTACCTTGGCCATGTCTCTGAGTATTGCACACCTTGTGCTTTTGGGCACTCCAGTGATGTTGCAGCTCTGAAATATGGCCAAACTGGTGGCAAGTGGCATCTTGGCAGCTGCACGCTTGACTTTTCTCAGTTCACGGGCAGTTATTTTGCGGCTTGGTTTTTCCACACGCTTCTTGCGATCCTGTTGACTATTTTGAATGAAACGCTTGATTGTTCGATGATCACGCTTCAGAAGCTTGGCTATTTTAAGACTGCTGCATCCCTCTGCAATATATCTCACTATTTTTGACTTTTCTGAGCCTGTCAAGTCCTTCTTTTGACCCATTTTGCCAAAGGAAAGGAAGTTGCCTAATAATTATGCACACCTGATATAGGGTGTTGATGTCATTAGACCACACCCCTTCTCATTACAGAGATGCACATCACCTAATATGCTTAATTGGTAGTAGGCTTTCCAGCCTATACAGCTTGGAGTAAGACAACATGCATAATGAGGATGATGTGGTCAAAATACTCATTTGCCTAATAATTCTGCACTCCCTGAAGGCCTGCAAACGGCTACTGAACAGTAAGTGTCTTGCACATTATGACCCAGAAAAACCTCTCCGACTTGCTTGTGATGCTTCTCCATATGGTGTGGGTGCGGTCATTTCACACATCCTACCGTCAGGAGAAGAGCAACAGATTGCATTCGCATCACGGACCCTGACACCTAGTGTGCGAAATTATGCTCTAATTGAAAAGGAAGCATAGTCCATAATTTTTGGTGTCAAGAAATTCCATAAGTATCTATGCGGAAGGAAGTTTGTGTTACTGACAGATCACAAACCACTTTTGGCCATACTTGGACCAAAGTCTGCAGTCCCAACTCTGGCTGCATTACGAATGCAACAATGGGCTTTGCTTCTCTCTGCCTATGACTATGAGATACAGTATCATTACTCCTGTGACCACGCAAATGCAGATGCCTTATCGCGTCTGCCATGCAATCATGGTCCTTCAGAGGAGGAGCAGGAAGGAGTGTTTCTGATCTCTCATGTGAAGGAACTGCCTGTCTTACCGAAAGATATTGCAGAGGAGACCAGGCATGACCCTATTTTATCAAAGGTCTTAAATCTCACACTGACTGGATGGCCTAAGTTTGTACGAAATCCCAACCTCTGACCTTTTTATGAAAGGAAAGATCAGTTGTCCACAGACCAAGGATGTCTTCTTTGGGGATCAAGGGTGGTCATCCCACCTAAGTATCGAAGAAGATTGCTCTCTGACTTACATGAGGGACATCCAGGAGTCACTTGAATGAAAGCTCTGGCAAGAAGTTTCCTGTGGTGGCCTGGCTTAGATAATGCAATTGACGCATTCGTGGCTCAGTGTGCACCCTGTGAGACGTCTAACCTTCTAATAAATCTGTTTGCATCATATGGCCTGCCAAAAGTTTTAGTTTCTGACAATGGCCCTCAATTTACAGTGCCTGAATTTGAGCAGTTCTTTAAGGGGAATGGAGTACGTCATGTCCTCTCACCACCATACCATCCGGCTTCAAATGGTGCAGCCGAAAGAGCTTTCCAAACCTTTAAGAAGGCATGGACTCGACTGCAGTCTTAGTCAGTGTCTCCCAGTCAGCGGCTATCCCGTTTCTAGTTCACATACAGGAATACACCACACACTGTCAGGGAGCACACACCAGCAGAGTTGTTCCTAAAACGGCAACCACGCACTCGTCTTTCATTGATTAAGCCTGATGTGTCGGATGTTGTATCCAAGCACCAGATTCAACAGAAAAAGACATGATAAGAAATCAAAGTCACTCCGGACATTCAGTTTGGGGGACAGGGTGTTGGTGCGAGACTTCAGACATCCCAAGAAGATCTGGATTCCAGGCACTATTCTGAAGTGTACAGGACCTCTGACTTACTGTGTGCAAGTAGGCCATCGACAAGTTAAAGTACATGTTGATCACATGCTACCGTCAAGGTCTTCAGAACAGCAGTGTGAAGGAATCAATGATGACATATTTGATTGTTTGCCAGTTGGTGGAATGCAGAGAACTGGAACATTTGACCCTGAAATTCAGGAAGCTCAAACAGAGCGTCGGTATCCATAAAGGCAGCATAAAGCCCCACAAAGACTTAATCTTTAGGTCTATGTCGTGGGTAAACATTGTTCCAAAAAAAAAAAAAAAAAAAGTTAAATTTGTTGATTACTGAAAAATAATGCATGTGTTCTAGATATACCACTGTAAGTTTTGGTTTATGTTAGGTTCCAGTCTAAGGAGGGAGGAGTGTAGTATATTGGTGCAACTGTGTTACATGTATTACGGTATTTGGATAGCACGCATGCGCAGATTGGTTGTATCAGAAAATGAGGAAGTTAAAAAACAGTAAAGACTGTATACGTTGTACCTCTGAGTCTCTCTCTTATTTTTCCTATAAAGATACTACACTATTATCATTATTATTGAAATATTGACTTGGCATCTCGAAATAATGAGAAAGTAAGGCAATATTTTGAGAAAACGTCTTGAAATAATGAGAAACGTTCTCGAAATATTGACTTCTTATTTTGAGATGCTAAGTCAATATGACTTAGACAGAAACAGCTGTTTTAACAGGAGTGTGTAGACATTTGACTGAACATAAGCAGCAAAACAATCTAATTTATTTTTCAATTTAGGCTTGAGCATGTTTCATGCAAATAGACACATATAAGTTGTGTAATTTCACAATTCCTTTCAAAGAAATGTAGCTTCAAATATAGCAAGTCCAAGAGCTAGATTTACTATTTTGCACCAGCATTAACCCTTTTTTGGCATTAAAAAAATAATGTCAGGGCTATTATTTTTGCAGCTGACCTTATCGCATTTGCATTTGTAGGATTTTCCCTTTCAGACCCATTTTATTTTATTTTTTTTGCAAGGTTTGCCCATGTCAGTTTATTGGTATTTGCTCCATTATTTACCGGTCCAATAAAGCATGTCTTAAACAAGACGCTAATTTGCACTGCTCTTGGTAGATTGCATTGGTTATTAAGGAAATGATCTGGCTGCATCGGTGTTCTTTAAGTTCCACTCAAATCTGTGCCTTTTTTAACGCCAATTTGCGCTGTTTAGTAAATCTGGCTCCAAGTGTCTTTCTGAAACCACTGGTCAAAGATGAGAGAAAAAAGAGAAAGGAAGAAATCCTATTTCTTTATTTCAAACGGAAAATGCTCATTCAGTCCAAAATTCAAATCCATACAAAGATCATCTGAACAGAGTAAAGTAGCACCACCAGGGAACAATTAAAATATATACTGAAATATAGCATTAAAAAATACGGGAAATTCAAACCATAACATGAAAAAACATGCAAAAAAAAAAACAAAACAAAACAAAAAAACAACTAATTTAACCTTTTACATGACTTGGAGAGTGAAATGTTGTGAGTGAAATAACATTTGCAATATGAACAAAAAACAATGCTATGACTTAGGTTAGTTAACCTTGGACAGTGATGCAAATTCTGGTTTTGGCATGCATTTACCTCATAGCTAATTAAACAGGAACCAACAGTGACAGCTACGACAGACCCTTTTCCAATGTTTACATAGCAAACAAACCATTTCTCAAGTGAGAGAGACTGCACATTGAAATGAAAGAGGCTCTAGTTAAAGTGTAGCTGGCTGGGAAAACGGGTGGGCCTTGAGAAAAGTTTGATACTAACACCATAAAAGACAACATTGAAATTAATTATTTTATTAAAAATAATTTGCCTTATTAAAAGAAAGGCAAATTGGTGCAAAATATACGTACAACACTGAATATTAAAAGATATACAGTAGAATTCATATTTCAGTGCATTGTATAAAACTTTGTTTCTTTAAAATAAATCCAAAAGGAGATTGAGAGATTGCTCATATAACACACTTGAAATACAAACATCTACAAACAGGAAACTGATTCAGGATGCAGCTCTACACACCAGGGGCACTCGGTAACATGCCGCAAGAGGACAGTGAGAGAACACTCAGCAAAGGAAATCAGATCCAGGATTTCCATGTTTCTTTATTTCTATTTATTACTTTTTTTTTTGCTTCATGTATTATAATGATTATTTTGTCAGTATGCTGGGTTTAATGTCAACATGGAACTAGCATAATGTCAACAAATGATTCAGACACCAAAACGGTATTTATGTTAGAAAAACTTACACTGTAATAACAATGGGTTACTCATATCTTATGGCGACTGATTCAACTACCATCTTCTTGACTTGACACTGACACATTGAGGGAGGCTGATAGATTATTTGGTAGAGGTAGATCATCTTTGGATAGGAGTTAACAACACATTTCAGAAACATTAAAACAATGTCTGAATAAATCAAAGATTTTGAATAAAATCACAATTTAAAAAAAGCATACAAAAAAAAAAAAAAAAACTATCACATCACATTTTAAATAAATCCTAAATTAAAACAACAGGTCAACATGGTTAACCAAAAACAATATTTGGGGGTATAATGGAAGACACAAATTTGGTTTAATATCCAATAGGGATTAAACTTTTTCTTCTAATTTTTTTTTCTAATAAAAGAAAAGGAAAATCACCAATATGGTGAAAAAAAATACAAACATCTAAATCTATACTGTCTATAATCTATATTTTCAGTGAACTGCTCCTTGGTGAATCTGAGACCCCTGTAGTATAGACAATTTGAGAAGGAACTTAAATTGTATTTATTTACTATACAATAAATAAAAACCTAATCAGGACAAGAGCCAATGCATATATATATATTGCATTGGCTCTTGTCCTGATTAGGCTTTTATTTATTGTATAGTAAATAAATACAATTTAAGTTCCTTCTCAAATTGTCTATACTATATATAGCTGCCCGTAGTTTGGTCATTTTTAAAATTGCCTATAAATTTAAAAGTCAATAAAGTACAAAATCCTTTAAAAAAAAAAAGAAAAGAAAAAAAAAGGAAATCCTAATTTGTAAAATCATATAAGGCTGCTCTAAATGGAAGATGGAAATGGGTTGAAAGTAAAAAAAATCTATTTTTATAGTTTACACCATTTCACGTTAATTAAAGAAAATTTTTAAGGTTTAAGACAGAAGACTATTATGAGACAGGATCAAATATCAGTGTTGTCCTCTTTTGAATACTCTTCCACTAGTTGCTCATAGGAGTGCCCATGGTCCGACCCATCTGTGGTGAAAATAGAGGTCTCCGATTCTGAGCCCTGTACCTCTCTGAAATGGGTCTCATCTGAAGTTAAGAAATTGGGCATTAAGTCATTATCATCATTCTCCAGGTTGTTGTTTAGCAAATTCTCTTCATCAATAAAGGTGATGTTGGCATTGGGAAACATGAGGATCTGGTAACCTTTGGCGTCCCGCTTGATCCGACCATTACTGCAGCCTCCAGGTTCAAGACCTTCGTGGTTCTCTTTTGCCTCCTTGTCTAACTGATTCTCATACAGTTTCTTATGGTCTTGAATAATGTCTAGCTCTCCTCCCTCATGCATTTCATTCATGAGAAGACATTCCTCTTGGTTAAGGAGGAAACCCTTTGATTTTGAGAGAGCAACAGCAACTCTGTCACTTAAGCTATAGCGGCGCTTCTGTCGAGGAGAGCGGTCTAGACTGAGGATGGCATTTCCGTTTATTGAAAGAGAATCACTGCAGCTGTATGACCGGTGTGGCGCTTTATTCTTATTACCAGTGATGGAGCTGACACGTTGATCTTCTTCCTTTCCGACACCCATCTGCTTGATTAAGTCATTGTAACCTTCTTTTTTCTTCGACAGGAAGCTGAAGATGTTGACATCATTAGGAGCTGGTGGCAGGTTTAGGGTCTTGTGACTTTCCTTGATGTCCTGTAACTCATCCAGAGAAAGTTTACGCCTTTTACGGCGCTTCTTTAGAGCTTTGTGAGCTTCCACAACCATGCGCACCTTCCAATTGAAGAACAGAGAGAGCCATGCCAGACCAAGATAGATCCACACCTCCACAAAGTAGCGATAGAGAGTAGGGTACTCAGCATTAGGATCAACACCTAAACAAAAAACAGATACAGAGGGGAAAAAAGTTAGCAAAATTATATATTTTGGAAGTATTACATGCATACACACACCATACATACATACATATTTATATATATACATATTTATATATATATACATATTTATATATATATATATATATATATATATATATATATATATATATATATATATATATATATTTATATATATATATATATATATATATATACATATACATATACATATTTATATATATATATATATATATATATATATATATATATATATATATATATATATATATATATATATATATATATATATATATATATATACATACATACATACATACATACATACATACATACTAGGGCTGGGACAACATGTCGATTCGCCAGACGCAAAATAAAGACGGCGGTGCCGGAGAGTAGTAGCAACCATAGACATACATAATAAAGTATATTATGTAATTAAGTATATTATTTATTATGTATATCTATGCTAGCAACACGAGTGGCTCCTCAGACTTTCAGAAGTGCAAGGCTTGCGGGTTGGTGCGCGGCACGCACGGAGCAAGCGATCTTAACACAGGCATGCGCGCATGTGTTAAGAGCGCTTGCTCCGTGCGCGCACTCGTTTTGTTGTCACGGCTACATAAACAAATTTCTGCACACAGGAAGACAGATGTTTTGGTAATATTTTATGTATTTTAATCACAAAAACAAACGTTTGCATCAAGTGAAAGCATCGGGCACATTGGCTACCTACATAAGCTGTTTAAAATTTAAAATGTTCAATGTCTAATCTGTGACCGAGGGTACCCATCCTCTAAAGCCTAGTTCACACTGCCCGATTTTTGCCCCGATTTTGAGTCGCCGACAGGTTTTGTGAAATTGCCGACAAATGCCCGAGATCACAGGCAAATCGGTGCTCGTGCACGCGAGTGACAATCACGCAATGTGAATAATCAAAGACGCGATCAGAGAGAATCGCCGACGAGTCGCCGACGCCGGTGAGATATTTGGCATGCTTAATATCTGGACCTGTCGGCGATTCAAACTCCTGCTGTGTGAACAGCGTTCTGACTGAAAATTACACCGACAGCCAATGAGAGAGTGAGATACAGGGCAGCAGGAGGTTCAGGGAGGAGTTATAGAGCAGAATTTCAGTATTTTAATAGATATATTTACAATTCTATCAAACAAAAACAAAGGCCAAACATTTGCACATTCAGCCACAGCAGCAGCACATTACAAAAAATTTTTTTTACCCCAAACTGTCTTTGCAGAACACAATCCTGGCTCCCTCTGTCTCTACAACAATTTCTTCCGCCATAATCTTTTTTTCTTTTCTCCACAAATAAGCGCACATACAATTTGAAGCAAACTTTGTGCAGTTTATCATTTTAATAACAATTCCAAGTCTAGCGCGAGAACTCCGGTCTGACGCGAGACTGTGATCTCGCGTTGTTTACTTGTCACATCGCACGTGTGTTTGGGAAGCGTAGATTGCGCACCGGAGAGAGAGAGAGTTGTCGGCGATTCTTCCTCTTGTTCAGTCATGCAGTGTGAACTCCTCTGTCGTCAAACCATCTTGCAGTGTCTACCTTTGACTGTACAAACTCAAAACTATTTTGTACAAACATTTTTTTTTTTCTGGGATTTAGCAATCCTGTGAATCACTAAACTTATATTTAGTTGTATGACCACAGTTTTTTAAAACTGCTTGACATCTGTGTGGCATGGAGTCAATCAACTTGTGGCACCTCTCAGCTGTTATTCCACTCCATGATTCTTTAACAACATTCCACAATTCATTCACATTTCTTGGTTTTGCTTCAGAAACAGCATTTTTGATATCACCCCACAAGTTCTCAATTGGATTAAGGTCTGGAGATTGGGCTGGCCACTCCATAACATTAATTTTGTTGGTTTGGAACCAAGACTTTGCCCGTTTACTAGTGTGTTTTGGGTCATTGTCTTGTTGAAACAACCGTTTCAAGGGCATGTCCTCTTCAGCATAGGGCAACATGACCTCTTCAAGTATTTTAACATATGCAAACTGATCCATGATCCCTGGTATGCGATAAATAGGCCCAACACCATAGTAGGAGAAACATGCCCATATCATGATGCTTGCACCTCCATGCTTCACTGTCTTCACTGTGTACTGTGGCTTGAATTCAGAGTTTGGGGGTCGTCTCACAAACTGCCTGTGGCCCTTGGACCCAAAAAGAACAATTTTACTCTCATCAGTCCACAAAATGTTCCTCCATTTCTCTTTAGGCCAGTTGATGTGTTCTTTGGCAAATTGTAACCTCTTCTGCACATGCCTTTTTTTTAACAGAGGGACTTTGCGGGGGATTCTTGAAAATAGATTAGCTTCACACAGACGTCTTCTAACTGTCACAATACTTACAGGTAACTCCAGACTGTCTTTGATCATCCTGGAGGTGATCATTGGCTGAGCCTTTGCCATTCTGGTTATTCTTCTATCCATTTTGATGGTTGTCTTCCGTTTTCTTCCACGTCTCTCTGGTTTTGCTCTCCATTTTAAGGCATTGGAGATCATTTTAGCTGAACAGCCTATCATTTTTTGCACCTCTTTATAGGTTTTCCCCTCTCTAATCAACTTTTTAATCAAAGTACGCTGTTCTTCTGAACAATGTCTTGAACGACCCATTTTCCTCAGCTTTCAAATGCATGTTCAACAAGTGTTGGCTTCATCCTTAAATAGGGGCCACCTGATTCACACCTGTTTCTTCACAAAATTGATGACCTCAGTGATTGAATGCCACACTGCTATTTTTTTGAACACACCCCTTTCAACTAATTGCCCGATTGCACAGCCTTAAGAGCGTGCATATCATGAATGCTGGGTCTCATTTGTTTTCTGAGAATCTACTGAACCTACTGGTAACTTGTTTGCCACGTAGCAATAAAAAAATATACGAAAAACCTTGATTATTCTGGTTAGTCACATTGTACTGCTATTATTTTGAACAAGACTGTGTGTGTGTGTGTGTGTGTGTGTGTGTGTGTGTGTGTGTGTGTGTGTGTGTGTGTGTGTATGTATATATATATATATATATATATATATATATATATATATATATATATATATATATATATATATATATATATATATATATATATATATATATATATATATATATATATATATAAGAGCTGCAACTAACGATTATTTTTTCGATTAGTCGACTAATCTAACGATTATTTTTTCGATTAGTCGGCTAATCTAACGATTATTTTTATTAAAATAAATAATTAATCTTATGTTCTTTTTTTGTAATTAGCTCATGAATCCTTTGGATAACTTTACAAAAAAAGTAGTAGAAGTACAACTTCTAATATAATATTTCAACCTTTATTCATTTTCCATCAATGTGGTTGAAATTTTTACAGTATAAAATAATAAAGAGGCAAAGAAAATTATTTTACTATGGTAAATATGAGTTTATGATAGCGTTTATAATTAAACCACAGTAGCCATACATTTACAGTTGTCTGAGACGTCATGAAATGTTCTTTAGCATCACAAACCATAAAATGTAGTCAGGGTTCTGCTATGGTTTAACATGGTTTTCAGAGATCTGGAGCTGATTCGGGGTAGCTCGGTGTTTTGTGACTTGTCTTTAAAGGGGCCGTTCACATATCACGTCTTTTGCGCGCTCAAGTTCATTATTTCCAATGTAGGCGCGCGATAAGCGCTCTCATAATGAAAGCGAAGCGCTCGTTTTTTCCAGGCGCGTCCGCACCGCATCGAGTTCATCTCAACTTTTCAGAATGCCACAAGCACAAGAATATCCGACCTGAACCAGGAAGTTAGTCACCAGATCACACGGAAACCAGTTTGTTATGTTTAGCTCCAGGTAAGCATGAGGACAAGAAAGTTCCCAATTCTCAAGTGTTTATTCAGTCCACAAGCAGGACAAACAAAGCAACAGTGCCAGATGGTTACATGATTGACAGCAGGTGCAGCAACTCTTCCGTTCTTACTCTACACCTTTTATAGGTAACAACAGGTGAACTATAGCGCCATCTCCTGACAAATACACAAACACAACATTCCCCCATTACTTAGAACTGTAAATTCCCCCCCAAAATACAAAGTTGGTGCAATAGGCAAAGCCAATACAATAGTTACATCAAATTCAATTAGTGTAGAAATAATTTATTTATTTATTTATTTTTATTATTATTATTTTTGTGACAATCGTGCAACCAACGTGGAGGGCGTTTTACTCGTGATGAAGATCTTTCAGGAACAGATGGAGAGGCAATTTGAGTAGGCAAGTTCACAAGTTCATTTTTAGGCAACACAGTAGAGGAAGGGACAGACTGAAGAGGCAAGGACACCAATTCACTCTCACTGCCATCTTCCACAGGTGCACAAGCTGGAGACAGATGAGACGCATGCCAAGTTTTCCCATCTGTCAACCGGTAAGTACATGGACCAAGTTGACGCACAACTTGCAGAGGCTTTGAGAATCTAGGATGTCCTTTAGGAACATGAACTGGAATTTTTATACGCACCCAATCTTCTGGTTTGAACTCAGGAGTACAAGCTCTTCGTTTGAGGTCTGTGTATGTTTTCATCTTCTTTTGGGACAATGCCACTTTCTGACTCACATCAGCATTCTTACAAATGATAGGAGGAGGAAGGACATTAAGGCGAGTGCGCATTTTCCTGCCACAGAGCAACTCAGAAGGAGACCGTCCAGTAACATAATGGGGAGTAGCACGGTAAGTTTGAAGAAATGCTGTAACTGTTGATTTCCATGGCTTTCCAGACAGAATCCCTGATTGAATAGAACTCTTCAGTACTCTATGGAATCTTTCAATAGCTCCATTTGCAGCAGGATGATACACTGATGTACAGTCTTGTTCAAAATAATAGCAGTACAATGTGACTAACCAGAATAATCAAGGTTTTTAGTATATTTTTTATTGCTACGTGGCAAACAAGTTACCAGTAGGTTCAGTAGATTCTCAGAAAACAAATGAGACCCAGCATTCATGATATGCACGCTCTTAAGGCTGTGCAATTGGGCAATTAGTTGAATTAGTTGAAAGGGGTGTGTTCAAAAAAATAGCAGTGTGGCATTCAATCACTGAGGTCATCAATTTTGTGAAGAAACAGGTGTGAATCAGGTGGCCCCTATTTAAGGATGAAGCCAACACTTGTTGAACATGCATTTGAAAGCTGAGGAAAATGGGTCGTTCAAGACATTGTTCAGAAGAACAGCGTACTTTGATTAAAAAGTTGATTAGAGAGGGGAAAACCTATAAAGAGGTGCAAAAAATGATAGGCTGTTCAGCTAAAATGATCTCCAATGCCTTAAAATGGAGAGCAAAACCAGAGAGACGTGGAAGAAAACGGAAGACAACCATCAAAATGGATAGAAGAATAACCAGAATGGCAAAGGCTCAGCCAATGATCACCTCCAGGATGATCAAAGACAGTCTGGAGTTACCTGTAAGTACTGTAACAGTTAGTAGACGTCTGTGTGAAGCTAATCTATTTTCAAGAATCCCCTGCAAAGTCCCTCTGTTAAAAAAAAGGCATGTGCAGAAGAGGTTACAATTTGCCAAAGAACACATCAACTGGCCTAAAGAGAAATGGAGGAACATTTTGTGGACTGATGAGAGTAAAATTGTTCTTTTTGGGTCCAAGGGCCACAGGCAGTTTGTGAGACTACCCCCTAACTCTGAATTCAAGCCACAGTACACAGTGAAGACAGTGAAGCATGGAGGTGCAAGCATCATGATATGGGCATGTTTCTCCTACTATGGTGTTGGGCCTATTTATCGTATACCAGGGATCATGGATCAGTTTGCATATGTTAAAATACTTGAAGAGGTCATGTTGCCCTATGCTGAAGAGGACATGCCCTTGAAACGGTTGTTTCAACAAGACAATGACCCAAAACACTAGTAAACGGGCAAAGTCTTGGTTCCAAACCAACAAAATTAATGTTATGGAGTGGCCAGCCCAATCTCCAGACCTTAATCCAATTGAGAACTTGTGGGGTGATATCAAAAATGCTATTTCTGAAGCAAAACCAAGAAATGTGAATGAATTGTGGAATGTTTTTAAAGAATCATGGAGTGGAATAACAGCTGAGAGGTGCCACAAGTTGGTTGACTCCATGCCACACAGATGTCAAGCAGTTTTAAAAAACTGTGGTCATACAACTAAATATTAGTTTAGTGATTCACAGGATTGCTAAATCCCAGAAGAAAAAAAATGTTTGTACAAAATAGTTTTGAGTTTGTACAGTCAAAGGTAGACACTGCTATTTTTTGAACACACCCCTTTCAACTAATGCCCAGTTGCACAGCCTTAAGAGCGTGCATATCATGAATGCTGGGTCTTGTTTGTTTTCTGACAATCTACTGAACCTACTGGTAACTTGTTTGCCACGTAGCAATAAAAAATATACTAAAAACCTTGATTATTCTGGTTAGTCACATTGTACTGCTATTATTTTGAACAAGACTGTATGTAGATGTTGAATAGCTCTCTCTTTCAGAAATGCTGCAAACTCCACTGACTTAAATTGACATCCATTGTCAGATACAATGTAATGAGGATGTCCAAATCAGCTGAAGACTGATGTCAAGAAGTTGATCACATTTTTACTTGTGATTGAAGAAGTGAATGCTACTTCTGGCCACTTACTATGATAGTCAATTAATGTCAATGTACCGACAATCCCAAGTAGCGGTTTCAAATGGGCCAACAATGTCAACAGCCACTTTTTCCCATGGCACAGATGGAAAAGGTACAGGTTGTAATAGTGCAACACGGAGAGTTGTAGTCTTATCAGAAGACAAGCAAACTTCACAATTCTTAATCTGCTCCTTAACCAAACAGTCAATACCAGGCCACCAATAAAGTTCACGAATGCGCTGCTTCGTACGCACTATTCCTTGATGACCTTCGTGAGCCAGACTCACCAAGACATGTCGTAATGAAACAGGAACAACCAGACGTGACCCTCTAAACACGTAGTCCTTTTGCACAGCAAGTTCATCACGTACTTGAAAATATGGATGTAAAACAACATCCACAGCCGCTGATGAAAAAGGCCATCCACAAACAATCTGAGCACGTAGTGCAGTCATTTCTGAGCATGAGGCAGAGGCAAAAGCAAATTCAGTTGGAGACACAGCAGATATTTCAGAAGACAGAAATGCAACAAACTCAGGCTCAGTATCAGAAAGATCCTCATCAGAAGCCAGCAAGGGTAGGCGAGAAAGATAATCAGCAACCTGGTTTTTAGAGCCTGGATAATAATTAACCTCATAGTTAAAACACAAGAGTCGCTCTGCCCAACGCGCTATCCTCATTCCAGCGCGGTCTGTACCTTTAGAGGAGAGAAGCACTGTCAAGGCCTGATGATCTGTACGTAGAATAAATTTTTGACCCCAGAGGTAAGTTCTCCATTTTTCAACAGCCCAGACACATGCTAAAGCTTCCTTTTCAATCGTTGAATATTTTCGTTCAGAAGTAGACAAGGTTCTTGAAGCAAACGCAACAATACGCTCTGTGTTGTTTTCATGGATTTGAGAGAATACAGCACCTAGTCCATAATCTAATGCATCTGTTGAAACGACAGTGGGCAAGTTAGGGTCAAACAATGCTAAAGCAGGGCTTTGAAGCAATAACTCCTTTACAGTACTGAAACTCTTCTGAGCTTCATCTGACCAACTGAACTCTGAACCTTGTCTAATGCAAGCACGCAATGGTTCTACTACTGTGGCAAAATTTGGAATGAACTTATTGTACCATGACAATCCAAGAAGGGAACGGAGCTGATGTGCATCATTAGGAACAGGAGCATGAAGCATTGCACTAAGATGATCCTCATCTGGGCAAATACCCTGTGCAGATACAGTATGACCAAGAAAGCGCAAACTGCTTTTGTTAAAGTGACACTTTGAATCATTCAACTGTAAGCCTGCATCATGTATACCCTGAATAACCACTTTAAGCATGTGATCATGTTTACTTTTTGTGTGTCCCCAGACAATAACGTCATCCAGATAATTAGCCACATTTGGCAACCCTTGCAGTACAGTTGCTAGAATTTTCTGAAATGGAGACGGAGCTAAGGCAAGGCCATAAGGTACTCGACAGAATCTGAATAACCCTTCATGGGTAATAAATGCAGTCAGATCACGACTTTCTTCATGTAACAAAAACTGGAAGTAAGCATTCTCTGAGTTAATTGTAGAAAGGACAGTTGCTCCACACAGCGTAGACATCATCTCCTCAATATGCGGCAACGGATAACAATCTGCAACAACAGCTTTGTTTGGTTCGCTCAGATCTACACACATACGAATGCCACCCGTCTTCTTCTGAACAACTACAATTGGAGAAATCCACTGCGAAGCATCCACTCGTTCAATAACACCCAGGTCAAGAAGACGTTGCAGTTCATCACTAACAGCATTTCGAACAGACAATGGTAACCTTCTGAGTTTCTGACGAACAGGTTTCACATCTGGAGAAATTTTTACCTTATGCACAAAGCCTTTTGCACATCCTAGCTTGCCAACAGGCACAGAGGCAGAAAGTCGCATTACAGGGACTGAAGACTGAACAGGTCCTGGAAGAATAGAAGAACCTTCAAACTTAAGATGCAATCCATTTATCAAATCCATTCCAAGAAGAGCTGTGCCACATTCAACAATGAATATTGACGTATTACAGTTCATATCATCTCTAGTAACAGTAACAGGTAGACAGCCAAGCACTGGTATTGGATCTCGTGAATACGTTAACAATTTCACAGCAGGAGGCAGCAAGGCATCTTGCTTGAAGTGTTTGTCATACAAAGATTTTGGCAGAATAGAAACTGAAGATCCAGAATCCACAATCAACTCCACAGGTACAGAAGCTGATGCAGTCATGATAGTAGTAATGCACTTTATCTTATTAGATACTGAATCATGCATGTAAAGAATCTGAAGCTCAGGCAATTCAATCTCATGGACAGAACGTGTTTGCTGTGAACGACACACTCTGGAAAAATGTCCCACCTTTTGACAATTATTGCACTTTACAGAAACTGCAGGGCATCTGGAATCATTTGCAAGATGCCTGGTAGATCCACAGCGGTAACATGCACGAGTCAAGAGAGTAGCAGACGACTTTGAAGGCACAGCCAGATGTTTCAAAGGTGATTGTCTGGTGTAAAGATCAACAGCAGGCACACCAGTCACTTGTATTGCTTGAACAGGTTCTGAATTCAGATTGGAAAAAAGTTTAGCTTGTTCACCAACAGCCTCCATTTGCGTGATAGCCTTGTTAAGAGTCAAATCAGTCTCTAATAGCAGACGTTTTCTAATACGATGACTGTTTACATTCTACACTAATTGATCTTGCAACATATCATTAGATGCAAACTCACATGTGGCTGCTAGGTCCCGAAGAGAAGCAACATACTGCAAAATTGTTTCCCCTGAGGCTTGAATTCGTTTTCTGAATGCATGACGCTCAGCAACAACATTACGTCAAGGAATAAAGTGCAGTTTTAAAGTCTGAATAGCATCCTTCATTGTCTCTCCTTGATTTGGTAAAGTATAGAATAATCTCTGACCTTCTGTTCCTAGGCAATGAAGAAACAAAGCTCGCTTTCTTGCAACTGGCCATTCATCTCCTGATGCATTTATGACAAGTAAATAGTTCTCAAACATCTTTAACCAGGCTTCAAAGGGAATAGACGGCTCACCCGGACATTGTAAGAATGGCGTAGGAAAAGAAGCAACTGCAGACATCTTTCATGTAGGACAGCAAAATCCTCGTCGCCAATTTGTTATGTTTAGCTCCAGGTAAGCATGAGGACAAGAAAGTTCCCAATTCTCAAGTGTTTATTCAGTCCACAAGCAGGACAAACAAAGCAACAGTGCCAGATGGTTACATGATTGACAGCAGGTGCAGCAACTCTTCCATTCTTACTCTACACCTTTTATAGGTAACAACAGGTGAACTATAGCGCCATCTCCTGACAAATACACAAACACAACACAGTTAAACCGTAACACCAGAGAGCGCCGAGATGTTTTCCTCTGAGGTGCTCGCGCATCACAGTTGTGCTGCCGTGGTACACCATATCGGTTTTGCAAAGGTAACAAGGGGCCATTTTATTTGTCCTCTGTTTAAAGTATTCCCATACTTTTGATAACAGTGGTCTGTTTTTGTGATAGAATGCAACTTTCTCCATTCCCTGTATGCCATTACACGAGATGTAAACAAACAGTATGCGTCGACGCATCGTTGCAGCACTAATATATATATATATATATATATATATATATATACACACACACACATACATACACACATTAAATGTAATTTTTACACAGTCATTACAGAATTTTAAATATTTTATATTTTAAAGCATTTAACCCTTTTCTCATATGTTTGTAACATATTGTAATGTTTGCAAAAATGTTATGTTAATGTTACCAATTATAAAATTGTAAATTTCAAAAAACGCATATCTTTATGAACAAACATCACTATTATGAACAAAGCCATTAATATATTCTAAACTAAGACAACAAGGCCATTTAGACTAGCCTAGTGTGTGTGTGTGGGGGGGTGGGGGGGAAGACATGTTCAGAGTTTTATATCTATTATATCCATTTTATATCAAAGTTCAATCTATCATCTAGCGCCGCTTCACCTTCTTCGTTCCTCTGGTTGGTTGAAGCACTATCCATTTGCGTGCAGAGGGAATTTGAAAGACAACCGTTTATCCCACCCCCCGGATTGAGCCCTGCCAATGATGAGTTCCCAGACCCAACTTCTTGATGTTGGTCTGGCTTGTCAGGCTATGTTTTCTATTCTGATTTTGATAAGATTATCAAATTGATATTATAACATTAAAATATAAATGTGTGTTACTTTATTTGTACTAAAGTGTTAAATAGATAAATAGGGAACATTACAAAGTCTAATGAAAAGCAGAAACATGACTAAACTTCACACTAAAGAAGATTTGCATAAACCGTAAACTTGATTAAGCATTTTGTGACTGTTTAAAACTTGTTTTGATTGATTCTATGACGATTCTCATTCACAGTAAATTAAATATGATTGGTTATTATTTTCAACAGAAATGCCTGTAATTGCTACAATACTCAATGCTGTAAAATCATGTACACTCGTGACCCAAATAAAATAACCATATCACTCAAGAATAAGATTAACATTGTCTCTATCATCACTCCCCAGAATAAAATGCTACTATAAAGCCAAGACGAAGTTGATGCACAAACTGTGTTACTATTTGCCAGAAATTGCTGCAAATACAGTGAAAATGGTGAAATGAAAAAAAGTGAATTTTGTGTTGATAGCAGCTGGTTCTGAAATATATCTGTCCTGATAGTGTAACGGAGGCGAGCTAGTGAGAGCTGTGCAGGTAAACTCCCCTCATGTCAAGAGACGTTCATGTCAGTCTCCCATGAGGAAAGACCAAGTTGGAGCACCGCCTAAGTGAATGGTGTGAACCAAAAAAGATTACAACAACAGTTATTCACGAGGTGTCTTTAGTGACTTTGCCTTCAAAAAAGTGTGAAAACGTATTTGCAGCAATGCTTTATTTTGGGATGAATTGAGCTTTTAATTTGAAAAGTTCTTAAAGACATTTAAAAGAGCCTATGGAATGGATCGCTAGACACGCCTCTAGTCGTCATGAAATGTGTGGTATGAATAAACCAGAGTATCTGCAGGTTTCACCAAGTGAAATTTAAGAAATTTAATGACCTTTTTAAGACCATTATGAATTAAATTTGGGACTGTTATGTCTGTGACATATTGTATGTTGTGTATGTTCCTGTGTCTCCTCTCTCACAGGATTGGCTCAAGGTTTAATGAGAGACCGTCAGTGGTTGGACCAGAGATGAGGCTTGGACTATAAATTCCTCCAAGTCTCCCCGGAGGGCGCTCTCACTTTTGGCTCTCGCCTTTTACCTTACCGCACACTCTTTGTTATGTGTCTTTATCTCATTTATGTGAATCTCTCCTTGATTATCATTGCTGATGTGTTCGCTCTGATGTTCAGCTTTAGTGAAAATGCTGTTAAATCAAGTTATATTCTAACAGGGTGCTGTTAAATATCGTGAGAGCTTTATGTCTTGAATTTCTATGTCCTATGTATCTGTTTGTTGAACACCTGTGAAGCTGTAGGGGGTGAGTGCCTTATTTATTTTGTAGGCCACTTGGCCACCACCTTTTTCTCCTGTTTGTTTGGATAGATAGGGAGGTAGGTTATGTTGCTGTATTTTGTTTTCTTTATTTTTGATGCACAGTGGAGTTAGGCATTAATGGGAAGTTAGTGTTGTTTTGTTTATTGTTTTGGCATTTGCTCACCCCTGATCATTTGCTTCCGTTATTTCGTTTATTTACTTTATGTTCTGTTGGTGTTTTTAAATGGCTGCCTCACAAAAGACTTGATACAAAAAAAACCTAAAGAAAATGAGTGAATAAAATGAGTACTTGAACAGCCATTTTGTGTTGTGTCATTTATGTTGCGGTCCTGCCCTAGACCTGGGCCGTAACATAAATTGGGGGCTCGTCCAACCGGTTGGCCGTGGCGGATGGTCTAAGTTGAGGGATTTGTTTGTGTGCATGTATCTAAACTGGGCGTCCATCCGTCGCGGATAACAGTTTGGGGACTTGTTTGGTGCATGCAGGTAAATGGAGGATTTTAAAAGTTGTATTTTGGAAGATATTGTGGTATACCTAAATGAACAGAAGGTTTTGTCTGTACCGGAAGCTGCGGTTTTGGCAGACGAATTTGTGCTCACGCACAAAACTGTTTTTACCCCGTCTGTGTATAGAGAAAAAGAGTTCACCTGTTGAATTTTCTGTGCAAAATAGCACGAAAGATTTTAATAAAGATAAGGGAAACCGAGAGTATAGAGAAGTCATTTCGAATGTGTCTCATGAAGGAGAAAGACGCGTGTGTTTTTTCTGCCGGGAGCCAGGACATTTAATTGGAGATTGTAAGCACTGGAATCGGGGTAAATTTCCGGAGAAACCAAAAGGAGTTGCTTTGGTCCAGACTGCTTCTATGCCTTCTTAAATTTCTAGTTTGCATACTGACCTATACTGTCCATTTATTGCGAACGGTTCTGTATCTCTTTCAGACACGCAGGGAGGTTTGAAGCCTATTACTATCTTAAGAGATACCGGGTCCGTTCAGTCCTTCATCTTGGAAAGTGCGCTAGAATTTTCTGAACAATCATACTGCGGCTCGAGTGTGTTAATCCGTGGCATCGAGCTTGGCTGTGTTAAAGTGTCTTTACATGCAGTTTATCTCCAGTCTGATTTGTTCACATGTTTCACAAAGTTGGGGGTACGCTCCCAGCTTCCTGTTGAAGGAGTCGATCTGATTTTGGGTAACGATATCGCTGGTGGTAAAGTGTTTCCTCAGCCAATCGTAGTGGATACCCCAGATGTTACTGAGTTACGCGAACCGATTGATGTGGGTCGACAATTTCCGTCTGTTTTTCCTGCCTGTGCGGTGACACGCGCTCAGACTAGAAAATTTGATGATGTTCTAGATGTGTCTGAAACATTCATGACTGATGGAAATGAGGGTGTGCAGGATGTTTTTTCTAATGTCCGTGTTCCTGATCAAGCTGTTGCAGTCCGACTTGAGTCTCTGTTGGGAACAGGGAGGGAGCAGCTGGCTGCTGCACAAAAAGCTGACCCGTCATTGGATAAGTGTGTTGCCATGGCGGTACAGAAGGATGATGATATTGCTCTAATTGAAAAGTTTCCGTGTCTTTTCTCTGAGGTGCCCAGTGAAACCACAGTGTTGGAGCATGACATTGATGTGGGTGGTTGTTCTCCCATCAAACAGAATTCTTACTGTGTAAATCCATCTAAAGAAGTTTTTGTTTGTATTACAAATGTATTTATTTGTAATTTTAAGGGTGGGGGTGTTATGTCTGTGACATATTGTATGTTGTGTATGTTCCTGTGTCTCCTCTCTCACAGGATTGGCTCAAGGTTTAATGAGAGACCGTCAGTGGTTGGACCAGAGATGAGGCTTGGACTATAAATTCCTCCAAGTCTCCCCGGAGGGCGCTCTCACTTTTGGCTCTCGCCTTTTACCTTACCGCACACTCTTTGTTATGTGTCTTTATCTCATTTATGTGAATCTCTCCTTGATTATCATTGCTGATGTGTTCGCTCTGATGTTCAGCTTTAGTGAAAATGCTGTTAAATCAAGTTATATTCTAACAGGGTGCTGTTAAATATCGTGAGAGCTTTATGTCTTGAATTTCTATGTCCTATGTATCTGTTTGTTGAACACCTGTGAAGCTGTAGGGGGTGAGTGCCTTATTTATTTTGTAGGCCACTTGGCCACCACCTTTTTCTCCTGTTTGTTTGGATAGATAGGGAGGTAGGTTATGTTGCTGTATTTTGTTTTCTTTATTTTTGATGCACAGTGGAGTTAGGCATTAATGGGAAGTTAGTGTTGTTTTGTTTATTGTTTTGGCATTTGCTCACCCCTGATCATTTGCTTCCGTTATTTCGTTTATTTACTTTATGTTCTGTTGGTGTTTTTAAATGGCTGCCTCACAAAAGACTTGATACAAAAAAAACCTAAAGAAAATGAGTGAATAAAATGAGTACTTGAACAGCCATTTTGTGTTGTGTCATTTATGTTGCGGTCCTGCCCTAGACCTGGGCCGTAACAGGACCTATATCGCACAATAAAAAAAACATGCACAGGAAATGCAGAATCATTAAATTAGGCTACTTGCAAAGCGAATTAATTTATTTAAATTTAACAAAGTATTAGTAATGTTATTATAAACAGCTCAATCCCACCGGGATTAGCACATACACGTTACATTTTCATTTTTTTAATCAAAATTATTTATTTTATTTTGTGGTAGTCACTTCCATTTTTATTTTGTTCATAATTAGGATGCCACATTAACCATAACAATAATCACACATGGCAAACAAAATGCATGAACAAAAAAATAAGGCTGGTCCAGTGGTGTGCTATCTATCTTTAATAACACGATCTCTTAGGGTGGGAAATATGACTAAAATCTTACAAGTAAACCACAGCAATAAGCAATTGCTTAATATAAGTAAAAAGTTTTCAAGTAATTAAGTAATCAAGTAAACTGATCAGTAATAAAATATATACTTATAAACAAATGACAATAGGCTATTGTCAGAATAGGACAAATTAATACAACATAAAGATACATAACAGTGCTTTAAGTGCCGTTTTCCCTGTTTGTGTTGTTGTTAAAGTATATTAGTTTGCTTTCACTTTGAGAACTTAATTAATGTGCAGATCCAGTACTTACTGACACGTCCCAAACTTTTTTACTCAAGTCAGGATATAGACATATGCATACTGGCCCTCATTTATCAATCTTGCGTAGAAACGGGTGTATATGTTGGCGTAAGTTTATGCTTACACTCCTCTCACCGCCTGATTTATGAAACTGTGCGCACCTCTGCAATTCAGGTGTACGCAATACCTGCCCTTGATAAATGCGGCGGCTGAAAACGATCGTCATTAGAATGACACGCCCAGTCTCTGCCTCTCCCACGCCCTCATTTTACGCCATGGACAAACAGAAGACAGCAAAGAAACGAAACTTCTCCGACGTGGAGATCGGGCGCGCTCAATCATCTCACTAGTCCACTAGTCAGGGCACTGATTAGGACATAAGTCAACGGGCTGACTCCCTGATCAGTGCTCTGACTACTGAACTATTGAGATGATTGAGACGCGCCCATCGAGACCATCACCAGGGAAGTGGAAAAAAACCTGAAATTGTTTTATTTGGGAGTTTAAAGAGTGGGATTAAAGGTGCTCACAAAAACAAAATATGGATCCAAATTACGAGTAGCTACTGTTAGTGTGGGGGTTGAGAAGCGCACTCCAGCAGTTTAAATAGCTGTTTGGATGACAAATTACCATCACAATGCATTATTTTACAACACGTTTTGAAACAATTAGCATTTAATTTCGTATCGCGGCACATGTATTGGGGTGTACAATAGTGATGATGTTGTGATGTGGAGTAAGATTCATTCACATTAATAATTACATGACAATTTGTAAGATTCTTATTATTATTATTATGATTATTATTCTTAATGACGCTTGTTATTTAGAAGAAGAATGCCGTTTTTATTGATTTTATTATTATTTAAAAGAGGAAGGCCATTTTTATTATTTTGTCAGTCTGAATTATTTTAGTCCCAGTCCGTGCGCAGCTGCTGTGCCAGGCGCGGGCCTAAAACGTAAGATAAAGCGCACAGGCTCGCGACTGGAGGAATACATATGCCTACAGATCAAACGCTTTGGTAAAGTCACACAAATTAAACATTGACGTTCATGTTGCACAAAAATAAACACTAAATGTTGTTGTTGTGGTTTTTAACAGTGGGTCATAATATAGCATATCTTGTCAGTGCGTTTTGTGGTGTTAGGAATTGCTTTTCTGCGCATTTTCCCACTAACTCAAACGTGCGTACACCACCTCCTGAGCTGGCGTAGGATTTGAGCGTGCCGTACGCCAACGTCCATATTGATAAATCTCAAAGTCACCGTGGGTTTGGGTGTACGCAAGGTGTACGCTGGAAATTTGGTGTACGCACTTTTGATAAATGAGGGCCAATGTGTGTAGTTGGTCATTCAAGAGTAGGCTAATGAGCCTAGAAATAACATCCAATACACTCGCGTGAGCACTGACAGTCAGCAAACACACGCAGTCTGACATTGGAGTTCGGCGTTTACATCACTGCTATTAACTCTTTTTAGTGCAATCGTGTATATTATACATTTATTTGGTCATTATGCAAGATTGTGAGAAAGACTTGCCTTCATTTTCACCATCGCGGAATTGGAAGAATCGTCAGCTGAAGAAAAAAATCTGTATTATGCGTTTATGGGGGTACAAACTGAAAGAGGCTCGTGCCAGTAACACGAAAGCTGATTGGCTGCAATACAAGATCCATACTGGTCTAATTTGTAGTTGTAATACAGTGAAGAATAGTTGGACTAGCAAAAGAAAGAACTACAACACCACATGGAATAAACACACGCACGCTGTGGGAGCAATTGTTGTCGTTCACACAGTTTGGTCCCATTATTCGTTGTATGCCCCGTTTTGGCTGTCGAGTTTCTTCTTTAGACTCTTTGATACTGCTAGCTTAAATGTTATCATCACTGAGTCTGAATGCAACGTAAGTGTACCTCCAGCATGCAAACAATTAAACAATGCAGTTTAGTACATGAGGATGCCAAGGAATAATTCTGAGTGTAACAGTAGGCTATGTCAAATAATTACAACAAATTATGCATAATTTTGTAACAAGCTAATTAAAATACACATGTATTATTCACAATATGGAAAGAGGAAATAAAATAATTTGTTTTGAGCATGACTCAAACATGCCATTATTGGGCTTATTCAAGTCCACTTAGTTTTTTTAGTTATTTTTATCCATTCTACTTATCCCACATATGTGTGTCTTAGCACGGGGGTCTGTGCTGCAAGTTGGTGAATGAAGATACAGGTTACATGTCACTACTGCTTTATTAGTTTATCCAACTTTTAACAGAGTAACATCTCACTACCAGTTACAAAAGACACTAACAGTATGTCAGGAAATTCTAGTTGTATTTTTCATAAATTTATTTCTTATATTTATTTCTTATATTATCGACTATAATTATTGACTATATTCTTGCCCACGGTCTATTTAAAAAAAAAAATTGGCCCATGACCAAATATACTTGCTGATCCCTAGTCGCTAGAAATGTTTCAAAATCCACACACTGTGCTGCAATTTACAAATATGCAAGAAGAGATCCACCAATGCAGAGTAAGCCATCAACAAATGGATTCACAAATCGCTTCCACAAAACGTCATCCTCAATAAAACTCTCTGCCGTGACGACTCCGATCTTTCAAATATTCCTATTCATAATTGTTTTCCAGACAAGTCATCCTCAATAAGCCAGTCTCTGGCGTGATGACTCAGATTTTTCGAAAATTCATATTTAATAATTGTTTACGAGATACGTCATCCTAAATAAACCCGTCTCTGGCGCGATGACTCCGATCCTTTAAATATTCATATTTTTGTGTAATTGATGCGTCATCCTCAATAAACCTGTCTCTTGCATGATCTCCAACTTTCAAATATTCCGATCTAATATGATTTTTGACCTGTAAGGTTGCCAGAATAATAATCATACACTGTTTGTTAATAGGCCAGATGAGAACTGAGCCTGATTTCTCACAAGGTTTGTTTTTCTCCATCATGCTCTGGAGTTTTGGTTCCTTGCCACTGTTGCCTTTGGCTTGGCTTGCTCAGTTGGGGACACTAAAATTGCGATTAAGTTTTCAACTAAATATCCAAACAAAATTAATTTCTAAATTAACTGTATCAACTGATCAGGGGGCTCATTTATAAAACTTTGCCTAGATTTCATCCTAAAAGTGTATGTACGTACAAAAGCTAGATTTTGCGTACACACAAAAAAAAAAAAATTAGAAGCTGCGCAAAAATCCCTTTATAAAAATCACAGCCAGCAGCAGATTGTGCATATGTGCTTCTTCACCATGTCTCCTTCCTGAAATAACCATATATAGAGCTTACATGGCCTGTTTTACTATGCATGAGCTCATCTGCATATCATTTGTATGCATATTACCATCCACGTGACACCCTGTTTAACACTGTCAAAGGTAAAAGACATTGAAAAATATTAGACACTGACTATAAATCCTATTTGTGCCTTACACATTACATTGCTGAATATCATTCAATATCCTTTTTATGTTTTAGAATAAATATATCAAAATATCCATAAAAACAAATAAATTGTCTAATTTTAGGCTAATTAAAAAAAAATGTTAATTTCGTTCATTTTAAACACTTTAAATCAAATAAAATTCATGCAGTTTTTTTGATAATGTCCATAGATGAAAACTCATTCACTCATTATTCTGCCATTGCTGTAATCCTCCAACAGTGCCAGCAGTACCATCATGAAGCATTACAAACCCGGGTCACCGGAGGATTTATGTTTATTAACAAATAAACTGATTGTTAACACCTCAACAAAACCCCAGAGGATTAATTTGTGGGGGGAAATTGAAGACGAAAATTTTATAGTGAACACATGCTTCATGACGGTTTTGTAATGAACACCGTAATAGTTAGGACTAATGATGAGTAGCGATTGTGCTTCATGATTGTATTTGCAGACTTTGACATTTTATGATATATGTAGCCTACATTAAGGAAAATATTTCGTTTTTACACTGTGTTGTGCAGGGTAATTTCATGCTATTCTGTATCACATGTAGTCACTCCAACTCCTCCTGCTCGTTGTAGACAATGTGACTAAGTCAGCGATATATTATTTTAATACATTTTGAATTACGTTTGGATTTTACTAGATGCATATAGCCAATCAGCACAGATAACACTGTTGGATTTAATCTTCATGACAATGGGGATATAATGTATGAAATGGAGTGAAAATGAAATGTCATTATTTAATTCTTATAATTGTTCTTTTCACATTTATTTTCTACAATCTAACTTCAGTTCACAATTTCACCATCTGTGTCGCCAATTCCCTTTGTCTCCAGAATGTGCGTACGCACAGCTCAAAGTTTGCTTAAAGGACCGCACATTCTCCCGTCAAGTTTGTTTTTTTATAGATCTCAACCTTTGCGTGGGAACTGGCATTTGTACGTTTCCAGCCGTTTTGTGCGTACGCACGCTTTATAAATGAGACCCCTGATCTGCTGATATCACTGATCTGCCCACATTGTCGCTATATGATAAATTAAAATGAGCGATTATACAGCTGATCATTGTTTTATCTTAGGTCCATTAAAAAAGTTCATTGATTTTTTAAACAGTAACTAAGACATGAACATTACTTAAAATAATTAATTCTATTCATTAATTCTAATTCTAATTAATTATTTCTTAAGTATTGTTCATTGTCAGTTTGGTAATAATGAATTAACATGTTAACTAATGAAGTCGTATGTCTTAAAGTTTTACTGAACAACAAAAAAACAATTCTGATCATTAGGGCATGTTGTAGTCCTGACTAAAACATAAAATGTTTAAGTTTGAAAATAAATAGCCTATTAAGTCTTCAAGTATTAAGTGCTGTGATGAACAACACTGAGATTACAAAAAACAAATGGCTGTTTTAAAAACGTAACTAGCGCTGTTACTTTTGTTTGCGGGGTTTCCAGGGTAACTGCTGCATTCATCAATGCCCTCTGCTGTCATTGAGCGGCACATCATTCAGCGTGTCTCCTTCACTCGTTCATGTGCTTCTCATTTACATCTGAGCGTGTGTCCCTTTGACGCAGAATATAGCGGTGTTGAACATTTATATGGTTGATGGGCAAAATTAATAGACCTAATTAATTTTATTTGTATATTTAGTTGAATAATTCATTCCATCATGCCCTAGTGGAGTTTTGGTTCCTTGCCCTTGTCGCCTTTGGGCTTGGCTTGCTCAGTTGGGGACACTAATATTATGATCTAAATTATTCAACTAAATATACAAATAGAATTAATTAGGTCTTATAACGATCAAATTTTGTTGCAATATTGTCAATCAATCAACTTTATTTTTATATCGCTTTTACAATCACGATTGTGTCAAAGCAGCTTCACAGTGTCAAACAGTATAATATTGCAACAAAATTAGACTTGGCTGTATAGTCGTTCTGGAGAAAACAGTGATCAGTTATCAGCTTATTTTAATTTATCCTATAACGACAATGTTGGCAGATCTGTATTATAGTTTATAGAATTAACTAAAACCTAATTCATACATTTTTTGTATAATTAGTTGAATAACTTCTATCATAATTTTACTGTCCCCAACTGAGCAAGCCAAGCCCAAAGGCGACAGTGGCAAGGAACCAAAACTCCACTAGGGCATGATGGAGAACAATAAACTTTGGAAGAATCCAGGCTCGGTCGGGGTGCCAGTTTTCCTCTGGCCTATTATCAAACAGTGTATGGTTATTATTCTGGCAACCTTACAGGTCAGAAATCATATTAGATCGGAATATTCAAAATTTCTGGGTATCACACAAGAGACGGGTTTATTTAGGATGGCGTGCGATTACACTAGAGTAATTGACGTGCTGTTAAAGGCTGGAACATTAAAGGTTGGATGTTTTATCACACAGTAAAATGCCCCATCCTTCACCCCAAAATCATCTGTGGATGAGAATCCGAAACAAGGACTGGTGGGATTTTGTGCTGCTCCACATCACAGGAACTGAGTGAATAATTTAAGAATGACGGGACACTCCTTTATATATGACACTGTGGTGAGGTGGATGAGCGAGAGACGTGGGAGGAGCAAGTGAGACCAGGGTGTGATTGCGAAAGAGCATCACCTCCTACGAGGCTCTCTCATGAGGGAGCTCGGAGGCATATAAGGACGAGTGACACCAGAGAACGACGAGAGAGGACCAGGCCTGGATTTTATGTTGTGCTTTATTCAACAGGAAGAACAGCTTGTTCCACACATCATACGTCATTAAACTAAGTCACTGCATATGTGCAGTCCTTTCAGTCTCGGTTTTCAATCCGATCAAGTGTTTACATGTTGTCACATTTGGATTAGAATAGAAATAATCCACCACTTTCAATTGGATCGATTAAGGGTAAGATTAATCGATTAAGTCGTAATGTCACAAGATTCTACAAGTCAGCTAATTTGACGATGCAGAAAGATCGACCGGTGTATGCAAAATGAGTAACGTTAAGGTTAGAGGGCAAACGTGGAGCAACGAGGGGGTAAGTGCCTCATCAATATTTGGTTTGATGAGCATGTTTCAAAATGCCAGAAACAACACACAAAAAGCATACCTCGTTCCTCTCATCAAAGGACCCATGTTGCCCATTAGTCGGTACAGATGACGGAACTGCCAACTCATTTGCAGCAGAGCTTAGTTTCTGCATACAATGGAGGAAATCCTAGTGCTGTTTTGAATGTTTTGAACATTTTATGAGCTCTTCATGAGTTCTCAGCTGGTAAAAAATAATGCCATATGTACATAAAATGCCATAAAATTATTTGAATGTTTGGTAAGCAAGCTTCTACGTCATATAAACCGACCAATCAGGTTGTGACCGTCTCCCTACGCCTTTGGTTCGGTAACTCTAGGTTCGCTGTTAAAAATGTCAGTGTGAACGCCAAGCGGACCAGGACTATGTTTTTTGGTCCGGACCAAACAAACTAAACTAACCAAACTACAAGTGTGAACTAAGATGCTTACATTAGGGCTTTTCAGTCCGAAGAGTAGTCATTCTGATTACTATGGGATTATTTGGTTACATATAAATGTAGCAATTGAGGGCCACAGTTGAGAACCCCTGAATCACAAATTAGGGCTACAATATTTAGACAATAATTATTTTTGTCATATATCAGTAGCACGATAAACAACACAGTTATTCAATTCGGGAATATGTATATCCCTTGTGTTAAGTTGCGGGTCAATTTGACCCGTTTCGATTTTCAAGTTGTTGGAAATACTGGTTAACCTATGTTTTTTTTTCTAGATATTTTGTGACTCTCATTTACCATTTATTTATCAACATATGGTTATTTTTCATTATTATTATTATTATTACTACTACCGTATGAAGCAAAAAAAAAATTTTCTTATTTCAATATAGAAAAATATTCTGTCAGCCACAGATGGTAAAAATTACCTATCATTTATTTGTTCAAGCTACCTGATATAATATTAAACCTTTATTTTTTTCTTGATATTTTGTGACTCATTTATCATCATGAACATGCATGCCAAGTTTCAACACGCTGGTGTTTTCTGACATATGCAAACAAAGCTACTATTACGTTTGTGATGTTCGTGGGTCAATTTGACTCTCATAGGCAGCTATTCAAAAGCAACTGTACAGATACAAAATAAAAACATTTATTTTATGTATGTCAGGGCATCAACTGCAGTTCTAAAGTGTAAGTGTATCTAAAAGTGCTGTAACCCTAACCAAACACACTTCAAAAAGCATGGTGTTCAGAATTAATGGCAAATTACTAGGGCTGTCCCCGACTAAGGATTTACACATTCGAATCAGAATTTTCGAATCTCTCTATGGTCGACCAAAAGTCGAATTATCTATGTGTGTGTAAAGCATAGACTGGAAAAAAAAAAAAAAACGGAATAAAGGGTTGGGAAAGGCAGGACACTAGTCAGTAGGAGGCTAAGACTATTTTTATTTTACTTTACACACAGCCACCACTTTTAATAAAGTGATCAAAACTAGGCTACACTACATTAGTAAATTAACCGTTCTCTCATAACATTTAAAAGCCGCGGTCGAAACACAGAACATCACACAAATATATAAAAGAACATTTTGACAAATAAACCTAAAAAAATACCTGCCTAGAGAGGAAAAGAACACAGTGCGTTTATATGCATGTTCTTAAGCCGATTGTGCCTAAAGGGGGTCTCACACCGGACTGAAGCTCAGCGCCGTGTCTCAGGTAACGTTATCTCACACCAGGCAGATGTGAACATTATATACGCGCAAGCTCAATTTTACATAGACTTCTGACAGAAGAGCTGCACGATGAGTGTATCTTGTAGCACAGGGTGAAATCAGCACGTACATTCACGATTTGAGGGAAATGTACATTTAATCGCTGCGGACAGGCGTCGAATGCCGCCGTCGGTGTATGTGTTTGAATTTTAAAGGCGCGGCGCGTCCGGTGCGAAGCTCAGTGCCCTTAAAGGGGCAATCACTCAGCCCCACGACACGTCTTTATAACACTAATATTGAGCACCCCCATATTGCCAAAATGGTATGACTATGATCCTCATTTCATAACACCCGCGAAGATTCGACCATGAGATCAGTGGTCGAATCCGGTCCTGCATATCGATGCACCGAATCTTCGACTATAAGGGGTCAACCCTACAAATTACAAATTAAAATCTTTGACAGACAAGCTCTCATTTATATATTCAAGATATCTGAAATACCTAGCTTTTAACCAAACATTTTATGTAGGATTTTCAAAGGCAGCTTCACAGAACCAAAATATAAATAAAAAACATTTATTTGATGTATGTTTTTGTTATGTTTTGTTTCTCACTCCTCTGTGAGTGAATAATGAGCTTTCCCACACTGCAGCTTTGGTTGAGTTAGTGCAAGCAAATGATCTGGAGTCAGATCCACAGAAAATGAAGGAGTGAACACAGATTTTAGGAAAAAATTGAAGAGATGTGAGGTGTGCCGATCTAAGCGTGACAGCAAAACCAGCACCATGTGTGTGAAGTGCAAGAAATTCATATGCAGAAAGCACACTTGCTGTGTGCTCATCATGTTAGAAGTAAATACTTGACTTTGTGAAATGAGTTTACAAAACAGCCAACTTAGGAAAAGTAAATATTTTCATTATACAGCTAAATTTAAGTGTTCAATTATGATGTTTAAAAAAAAAAAAAAAAAAAAGTTAAAAAATGTGCATGTCAGCATACTATTTATTTTCAAATTTGTCAAAACAAAACATTTTTAAAAAATGGTTAAAAAAAGCATTTTTATTAAATCATATCTTCAAATATATATTTTTTGGAATATTTGACAAATGTTGATATTAAAAGTTTAAAGTTTGTACCTAAATCTTTGTTGTTTTTCATAGTGTGATTTTTGAGGAATTGTATTGAATCCAGTTAGGGTCATTTTGACAAGCTCCATAAAGGGTGTATACAGAAATCGAACAGTGCACAAGGGATATACAGAAAGCAAGAAAAGAATGTTGAAGCAGTCAATGAGTTTATCACAAGCTCACAGAGTTCAGTGCTCTTACAAGAACACTTATAGTTACAATAAGTGAAGCTGTCTACACTGCAAAATGAATCACATATGCATCATATCTGAAATTTGTTGTTAAGTTGTAGAGAATCTGCAGAACTTTGTCAAGTGTACAAAATAAACAAAACTTCAGTGTTTGCAGCAGACTTCTTTTTTACTGTTGACTAATATACAGTAAATGCCACTGCATTTAGAGCTCATGGATACTCGCCCGTGGAATGCGCCACTATGTTATAATGACAGTTGATCGACTAATTTCAATTAACCCTGTTAATTTCCGACCCTTGCTAGAATGTTTCCATTTCTAGATAGACAGATAGATATAAATCAAGTCAACTTAAGTGTCTATCCATTTTCAAAAGTGATCCATTATGACAAGCAGTTTTAACAACAAGACACCCACCTGCTACAAGATCACCGAAACCAATAGTTGTCAAAGTGACAAAAGAAAAATACAAGCCCTCGATATAGGTCCAGCCTTCTTGAGACATGAATACAAATGGAGGGATCACCAAATGGACCAGCACACCCCATAACAGAAAGACAGCTGTGCAGGTGAACTGTGTTTTCCGCTTTGAGAAGCCAAAAAAAGAAAAAGGAAAAAAAAAAGAACAACCTTTTAACATAAAAATAGATTTTCAAAATGCAGTTAGATGTTCTTAGAGCTAATATTATAGGGTTATTCATTTTTAAATTCAATGGCTGTGTGTGGTTGTTCCTTACCAATGTTACTCCTTTCTTAGTAAGATATTGCCCAAGGTGTTTAGCTCTTCCACCAAAAAACTTTCCAAGTTCACTGATCCAGGTAAAACACAGCGGCACTCCAAAAAGTCCATACAATATACAGAAAATCCTCCCTGTAGGCGTTTTGGGCGCAATATTTCCGTAACCTGTGGAAATAAAAACATTTTTGTGAAAACTGATTGCACTTTATAATAAATACCACTTATCTTCGATGTTCCATTTACAGTTTGAACACTATTTAGAAGTATTTATCTTAAATATTAAGCTAACAAACAAAAACAATGCTATGAAGGGATATGCCTGAATGGCTCTGAATTATGGAAAATAATGATAACTTCTTATAAAATTATGTTTGTGTCAATGATGGTAGAATATAATATTAAAGGTGCCCTAGAATGAAAAATTGAATTAACCTTGCCATAGTGAAATAATAAAAGTTCAGTACATGGACATCACATACTGTGAGTTTCAAACACCATTGCCTCCTACTTCTTATGTAAATCTCATGTATGAAAAACACCACAGAAAAATAAGTGGTTCTCAACATAACACCAACTGTAACGCAATCGCTGGGGATCATTAATATGTACGCCCCCAACATGTCAATTTTCACATTCCCATGATCGATCGTCGTTTAAATTAACGATCAATTAATCGATTAATCGTTAGGCATAATACTAAAAAACTGCGGGGCGGCAGTGGCTCAGTGGTTCATGTAGGTTGTCTACAAACCAGAAGGTTGGTGGTTCAATCCCCGGTTCCACCTGACCAAGTGTCGAAGTGTCCATGAGCAAGACACCTAACCCCAGTTGCTCACGACGAGCTGGATGGCGCCTTACATGGCTGACATCGCCATCGGTGTATGAATGGGTGAATGTGAGGCAAAAGTGTAAAGCGCTTTGGATAAAAGCGCTATATAAATGCAGTCCATTTAAATATGCGTCTACAGCAGTGGCTTGTAGCCGACTGCATGACAGGATGTGCAAATGCTGCTCAAAACGCCATGTTCGAATGAGAAGGATTTTTTTCTAAACAAAGAGCTATGGGATTGTAAAACTAGTCGATGTTATTTATACTTTAATTAAATGACTTATTTAATAACCAAATATAACCTGTAGGCCTAATACAACACGAACGCCGCCTCAGATCTGATTATTCAGAATGTGTGGACGCTCTTCCAAGAACAACGCACTGAAACGTCACCTAAACCCAATTAATTCAAACGATTTATTAAAATATTGTTTTCATTAATGTTATGTAACGTGACAGTCCCAATCATAGTTATTATTAGTCGCGCGTTGCTGTTTGAACTGCGCGAGCTGAAGCAGATGCGCTGAATCAACACTGGTAAGTTACACTGAAGCTTTGCTAGTGCGTTATTTAACTCAACAAAAAGCTTCCTATATGAAATTAATCAGATTTATATAAAGTTAACAAAGTATTACAAATTATATATCTTCACAAAATGATGCAAATGCACAAGTGAACTTGAATTGAGTTGCTAATATTCATATTCAGAATGGGAGACGCGCTCTTCCTGGAACAAAGCTCTGAACACGGCACCTAAACCCAATGACTTTACAACCATTTATTAAAATAGTGTTCTCATTTCTGTTATATAATATGACAGTCCCAATCATCGTTATTATGCATTGCTCTGTATGCGCCGAAGCACTGAATGAAAACCGGTAGCCATCACTGACTGAAGCCATTTGCTAGAGCGTTTTATTTCGCTAAAAGAAACGCATCCTATATGATTGATCACATATATAACGTTACAAAATAAATGTAATATTACAAATTACTTCTGCACAATCTGATGTGAATGCACAGGTGAACTTTAACCAAGTTACATGCGCGAGTCAGAGTGCGTGACCGAGAACCATGTTGTGCACGTGCTCTTCCTGGATCAACGCAATGAAACACATGGCAAATAAACCCAAATACTTAACAATCACAATGTTTTATTACAATAGTGTTCTCATTAATGCTGTGTAATATGACAGTCCCACTCATAGTCATTATTAGCTGTGCATTGCTGTTGGAGCTAAATGCTGAAGCTGATCACCGCCACGCTACTACTACCGCTCACCTCTAACGTTAATTATTAACCAAATGCATCCTTATGAGATAAATCAGCTATAGATAGGCCTGCACAAATTAAACATAATATTACAAAATTTCCACAAAACAAAAGGCTGCGAATGCATATGCAAACTTGCAGTCATGATGAAGGTGTGACTCCAGCTGTAAAATGGTCCCAAATAGAACTGGGGCACGCTCGCATCATTTTTCCTCCCGTTTCGCGTTTGAGCCGCACGCACGGGCATGACCCTGCTTAATCGATGATCGATACGTCTTATCGATCAAATGTCTTATCGACAATTAATCGATCATCGATTAATCGTTGACATCCCTAGTCCGAACATTTTCATTGTCAGGCGGAACTGACGGAGCCGAATCATCGGGACTGTAGGTAAACAAGTGTCACGCAAGGATAGCGAAAGCCGCAGCTCTCATGGACACAAATGTCATGTTCCAGGCTGTGCAGTGGACGTGAGGACTTTTTATACTTTCCAGTGTTTTACCTAAACGTGCAATCTGGCAACCATATGCATGCGAGCTCTCTCTCACGCATAAATGATCTGAAAACACCAATAAACAAGTAAGCTGCATTTGAGATGTTCTGCTTAAAGTGTCATTCAGCCGGTCTGTGTTCTGTCAGGATGGTCAGGACTCACAAGCCGCTTCACTGAACAACTGAACTGCTGTGTGCTGCTGAAATAAGCCAATCAGAGCAGAGCTCAACATTAATATTCATGACTCTTCCAAATAATGCAAAAACAGGGCATTACATCCTAGGGACAATTTATAGGGTTGTAAATGGACCTGTAAAACTGTATCTGGACAATTTTTGCCCTTAAATAAGCCACATACCCTCCATGTAGGTATCAGAGAACAATTTAACATATTGTTTCAACTCATTCTAGGGCACCTTTAATCAGTTGTTGATTTTTTTCTAAGAAAGCTACATTTTCTTTGATTATTTCTCCAAGTTACTGCTTAAATGGAACAGATCCTTACCTATAGTTGTGATAACTGTAGCTGCGAAGATGACTGCATTAGGCCAGTTCCAGTTGTTGAAGGCTTTGTCCCCTGTGATGGTGACACCTTGTCCTGCAGCATCAGACACCACCTATTTCAAAATTAAACAACCTGATGAAAACAGCCAATTGCAATAAGGTATAACATCAAGAGAGTTAGGTGGATATGTGGATATGCTGTGTCTGAGACCAGAACTTAAATCTTCTTATGCGAGTGATGTTATCAGCAGCCCCTGACAATGCTGATGAGCCTGCCATAGCTAAACAATCTTCTCTAAGACATAAGTGGGCCATAATTCAAATAAACATTTCTCGACAATAAATCTGAGCTCAGATCACTTAAAGATATCATAGAGGTATATTGAACAAGGCTTAATACATCTCTTACTTCACAGATAAAAGAATATGTTAAGTGCAATTATACAAAAAACACATGCACACAGTTCTCTCTCCCTCCCTCTCAAAATTAATCGAATAAACATTTATACAGCTTGAATCTGACAACTTAGTAGGTTTGCTCATAACTCTTATTTTCACAATATTTCAAATAAGCCTGCTGTGTTTTAAAAAATGGGAGACATTTCTGATAGTACCACAGTCCTCATTTGAATCTCTCTAGAATTTTCTATATCATACACAGGATGCAAGCAATGCGACATGATGCATCAAGAACCAATAACACCCATTATAACCAGCGATTTTGTCTACACTGAATGCTGTGTGACAAGACAAGCCACAGACATTAAACCGATGCCCCGTTCTCTTGTCTAGCTGACGTACTTGAGCTACTTAACAAATGTGGGGTTTTTTTTGGTTTTTTTTGGAGGGGGGGGGGGGGGGGGGGCATAAATCCTCACATAAACCCATAATAATACATTTTATTTGTACCTGTGCTCTTCCTATCTGTATAACAACTTAACAAGTAGGAAATATACATAAATTGTTATCAGTTTGCACTGCATAAGTTCTGAATTATATATAGAATAATCCTTATTAAAGGTACTGAAGTTATTTACTCAAGAACAGAGCATATTTAGTGAGAAATTACTTTTGTTCTTTGCATTGTCATTATAAGGGATTACTGTCACTTTAAAAGATCTTCCGCTGTCGCACATGATGAAGTCGCAGTTATAAAACTTACAAAACACGTGACTGTCCCCCACCTGCTCCTCTTCAGAAAATTAAATTCGCTGTCCCATTGATCACGGTATTTACATGAGGGTTTGGGTTTTTTGGCAGGAGTGCCTTCCGTCTCTATCGTTACGTCCATCATTCGTCTCTGTTTTGTTTTTTCCCCGCACTGTCACTCGTCATCTGATCTGACCTTACACACTAACCTCGCGACAACGGCCACCTACAGTACTGTAGTGTAGGCTACTGCAGATGCCAGTTATCGCGAGGCTAGTTACAGAGCTCAGATTGGAAATGTTTTTTTTTTTTTTTTACATCCGGTATTATTTTTTAATAACGCAGGTTAAAATACAGGAGATTTACAGGAAAATACGAATACGGGAGGACGGCGGGAAAGAAGGGTAAAATACGGGATTTTCCTGGCCAAAACGGGATACTTGACAGGTATGTATCAATACTATCATTATATTTAATTGTGTAAGTAGTAAAACACTAAAAACGCAAACTGGTTGAGCTGGTGAACCAGCTTAGCTAAGATGGTGGTGACCTGGTTGAGCTGGTGGACCAGCTTAGCTAAGCTGGTGGTGACCTGGTTGAGCTGGTGGACCAGCTTAGCTAAGCTGGTGGTGACCTGGTTGAGCTGGTGGACAAGCTTAGCTAAGCTGGTGGTCACCTGGTTGAGCTGGTGGACAAGCTTAGCTAAGCTGGTGGTGACCTGGTTGAGCTGGTGGACAAGCTTAGCTAAGCTGGTGGTGACCTGGTTGAGCTGGTGGACCAGCTTAGCTGCTGGTGGTGACCTGGTTGGACTGGTAGAACTATTGTATAAGTCAACTATACTAACTAATCATTTGTTAAAATACAATTTCACGCTATAGTGGCTATTTGTCTTAAGTGTAAATAGAATCGAGTTACTATGTAAGTGCAAATAACAATAGATGCCCTTTACACCAAGTGTTAATAGCAAATAGATTCTATTTACACTCAGTTAAAATAACATGTTTGAACTATGGGCGGTATTTTTACATTTTTATATTATTAAGATTTTTTTTTTTAATTTACTGTTGTTTTGTTTTTGTATTTGCATGCGTTTTCATGAGTTGCAACACGTTAAGCTCTCGACACCATAGATTTAAGCTAACACGATTTGATTAATTTGTCCTCCTCCTCCTCCTCCTAACTGAGTGACACAATTTCAGTAGAGCCAAGAAAACAGACATCACCAAGTGAGTCGGTATGCTTTAGTCTGTTTGATTCAGTAACTTCTCGACAAAACTCGTGTGCTCTCACAGATTGTGTCTGTGCTTGCTAACAATGGAAGAGTTCTATTCATAATGAACTTGTTAACAATTTGAAGTGGTGCTCCCCTGGCATTTTTAACAAATCTTACAAGATTTCCATTGCCATTTTCAAAATTAAATGCTGAATGCGCCCAAAGAGGTCCCCAATTTTTTACACTCACTGACAAATGCTGTAGTAAATGGACATTAAATGTCATACACTTTTCTCCATACAGCATCTGAAAGCGAAAAGTAAACTTAAGGAGTAGTTGGTCTGCTTTGTTTACATCATCTTTTGAAATGCTGTCACTCAAAAGTAGGTAAACAGCTTGCACTAATAGTGGCAAAGATATTTTGATGGGAGAATATCTTTCAGGCACGACAGTGCATTAAAAAAAAAAGAAGCCAAGCTCTCCACTCAGCAGCCTTCCAGTGCTTTCTTTCACTGAGATCCCTGGGAAGTCTGCGAATATACTGAGGGGGTTTTATTTTAGATAAACGTTCATTAACAACACGATTATATGGAGAGCCAATGTAGAACTCACTACCAGATTCCTCCAGCCACAACTTTGACAACTGTTTAGTCACGCCAAGTAAAACACAATGCATATAATCTGGCACAAATCCATAAACCACATCAAAATATGGTAAATTCACCAATGGTGATAGGCCCTTAACCCCTCTGATAGGTTGCCCACCTCTAACGGCCTCTTCCATGTCATGGATCATCTCTAATGCATTTCTGTCAGCATGTTGCTCACTAACAGGGTACCTGACTGCTCCACAGATATATTCTCCTGGATGATAAAACCCACAACCATAGTAGCCATTAAACTGGGTGAGGTTTTGCATCATGGGTCAAGCAACAGAGTCCACACAACAGCATAACCCTATCAGTTTACTTTTTATCCATGAATTTGTGATTTTGTTCCACTACATGACCCCATCTACAAACAGTTTTTCGCTTGCTCTACAAATTTGTGAAGAAATATATCCATCCGTGGTTCCCCTTTTCCATGCTACAAACCAGCAAGTAGCATGTTTTTTCTATGTTCAATAGGTGGAATTTCATTTATAGCCAGCTGTATTGTCCATATTGATGTACCTGAGGCTTTGTACAATGGACTTCCGTCTGAATTGAACTCATATGAAAGGTTTTCCTTATTGTACAGAATTCCACCTGGGTGTGAGAGCTCTTTGTACATATCACCATCATAAATGTCCCTAAGTAAATTCTCTGATGTTTCTCTTGTAAATTTAAAATTGAATGCATTTCTTAAGTTGTCATTTTCAAGGAGTGACTTAATCTGTAAATCCACTGGTAAAGTTAAAAAGTAACTCTGATTTTTCAGATCTTGGGTTTTTGTCTTGTTACAGAGTGAACACACAGTGTTTCCTCTGATTATCTTTTTTATGACTTGCAAGATATGACTGACAGAATGTACAAAGGAAATGAAGTTCTGTTCTCTGGCTGAAGTGTGTGAACACCTTACTAAGCATGTGCTTACTGGCTGGCAGTACCGTTTTAGAGAAAACAAAATTAAATTTCAAAATGTCGAGCAGTGCAGTAAATGCTAAATTGTGCTTTAGTGTGAATGTTATGAGCAGAAGGAGTAGTTCAGGCTTTGTAATTGAGAGAAATCTGCATATTGGGACATTTAGGATTTCATCAAATTTGGGACCAGTATCATGTGCAAATGACTGGCTTTCTTCTCCTCCATCATCCTCAACATCACTGCCTTTATCAGCTTCAGTGACTCTCTCATCACTTGCCATTTCACGGTCACTATCTACACAGTCTCCTTCCTCTAAATCCATAGCTTCTCCATCGTTTGCCTCAATTTCTTCCACATTATCTACTTTAGTGCCATTATGTTTCAGAAACATATTTTTTGTCACTTACATTAGTGGAGCTTTAATTAAAGGAAAAGAAAAACACTATTGTGTGTTTCTATGCGCAACTAACGTTACTGCATAACTACTGCGCGAGCCACAAAGTATCACGCGCATTCACGTGACGTGTTTAACGGTTACTTTTTGAATACGGATACAGAAAGCCTGCATATCTTCAGATATTAACATTGTCATCGTTTGTACAAAAAATAATGTTCGCATATGTACATTATTTAGACGATGGGGTTAAAGATGTTGTTAATATTAAAGACATTAGACACTTTGACCCGAAAAATACGGCGGATTTCTCAGCTCACACTACTGGATCCTGCGGAAGGGACGCTTCCTTAAGGGACAAATTTTGTTGATGAAAGGCAAGTATCTTTTCTTTTACAATATCTACACATGTGGACAAGAACAGCTTACAAATCTGATGACGTTTTTGTGACATATTTGAACCCGATAATAAAAATGTGCTGCTAATAATATCCTGCTGTTACCTAACGTTTACTTGTCTCTTTGTATCTATTGTAACCCTGATGTGTTATGTAACGTGATCTGATAATGTATTAGATTTATTAAGATTCTAAACAATGTTTAAATTGATATCACATTAGTTTATATAACAGTTTAGAGGTTTAAAACTACATATAGAGTAAAAATGGATGTTACTTTTAGTGTAATCCTAGACTGAACATAAACAATTACTTGGTAAAAAAAAAAGAAAAAGAAAAAAAAGCTATTCTTATTGCTTTTCCAGAAACTTGTGAGGAAATTGAGATTGTGCTGGCAACTGGAAAAAGAATTCGAGTGCCTAAGCTTTCTGATAAAAGTCCACAAGAGAACAAAACTTCAAAAAAGAAGGAAGCTAAGGATAATGCTGTAGGTAACATGAAAAGACTGCCTGATGAACTCCATTAACTAAAACATTTAAAAGACTCATACTTTTGTTACTTGTATTTTCAGGCATCCCAGAAAGCAAGCATTGAAGAAGGAAAGCAGACCTTTCTGATGGACATTTTGAAGAAGAGACAAGCCTTGAAAAGGAAGCAACCGCTGTTTCCTGCAGATTCTACACCCAAAAAGGGAAAATATATTGTCGATGAGACATCAAGTGAGAGTGAAGATGAATTAATTCCAAAATCTAAATTTGATGAACTTGAGAACAGATACAAATCTCTCACCCGAAAATATCAAGAGGCTATTGCTGAAGGAAAGGAACTGAGGAAATTAAATGTTGAACTGCAAACATGTTTAGTTGCCAAAATCCTTTCTGGTAATTATTATTAGGCTATTCATTTTTAGCACCACAATCAAGCTATTTTTTTTTTTGTTTTGTTTGACAATGATTTTTACACATGCACACATAATAGTTCACACTTTATGTTCCAGGAAGCAATACAAATAAATAATAAATAAAATAAAAAAATAATAATAAAGATTACAGGGAATTGCTCATTGAACTGAACAAGGTCAAATGTATTTAGTAAAAGTGTTTATTTAGCAGTGTTTAGGTTACATTGTATCTTTCAGGTTGTAACACCACTGCAGCTACTACAGCTCTTCCAAAGACAACTGGTAGGACTGGCTTTAAAAAAAAAAAAAGTCTGCTAAAATTATGATTAATGATCAGGATTTTTCACACATGTAATATTTGAAAAATGAGGATATAACACTTAATTTGTCACTCTGGATGAAAGTGTCCAGGCAAAATAATAAAAAGAACTAACCTTACCGGTAATCAATCTAAGGTTGCAGGGAAGTATCCCTTTAAGCCGATGATACACAACCTTTTGAGCAATGTTGCTGAGCGACGCTTTGGGTGCTTTCCCACTGAGAATGTGCAACAAATTTTTATGTAAAGTATCCAGATAGAAATTTGTTGGCTATCCTCAATGAGAAAGTGATTGTTTGAAATGAAGTGAAATTGAAGTTAATTTCATTAAAGAAATGTCATTCTTGAGTAAACTAGCCCTTTAATTTAATTTTATTTTCTTACAGGTTAATATTGGTGAAGGTGTAGTAATACACTGTCAAAAATGGAACAAGATACAGCTGAATGTAAAAGACAGCTTGTTTGTGAAAGAGCTGACAGTGTGCATCTGGGGAACAAGCACACTGGCCAACCGCAGCCTAGAAGGGAAAAGTTGCCCCACCACAAAAATCAGACCCTAGGCCACCTCTAACACCTCACAAATTTAGAACACTAAAAAGTAAATGACGTGTCAACTGTAGGAAATGTTCAGGGTTCAGCATTACTAATCAGTTGATTACATAACAGTGCAATTAATCATTTCTGAGATCAATGATAATAGCTCATATGATCAAATTTAGCTTTATTCAAGAACAGTATATTAATGTTAGTCAAGGCTTAAGGGATTTCTTGTGTATATATTTTTCCTAGGTTGCTTTCAAAAGTGGCTGGAGGGCAAAAACGTGGAGGAAGCAGAGCTGAAGACCAGAGCAATGACAATTGGTCACTACTTGACAGAAAAAATCCAAGACATCAAAAAAAAAAAACCTCTCAAATACATTTTTTAGAATGTGTTCAAAAAGAATTTTGCATTTAGGATTTTATGTTCCAGAATGCAACACCCCATGAGCCACAAATCAAGCCCTTCCAAGTACGACTTGTACGACTTGTAAGACTATCACATTTATTCTACAGATAGAGTCAGCAAAGGGAGGCCTTGTTTACAAACAAATAATGGTTACCTTATTTAAAAAAAAAAGGTTACCTACATTTTACAAAACCATTTTAAATTTGTATTGCCATCTCTACTTCCAGTGCTCTTAAAAACTTGCATTGTTTATTCACAAGTTTGCAGATTTTTTTGTGAATATTGAATATATTTCAATGAATTGAATGTTTCTTGTTTCATTCAATTCCTCAGAGAGCAGCCCCCCTTTAGACCTAATGGAAAAACCCCAAACAGCAACTGGTAAGATGTTAAATATATGACCTTTGCAGATATTTTTTCGTCTATTAAGTCAATTATATTTTTATTAATACTATTATTGTTGTAGTTATTGTTATGTGTTGGATGACAGGGCCAGTTTAACTATATGGGTGTACTTAACCCCTATCAATTACTCCTACTCCTAACCACAAAGGCTTTATTGATTTTCACACCCACGAAAAATAATAAATTCATTATTAATAAAAAATGTTTTTAATGAAATCAGGGATATTTCTGTTCCTGCATTGAAAAACAGTTGACCCAAAACTCAAAGATTTTTTTTTAGTATTAAAAAAAGAAAATAATTGGCAACAAAAAATCAATGTATTTGACCGATTTGCCATATGGTTAATCTGGCCCCACTGTAACTGTTATGAAGACATAATTTCCCTAACTGCAAACCCCTCCCACAGAAGTCAATTCAGCTGTTGATCAGAACTCAGAGAACCAAGAGGTATGTTTTAATTAAAGAGAACATTTCGGAGAGGCTTGGGTTGCTTGTTACTTTCTCTTAGTTGGTTTAAGCAGGTTTACATTCTGTGTAATTGGGTACATACCTCGAAGCCTACAAAAAAACAAAAAAAACACTACTAAGCATTACACTATTATTTACCAGGGAATAACAAATTATATTTAATTGAACATGCACATGTAAGGCATTTTGTCACAATATGTGGTAAACTGTTACAATTGAACCAGCCTCAGTCTCTCCTATGCAAGATGACTATGACATTGAATTTGAATTTTGTAACATCAAAAAAGGAACAGAGTTGTTGATTAAATTGTTAAGAATGGAGACCACAGTAGTGTTATGTTTCTTGATAAATGTTTAAAGGGTTAGTTCACTCAAAAATCAAATTTCTGTCATTAATTTATCTCCCTTATATTTTTCCAAACCTGTAAGATTTTCATTCATCTTCAGAACTCAAAAAAAAAAAAAACATTTCCTCAGTCTAGAAGGCACCAACTTGAAAATATTTTCACATTTCTAGTACAGAAATGACCCAATTTAACACGTTCATCTTTCCAGCAGGGAAGTATCCCTTTAAGCTGATGATACACAACCTTTTGAGCAATGTTGCTGAGCGACGCTTTGGGTGCTTTCCCACTGAGAATGTGCAACAAATTTTTATGTAAAGTATCCAGATAGAAATTTGTTGGCTATCCTCAATGAGAAAGTGATTGTTTAAAATAAAGTGAAATTGAAGTTCATTTCATTAAAGAAATGTCATTCTTGAGTAAACTAGCCCTTTAATTTAATTTTATTTTCTTACAGGTTAATATTGGTGAAGGTGTAGTAATACACTGTCAAAAATGGAACAAGATACAGCTGAATGTAAAAGACAGCTTGTTTGTGAAAGAGCTGGCAGTGTGCATCTGGGGAACAAGCACACTGGCCAACCGCAGCCTAGAAGGGAAAAGTTGCCCCACCACAAAAATCAGACCCTAGGCCACCTCTAACACCTCACAAATTTAGAACACTAAAAAGTAAATGATGTGTCAACTGTAGAAAATGATGTTCAGGGTTCAGCATTACTAATCAGTTGATTACATAACAGTGCAATTAATCATTTCTGAGATCAATGATAATAGCTCATATGATCAAATTTAGCTTTATTCAAGAACAGTATATTAATGTTAGTCAAGGCTTAAGGGATTTCTTGTGTATATATTTTTCCTAGGTTGCTTTCAAAAGTGGCTGGAGGGCAAAAACGTGGAGGAAGCAGAGCTGAAGACCAGAGCAATGAAAATTGGTCACTACTTGACAGAAAAAATCCAAGACATCAAAAAAAAAAAGTTAGGTTAATTGCTTGCTTTATAAATTTATTTTTGGTTTTTGTATTAAGTACACTGAAAGGTTTTATTGTTTTAAGTAGAAATAATTAATTATTTTAATACAAATATAAAGGGGGAAAAATATCTTATTGAAAAAAAATAAAATTTATCTTGTTACACTGTTGGCAATTGATGTAATTTTACAATAAATTTTACAACAACGTATTGTATTCATGTTTTTGCTGTAAATGCAAATGCATGATGGACAGTCCTGTAATATTATTGTAAATGCACTGTAGAAGCGTTATTTTACAGCCACCGCGCATAGCATTGTGGGATCGCGGCTGTTTGAATTTTGAAAATAGGCGCGCGCCAACGGTACCAGAAGCATTAATCTTTGGAAGAAGGAACATCTCAGGTATGTAACATGAAATATTGTCTTTATCTCATTTATACGTCTATATATTAATAAAGCTGATTTAGTTTGGTATATTTCAGTGACATTAGTAACGTTAGGTCCCAAATGTCAGTTCGCCTCGACTCGCTCGCTCCCGGTAGAAACTGACCTGAACTGACCGCGGTGAAGTTAGTTTCAGGTGTCTTCTTACTCTATCCAACTTAAAACTAACTTCACTGCGGTCCTGAACGTTCAACAACGAAGAAATCCTAAACTAACGTAAAGAACAACTGAGCAGCAGCAGCTGTTACACACTGCAGGAGTAACGTTAGCTGCACTACACACCGGCTGCTAAATTATTTCAGACACGGATTTGATGTTGATTATATCTGAAATTATATCGATCGAGCGGCTCGGCTCGCACAATAACGGAGATAATGATGAGATCGTCCCAAAAAGCCCCGTCCTCTCAGAGTAATATTGCAGAAATGCATACAAGTAAGTTACAAACATTTATAATGTATGGTTTATAATGTATAGTTATTTAGAATTCATTCTAAACTTTAATTCTCGCGTATTCAAATTTCGTCATTTCTAGTTATTTAATAAATCATTACTATTGGTCAATCTTTATGTCTCTCTGTGAGTTTTGAAATATTTAACCAATGAAAAGTATTTAAAAAAAGAGCTTGTGACTCAACATGGTAACGCCATTGGCTGTTCAAACTGTCAGTCAAACCTTATAAATCCACCCGCCTTCATCGTGAATAATGTGCTGCACGGAGACAGATCTGCAGGTTGTGTACAATGTTATGATAATTAAGAACTGTTTGAATAAGTAAAGCGTTTTCTTTAATCAAAAAACATTATATATAAGACTTCTGTTTGCTGTTTTGTAATCGGGGTATTGAAGTTGTTGTGTTTTGCAAACTAGCATGCTTGTAGATGTTACGGTCACTGAATGAATACAAACAAAGGTCAGTTGAAATGGGCTTTAATAAATCGACAGTGCTAGTATCTTCATTTAATTCTATAAGTTAGCCATAACTGTGCGCTAATATGAATATAGTATCTTGTTATTTACGTTACTTTGTGCTTGGCGAACAAGGGTGGAAGAGCAGAGCGTGTCATGTAAGCTGTCTGTATCTAAAATAAACTGCGCGTACGCAACTTAAACCAATCAGCATCGTTATTAAACATTTTCTCGGAGGGTTCAGAGCCTGTGGCGTTGTAGATTAGAAAAAGAATTATGAGGTAAAATCGAATTATTGAGACTGTGACTATAAAAAGCTAAAATATACCTAATTGTGTTAAATGCATTTCAGGAGAGACACTAAAGCCTAGTTCAGACTGCACGATTTTCAAACTCGTCGGGTCACTGCTCTATTCACACTGCATGACTATCTGGGGTATCATTCAGTCACTGCTGTGTTCACACTGCACGATGGTTTGACAACAGAGGAGTTCACACTGCATGACTGAACAAGAGGAAGAATTGCCGACAACTCTCTCGCTCTCCGGTGTGCAAACTACGTTTCCCAAACACACGTGCGATGTGACAAGTAAACAACGCGAGATCACACGTGCGTCAGACCGGAGTTCTCGCGCGAGACTTGGAATTGTTATTAAAAATGATAAACTGCACAAAGTTTTCTTCAAATTGTATGTGCGCTGATTTGTTGAGAAAAAGAAAAAAGATTATGGCGGAAGAAATTGTTGGAGAGACAGAGGGAGCCAGGATTTTGTTCTGCAAAAACAGTTTGAGGTAAATAAATAATTATTTAATATGCTGCTGCTGTGGCTGGATGTGCAAATGTTTGGCCTTTGTTTCTGTTTGATAGAATTGTAAATATATCTATTAAAATACTGAAATTCTGCTTTATAACTCCTCCCTGAACCTCCTGCTGCCCTGTATCTCACTCTCTCATTGGCTGTCGGTGTAATTTTCAGTCAGAACGCTGTTCACACAGCAGGAGTTTGAATCGCCGACAGGTCCAGATATTTAGCATGCCAAATATCTCACCGGCGTCGGCGACTCGTCGGCGATTCTCTCTGATCGCGTCTTTGATCATTCATACTGCGTGATTGTCACTCGCGTGCACGAGCACCGATTTGCCTGTGATCTCGGGCATTTGTCGGCGATTTCACAAAACCTGTCGGCGACTCAAAATCGGGGCAAAAATTGGGCAGTGTGAACTAGGCTTAAGCGCAGACAAGTGGATAAAGTCCATGGAAGGAACGATTGTGATGGGCCCCATAACAGTCTTGAATGGAGTGGCAGCGACCTTCGCTGCTTACTATGCGTTTAACTTGCAGTATCCAAAAGATGCTTCAAGCACTCTTGAATTTATCCAAAGGTATGTTTAAATTAAATTCACTAATTTATTCACTAATGAAGAAAATAGATCCATCATTCTCATATGGAACGTCCCTGAATTGCTTCCTTTTTGTCCAGTATTATTAGGCTCTATGATTTTCTCTATGCGTTGATGTCAATAGACAGATAGGACGTTTGTCAAATAAAAATGAACAAAATAAGAACAAATAATCAAACTACAAGAAACAACACAATAGGGGTGTGAACCTACACTGGTCTCACGGTTCGAGTCGATTGCGATTATCAGGCCATAGATTTGGTTCAATTCAATATCACGATGCATCGCAATGCATTGACGACTCACTGTATCCTTATACAAATTTGTCAGGCAGTTATATTAACTGAACCTTTAATTTTACCAGCTCAAAGAAAACACGCTTCTTAAATGTATCAAACAAAACTCAAGTCTGGGCATAGAAGACAACAGGAGCATTTAGAACAAATAGAAAATACTAAAAGACACTTCAGGAGGTGGTTCCGCTCCATACAGCCAAAAATAAAGTCTAAATGCATCTGGTTGTTGAAACCACAAATGTTAATTTTACTCATCGCAACAATGCTAAACATTTTTTGGTGCAAAAGTAAGGTTGCAGGTGCTCAAAATAGTCATATTCATTAAAAGTAAAGATCTGACCACTGCGTTTGCCGCGCACTCTAGGAGGCAATAGGAGGGCGCGCGGCTCAATGGTGATTAATATAATGCAGCTCATAGCTGTTGTTTTCGGTGATGTGAACACAAATAAATCTGCATATAGTGCTGGAAATGTAGATCGGATTTATATCTGTTTTGTGGAGATACATTTATGTGCCAAGGTGTAAATGAAATCGTTTAGATAAATCGGATAGCTTTGATTTACACAGCACATGTGTTCTCCAGGTCGTGCTGGAGTTCTGAATACAACATAATACATGCATATTCATAATACATGTATACAATGTAAAAATAGTTCTTAAAGGGTTAGTTCACCCAAAAATGAAAATTGTCATTAATTACTCACCCTCATGTCGTTGGACACCTGTAACACAAGAACATTCATCTTCAGAACACAGATTAAGATATTTTGCTGAAAGCTGATGGCTGAGAAAGGCTTCAAAAAGGCCTCCATTGGGATTCAGTACATTTCCACTGACCCACTCACAAGACCCATAAAAGGCACTAAAGACTTCATTACAAAGTCCATCTCACTACAGCGGCTGTACAATAATTGTACCAAGCGGCGAGAACAGTTTTTGTGCGCAAAAAAAATCTAAATAATGACTTTATCTACCAAGATATTGTCTTCCGTGTAGGTCTCGGACGTAAACTCACGCGATAGCGTCGCTCCTCCTCTTCCGGGTCATGTATTCGCTGAATCGAACGGCGGAGCTGCGTCATATTCTCGCGCATGCGTCGAGTTCACGTCAATAATTTGGTGCATTATATCGTTATTTTGATTTTTGTGCGCACAATAACTATTTTCGCCGCATTGTTAAATTATTGTACAGCCACTGTAGTGAGATGGACTTTGTAACGACGTCTTTAGTGCCTTTTATGGGTCTTGTGAGTGGGTCAGTGGAAATGTACTGAATGCCAATGGAGGCCTTTCTCAGCGATCAGCTATCAACTAAAATAACTTCATTTGTGTTCTGACAATGAAGGAAGGTGTTACAGGTGTCCAACGACATGAGGGTGAGTAACTAATGAAATAAATTTCATTTTTGGGTGAACTAACCCTTTAAAGCTGTTATGCTATGGCAACACTTTTTTTGCAACTTATTTCAATATCGTGATATCGTATATCGTGATAAAACTTCAGCAATTAATCGCAACATGAAAAATTGATATCGGCACATGCCTAATGAAATAGCATTGCATATTATTTTGTGTACGCTGAGAGAAGATTTCGGTGTTTTTCTGTGTGTATTTTGAGTCTTGCTCTTAAATGTTTAAACTGCTCTTAAAGGCTTAATTTTTAAAGGCTTTTTTCTTCTCTCTGTTTTCAGAGCTTTTTGTGAATCAACTCCCAGACGGGCAGCAAAGCAGAGAAGAGACATGGGCTCAACGCACCTGTCTGCACCCTCTTGAGAAAAAGAAAACTCCTGGACTTTGAGTTAATGGGCTAGTGGTTGTGTTGAGCCCCTACCCTTAATGACACTTCCTGGCCCCAGATGGTGGTTTAGGAGTCCAATGGCATTGACCATGAACAACTTCCCTCAGTTCAAGTCTGGCTGGGCACTTTTGTTGCATATCACCATGTTCCCCCTGATGATAGGCTGTCTGGGTTTCTGGAAGTGAGCTATTCTTCAGTGAGAATGTCATTTTTTAAAAAGTGGATACTTTTGTATGAAAAAATACAAGTTTTTAATATGTGTTGCATAGTGTTAATAAAAGAAGAAAAGATGACATTGTTTTTTTATTGTAATATTTACAAATAACAGGATATATACAGTATATTGAATTACAATATTAAATTGTAATTTTCCTGTGAAATTACAGTAAATTCCTGGCAACTGAGTTGCAGTAAATATACAGTAAAATTACAGCATTTTACTGTAATAATGCTACTATAATCACAGTAACACTGCTGTATAAATACAGTAAGTAAGTAAGTAAGTAAATTTTATTTATAAAGCACATTTAAATTCAGCTTGCACTGACCAAAGTGCTGTACAAAACAATAATAAAAATACATTAAAATGAAAAATAAAAAGAACAAAATAATAATTAAAAATAGAATTAGAAAATGTACTGAATGCCAATGGAGGCCTTTCTCAGCGATCAGCTATCAACTAAAATAACTTCATTTGTGTTCTGACAATGAACGAAGGTGTTACAGGTGTCCAACGACATGAGGGTGAGTAACTAATGAAATAAATTTCATTTTTGGGTGTACTATATTATATAAAAACAGTACTATATTGTATTTAAAAAACGGTAATATTCCTGTATATTGCTTGCTGTAAATTTACGGCAACTAGTTGCCAGGAATTTCCTGTAAATTTACAATAAATTTTTAACAGTGCATGACATTGGGCTTCTTTAATCTTCTTTAGTGCAGGGGAGCAACTGTGTCAAAAGTGCTGGAAAAGAGAGTCTAGAAGGGGTGCACGATATTCACAAAAAATATAAATTTATATTTTTAGTCATAGTGTACTGGTATGACATGACTAATCAATTATCAGAGAATAGTCTACAGAAAAGAGCACGTTTTACTGGTTGTACAGAAAAAACTTTTATAAAAAGCATGTCTAAACAACAGAACATGCTGTAGCTACTGGTTGTACACTTTGTTTTTGTCCTTCAAAATAGTATAATAGTTAAAATGACAGTCATAGCTAAAAATACATACTGTGATGCTGTATTATTCTGCTTGTTCAAACTTTGGTATGTAGTAGGCTAACTTGCAATATTTGTCTTTGCGTGAGACAGTGATTAATGCGCATATGTATAACCTAAGTAAATCTTACTCATACTGCATTTTTTATAATCAACATATAAAATAAAACATATATATATATATACACTATAGGCTAATATTTAAACGTAGACTTAAGGCGCATGGACATGTTCCTTTATGACAGCGAATATAAGTCATACTCCAACATTTTTAGCTATACAGATAAATACAGATATATACAGACAAAGCCTAATGATAAACTATAAACGGTCTACTTGTGTATACTCACAAAGCTCGTTGATAGAGAAAATATTATTTTGCATGCACTCACTACAAACACTGTTACCACCATGCAAATTCAAACATTTCGTTCTTTTAATTTTAATTAATGCTTGGATAATGCTCTAATTAATGCTATATGCCTCTTCCCATCAAAAATAATGGCTATTAAGGTGCTTAATTATTACCAATATTAGTTGCATACTTTTTTGAAAGACTTATCATAAGTGGAAAAAAAGTTGTCACATAACAGCGGTTAATGGAAACGCCATAATTTTGCAAGTTTTTTTTATAGACATTTAGTAGCCTAAATATTGCAAAGGTTTTGCACAAATTTGTAATGGAAACGCAGCTACTGAGAGAGCAGTCCAAGAGAGCAGAGAACAGAGCAGAGAACAAGGATGGCAATCGTGTAGTTGACAAGACCCACACAATTTGCCGTAAGTGTTTCGAGAAGCTTCTCCAACCGGCCGGCAACACAACCAACATGCAGATGCCAGAGACACACTGCAAGCGTGGTGTGAGCATTTAGTTTCTGTTGCGTTTCAGCCACGGGGCGGCTGCGTGGCGTTTTCTCTTTCTTTGCACACCAGAAGCGTGTCTAACACAACGCTGATCTGCTGGTATTGATGTACAGGATGTAAATATATATTGCCTATTGATACCGCAAAGAAAACGTCGGCAGTAGCCTATTGACCACACAGATATAGGTATTGACCCTATGGTATTGACAGCAAAATAGGCTACAGAATATTTCGTTCTGCATTGACAGGTTTACCTATTTCTAAAATTGATAATTATGTTGTTTCTTATTATTAAAATTAGGCCTATATCTGCATTTATGTTAACCTACAGACTTTCAAACATGAAAATGTCACTTATTAATATGCATTCGTGTCAAAATGACATAAACATCTTTTCCTATTCTATTTTGCCTGGAAACGCTTCCAACACGCTCGCGTGTGGAGTTAAAAATAGGCGTCTCTTCTATTTGAAGCATGCATGTATGGCAAGCCAAATGGGTCAGAATTACGCAATAGATGAATCGCGTTTACAGTCAAACGCCGTAAAACACGGCGTTTAAAACAGTATTTGCGCCGCAAAATACGCCTTTGTGATTACAAACGCCGTAAAAAACGCGCGAAAAACATCAAGGACGCCGTATTTTGCGGCGTTTTAGTGTGCCTGAAAAGCCCCGCTTTTTACGCCATTCAGCTTGCCATATGACGGCGAAAAAAATGCCACTTTGGTTGCACAGAGCGCGCGTTATTTACGGCGTTTTGCTTGTAGTATAATGAGCCACACCCAGCGATTTTCACAGCCAGTCATTTTAAACTGTTCTCACCCAATCCATGATGAACTAAGTCAGACCAGACAAGTTCAGCACGGATCATTTTAGCCAAAGGAGTGCCTTTGATGGGGTATTTTCATCTACAATAGCCTATAACTCTTTGGATATTTTCATATTTACTAACATTAAACATATTAAAAGATCATAACTCGTTATCATACTTTGCTGAATATGAAATCTTAGCAAAAGTTACAATTATCCTACCCCCCTAGGCCTATTCAACTTGTTACACACTTTTCACGTTAGAATAGCCTAAATAACTGGATGTTATGTTTCCAAAACGAGAAATCGTCACTAATATAAAAGAACCCGTCCCAGATAGTGTTTACAAGCGGTGCAGCAGTCGATATGGTGTCTGACTCCATAGCGACCGAAATGATCGCCGGTCCGTGCCCCGCTCTTTACAGGTCTGGTTTGAAAGAGTTTAGCCCATTTGTTAATAAGATATAGGCTATTTTAGTTGACCCTCACTCTAGAAAGAATCCTTTAAAATGAATGAAATTCGTTTTGGCTTCATAACCTATATATACTATATATAAATGGGCTATATCATATTTAGCCCATATGTTAAATATTATATAGGCTACTTTAGTTGACTCTCACTCTACTAATCCTTTAAAATGAATGATATTCAGAACAGAAAAAGAATGGTATATATATATATATATATATATATATATATATATATATATATATATATATATTTCTGCTTTAAACAAATTCGTTTTGGCTTCATAACCTGTGGATTAATATTTTGCCCTTTCAATCGCCCCTTTTAAAGTAAAACAGGCGACTTGAAAATATTGAAAATTGTTTATTCATGTTTTATTAATATTTCGTTGATTATCTAGTAAAATAACATTACATTTCGTTATTTCCAAAATATTTTTGTAATATGAGGACTAAAATATTTTGCTCTTTTTTTTTTAAGTTGTCGCGAACCATATAGGCCTACTACCATTTACATTCAAATTAGTCAAGCCAAGCATAATACTTGTATAAAATGGGCCATTTGACTGCATTCTCCATTAAACCACTAGATGGCACAAATATTCAGCTCAGCACTTTTCCACACAACTGCTTTTGATCCTTGATGCGTTCGTAACGGAAAGTTGATTCTGCACTAATTTGATAGCTAGCATATCTATGGGACGCTAATTTACTGGTTAACTGTTAATCAACAAGACATTTGAAAGAGAGAGAAAAACAGTAAGTCACGTAGGCTAAAGTCGCATTTGATTGCATTCAAAATAATACCAGTAAGCTAAATAAAGCGAAATATTGTACTATAGGTTATTTTAGTTCCCCTCACTCCACAACAAATCCTTCAAATGTAACGGTATTCAGAACAGAAGGCTATAACTATATAAAGTCAAAACGAAATAATTTAATGAGGAACTGAAAGTAACCAGCGTTAGACTCACGCAGCCTAACTCCCTCATTCGAGTCCAAATGTTTCCATATTGGTGATACATTTAGATGCTAAACCATTATTTATTATAGGCTTTGGCTACTTAACTCACGTCCCAATATTGATGGGAAAAAATCATCCTCTTCACATGCGCAAAAATGTGCTTGAGAAGTGCACTCCCGCGGGACTCGCGGAACCCAACGCAAGTGTGGCGCGGGACTAGATTTGATGGCTGAGTGCAGGCGGTAGGCTACTCGTGTGTGTGTGTGTGTGTGTGTGTGTGTGTGTGTGTGTGTGTGTGTGTGTGTGTGTGTGTGTGTGTGTGTGTGTGTGTGTGTGTGTGTGTGTGTGTGGATTTCGGGAGAATACAACTATTTGCATGACCACAGAAAAATAAAAAAAATCTAAAATAAAAATCTAGAAACAAATAAAATGTTATAAAATCAAAACAAATTACAGTTGGAGGTATAACACGTTTTTGCCGCGTTGTGCAATGTAACCAATATATTGGTTAAACAAAGCCGATACAACAAATGTTTAGAGCAATGCCAAACAGATGCATTTAAGAGAAAAATCCACTCAAGAGTTTTTGTGCAATGCTGAATTCTGTATGCTGACAAATCCTCTGATTATAACAAAGAAAGTTTTGACATTATATAAAAAAAAAAGATTCATTGTGCAGTTTTTTATTGATAGCAGGGCTTTGTGAGATCGCGTTGAACTGAGATGAGAGCTTTTTTTGGAATTATGAGCGCACTTTGCGCGTATTCTGCCACGCCAAACCACAGAAAAAAAACCTATTTATACTTGTATGCGGACAGGAGCGGGACAAAACATGAATGTTGCGAGCGGGTCTCTACTTGGAAACACCTCAGGAGCAGTGCTCACGCTGAATGCCACGAAGTGTTGGCTACTACTGGCTATTTAAACAGAGCTGTGTAACTTTTTATTTATTAGCTTAGGTATTTTATTTTGATAATAAACTGGCTGCGATGTCAAGTTTGCAATGCCATCACAGTTCGCATGTTGTGTGCGCGTGATCGAGGCGCCAGTGCAAAAGAGCAGAGGAAACCAATAAAATCTGTAATAGTCATACATAAGAGAAGGACATTATTTAAAATAGCAAAAATTGTTTTCTTACATTGTGCTATAAAATAGCTAAAAGAAAACAAGATTTGCTTTCTGTCTTCTGGGTTTCCGTTCCGTGAACTTGTCTGGAGGAGTGTCGCGCCTCACGATAATGAACCAGTCACACATTTCTTTTCCTTTTTTTTGTTTTTTGTTAATCTGTTAATTATTTAAGTCAATATATATTTCATGTATTGATTTCTTTTATATAGGCCTTCTTGTTTCAGTTTCTTTCATTAATTTTGATAATTATTTAAGTGAAATAAATTTTGCGTAGGCCTATATAGACATAACTTATGAATTTATCCCGGTTTTTTCTCCGCTCAGAAGCGCTCAGAAGCGCAATAATGATGAATCCTTATGTTCTGCTTGCTTCTGCTGCTATTTGTGCATATAGGCTAAAATTAACCTCTTTTTTGGGGGGGGGGTCATTTTATTGGGTAACAGACACTTATCGATTCTTATTTAATTCTAATTAAAAATAATTTTGTCGGTTAATAAATGGATAATGATCGCATTGGTTGAAAAATAATCCCGAAATGAATAGGCTACAGTGTAATGACAAAAGGAAACATTTCTAATTTTCGGATTACGTTTTTCAACAAGGCTAATATTTATATTTTATTTTATTTCAGATTTATTTCAAACAGCATATACATGTTTTTAATATGTTTTGTTTTAGTTATAGGCCTATAAAACTTCATGCAAAAGATCCACATCAAATATTCACGAATTATTAATTGACATGGAGCCTCAGTCACACTCAGGCTAGTTTAATAAACTATTGTTGCAAACACCATTTACATTACTTTTAAGAATAATGGCACACATTTCTTAAGTCAGAAGCTGATAAAGTGGAACACAAAACTTCTATACTCACAAACGGTGGACCATTTTCAAGTATAGTTTATTTTGGATAAACGATCCAAACGATCACATTTTAGATATGGCAAACGCCTTCGTCACAAATTTGCACTGTATTGTATTTCTCTATAGGATCTGGATGGAAATGTGCCGTGTTTAGCCTGTGTAGTGTATAAGAACTGCCTATTCATTGTCAAAATAAAATAAAGCCAACAAAATGCATAAAAAGTTATGCTATTTGAAATAGTCCGTGTACGGTCCCGTTCACATGCCAAGCTTTTGCGCATGTTTGTTGTCGTCTTGTCGTCTAGTATTGGAACACGAAGAACAAAACTTGTAAATAATAAATAGTTTAACATACAAATAGCCTACATCTTGAATATGGAAACTTTGGATTTGTGACAAATGAGAGAGATAGGCTATAACTCGCGTTTCTGTTTCCTTTCTACTTTAAACAAATTCGTTTTGGCTTAACACACACATATAGCTATATATATTTCATTCTTGTTCTGTTCTGAATATCATTCATTTTAAAGGATTATTTCTAGAGTGAGGGTCAACTAAAGTAGCCTTTATAATATTTAACATATGGGCTAAATATGATATAGCCCATTAATATATAGTATATAGGTTATGAAGCCAAAACGAATTTCATTCATTTTAAAGGATTCTTTCTAGAGTGAGGGTCAACTAAAATAGCCTATATCTTATTTAGCAAATGGGCTAAACTCTTTCAAACCAGACCTGTAAAGAGCGGGGCACGGACCGGCGATCATTTCGGTCGCTATGGAGTCAGACACCATATCGACTGCTGCGCCGCTTGTAAACACTATCTGGGACGGGTTCTTTTATATTAGTGACGATTTCTCGTTTTGAAAACATAACATCCAGTTATTTAGGCTATTCTAACGTGAAAGTGTGTAACAAGTTGAATAGGCCTAGGGGGTAGGATAATTGCTGAATATGAAATCTTAGCAAAAGTTACAAAGTATGATAACGAGTTATGATCTTTTAATATGTTTAATGTTAGTAAATATGAAAATATCCAAAGAGTTATAGGCTATTGTAGATGAAAATACCCCATCAAAGGCACTCCTTTGGCTAAAATGATCCGTGAACTTGTCTGGTCTGACTTAGTTCATCATGGATTGGGTGAGAACAGTTTAAAATGACTGGCTGTGAAAATCGCTGGGTGTGGCTCATTATACTACAAGAAAAACGCCGTAAATAACGCGCGCTCTGTGCAACCAAAGCGGCGTTTTTTGGCCGTCATATGGCAAGCTGAACCGCGTAAAAAGCGGCGCTTTTCAGGCACACTAAAACGCCGCAAAATACGGCGTCCTTGATGTTTTTCGCGCGTTTTTTACGGCGTTTGTAATCGCAAAGGCGTATTTTGCGGCGCAAATACTGTTTTAAACGCCGTGTTTTACTGCGTTTGACTGTAAACGCGATTCATCTATAGCGTAATTCTGACCTATTTGGCTTGCCATATGCATGCGTTTTCCGTGCGTGTCACGCTGGCATTATGCAAACTCTAGCCGGTTAACATGAGAGCTGAAATAAAAACGCACATGCCACGCAGCCGAGACGCTCACGGCACGCTTGCAGTGTGTCCCCACAACCCAACAGCAGCAGCCTACACTGCCTAGTTTATTCCAAGCAAAGTTTCCAGCCAATTCAAATAGAGCACAAAAAATTACAGATGCAATTGGAATCATGTCACTGGATATGCACCCTTTTTCGGTTGTTGAAAACGAGGGATTCAAGTAGCCTACTTAGTGTGCTCGAGCCCCGTTATGCATTACCGAGCCGGGCGTATTTCTCTCAAAATGTGCTACCAAAACTTCTGGAGAAAACAAAGGCTAAGGTGGAGGAAGGGTTGAGTACTGCTGAATCCATCACAATCACCACCGATGGATGGACGTCCCGTGCCACAGACAGCTATATGACCATAACCGCACACTAGGCTATATTACGGCCGATTGGCAAATAGCAAACCGCGTCCAAACACGCGCTAGAGAGCCACAGAGAGTAAGCCTCAGTTACCTCAGTGCGAAAAAACATTAACCATTTTTCTTTGTAAATGTAAGATTGATTGAAGAAGAATTTTCAAAATGCTCGAATGATCTCCACTATTGACTTTAGTTCTGTTTGTTTTTCAACTGTATTTTATTACAAAGAAAACAGAAGTGTTGTAGCTTTGGCTATATAGTTTAATTTACTTAGGTATTTTGCTAATAATTTGCATAGTTAATATTGTTATTTGGTGTTAAGTTTATACAGGTTTTTCAAATGTTATTTAATACATTTATTTTTCCCCCTCAAAATATCTTTTAAACAGTTGTGTTCCGGCGTCGAGCTGGGCCTTGTTTATGAAACAGTCGGCACCGAAATGCAGCGAACAGATATAAACATTCGCGCAACTCAGTTGCTGATCCGGAAAAGCAAATTCCATCCACTGTTGCCTTACCGCAGGGTTTTTGGGGAATCTGTGCAGGACTGTCTTGGTCTGGCAACCAAAAACGCACTTTTTGGTGACATTGTTATGTGCACATCACCTGTGCAGCGCATCCTATAAGCCAGCGCTTTGATGGGCGTAGCCTGTTACTTTCGCTCTCTCCCTCTCTCTCTCTCACGCTCTTCCGGTAGAATTGTCCGTAAGGCCCATACAAGGAAATTCCGCCCCCATTAATGTCAAGTGGACGCATGATCGCAAAAAACTTGCCGAAACTTATGACTAACCGGAAGTAGTATTTTTGACAAAGAAATACTCCCATCAAACGTCCACCTTAACTTTTGAAACTTTGTCCATGTTTAGTATGGGATTCCATGTCTTTAACAGTGTAAAAAGATCAGTATGCATGAAACAGCATTTCACCCCCCCTTTAAATAAGATCCTGCACCTGCAAAAATTTAAATGTCCAAAACAGAAAAGTTTAATCAAAAGCAAATAATGTCTGATTATATAATAATCGAATGCAGAGATGTATGGAGATATGTCTGCAGCCGACACTGATTTAGAAAACACTTGTTTTTTAAGTTTACCTCTATTTTTTTTTTACATTTACTATATTTAATTAGTAATTATGGCTATTTACATTAAATTATTTTAGTTAACAATTAGTTAATGAACTAATAAAATAAAACAAAGATGAAAATAAGATGCTAACTATATATTATAGCATTTCTTGTTCCACCGCAAAGGACCCAGCAAACACTGGTCCGACAGCAACGTCCTGTCCCTGGCCAAAAATAGTCGCAGTAGGACGGCATAAATCTGTAAAAATATGTAAGAATAATTCTTAAAAATGCATTCAGATACATTTGTACATGTCTACAGTTATCTGGGGTTGCATTTATAATTGTTATTTTGCCTTTCAGCTCCGTGTAGTTCAATAATAACCATGTTGCGAATCGGTTGTGAGAGGACGTCACTTAGTGTCCGTGACGTCCAAGTGTGGGACGTCTTTTACACGTGCATTTATAGTCCGTCCTGACCCTTTACGAAATCCTTGTGAAATATGCAAAAGCTGTCCATACAACTTGCATGGTTAATAATGCAATGATTAATTTAATTCTGCCCCAAGTAGTTAAGAGGTTGTGAATAGACGTCCTTTACACGTCTATAGTAAGGTTGTGAATCGACGTCTAGTCAAGACGTATTGTAGAAAATGAAGAGAAAATCTTTATGCAATACAATAAGATTTATATTTACTTTATTTTGTTTAAATAAATTATAATCACAAAGTGCCCAGTACGATTAAGTGATTGCAATGCTTATGCATTTGAGTCATTATTTTAATCAGTTTTATTCGTTGCTATAGTTTTTATGGAATGTATGCACATGTAAAACAGATATTTAGCCAGTCACCATTTATGTCTGAGTTGGAAGTAGATTGCTTGCCAAAACTGTGCTGCCAAGCTGTAGTAACAAAATATTAGGGCTGCACGATTTGGGGAAAATTGCAATTGCGATTTAAAATGTGATTATTGTTATTATATTTTTTTACAAATGAAGTGTGTATATAACATTTTGTGTTTTTATATTAATGTGACTAATAATAATAATTATGATTATTATTACTGCTAAAATATTTTTAAAAATAAGAAATATTACCATTATAATAACATTTTAATAATTACCAATAAAAAAAGAGAACGTCAGAATAAATATAAAAATGTAATACTAATACTAATTATTATTATTATTTTTGTAATATTTTACAGAAAACTTATTTTACAAAAAAAAAAAAAAAAACTGCTGGGTTACCTATTAATATGCAGACAGCCTACATAACTAAAAAACATTAGAAGCTTATTAGAATAATTAGAAACATAAGAGTTATTCTTAAAGTCTGTCTTTAATATGAAATATGAACCTCTTGTGCATCCACTGTGGGGGGAAAAAACTCCTGTACATTGAAGAAAAACATGGATTGTCCAACAAATTTATAATTTTTTTAATTTATTAAGTTTTTAAATGTATGAAGCATTATTTTCTTATTATTGATTACCCAAAAGTTTTTAATTCATACTGAAAGCTAGAGGGCGCCCGAGCGGAAAACGCCACATTTGCCTCAGAGAAGTAATGACGTTCTGTAAACAGAAGATAGAGACGCTTTGATAAAAGATGATGACAATAAACACGACTGCAGCAAAATGTGGTGTATTTGATTTCTTCAAGACGTCAAAGGTATTTTCATAATAATAAAGTGTATTATAATGCAGTGCTGATTGACATAGAATACTATAAAATATCCCATCGTCTGCCTCACTATGATGAGAAGCCACATCAGCTCATAAACACTCGACTGACAATATAACGTAAAGTGAGGTAAAACATGTTACTAAAAGCCTTTGAGCTTTCATAATCGCGCACAAGCCAAATCACGATTGCGGTTCGAAATCGATTAATCGTGCAGCCCTACAAAATATTGCACCTCGCGATATAACAAAATCTTGCGTTAGGATAGATTATCTCGCGAGGCAAATCTTCTGATCCACACTCCTGTCCAGTAGGTGGCGGTAAAGCACCTATAAGCTGGTTTTCCAACCGCCAATAAAAACATAAGAAGAATATTTGGTGTTAACGCGGGTTGCGTCCGAAAACCTAGGCTGCTGAGCAGTGCTGACTCGTTGCCTCGCTGCCTCATCAGACAATGACTTGTAAGGCAATGTTTTGTGCATGAAGGCACCTCATGAAACTAATTTCGGACAGACTTCTAAGGCAGTGTAACAGTTTAATGAGCTACAGCAAAATAGAGAGCGCTTTGGTGAGAACTAAACACATTTAATTACTACAGTAGGGATTTCTCACTAGAAATGATATCAGAAGTGTAATATGTTGGTAAAAATTGTACATTTACAAACAAACTGACCCGCAAACACAACTTCTCTACGGCATCTTTTTTCCCCAGCTCAACTGTCACTGATTGGAAAGCACAGGATTGTGGGATATCAAAGGCAGCGAAGGACACATGTACACCTGCCTTCAAAAATCGATCAGATGAAGGTATCTCAGGAGATAGGAAGTGAAGCAAACATTAGATTCGGACGCAGCTTGATGCCTTCCTGCCTTCAAATGTGTCCTCCGAAGGCAGCTTTTTCCAGGTTTCGGATGCAGCCGCGGTCTCCCCACACTGGTACATTGAACAAGGAGGAACCACAAGGAATTGAGGAGAGAGTTTGTGACTATTTTGTATTAAATATCTACTGCTGGGTAAGTACATTGTGTATTATTACAGTAACGTGATTGAGTTTTACTTGTTTGACACAAAGTAACCGAAAGAAATGACGCCCATATTGTCAACTGAAATTTAGCTTGGCTAATATTATCTAGTAAGCTAAAAGTTACTTTAAACTTATACAAGGGTATACCATAGTATGTTTAATGACAATGATGTTAAATGTTAAAGTCAAAGTTATTACTGTAACTTGGTAATGCAGACTTTTTAGAGTTTCTTCCAGGAAGTAAATTATCTGAAAGAGACTGAAGTGTTTAGCTGGATTTGAACATGTACGTTTTCAGTAATGTTAACTGCTTAAAAATATTTTGTAATTTTAGAATTGCTAAACATGTCATCTGAGTACCAAAAGAAGTGGAGACGACGGAGGGCAAGGGTTGATGCCTTAGTGGAACATGGCAGCAGTTCTGAATCCGAGGGGTCAGTGGAGCCAGGCTTGGCGGGGGAGGGCAGTCCACTCGCGGAGGGATCAACATATGACGAATTACATCCATTGCATCCAGGGCTGTAGTTCTTCTATCAGCACAGTAGCAGTGTCCGTTATGGATGATACTGATGAACACTATTCTACTACAGATTCTACTGACACAGAGTGTGAGCATTTGGATGAGACTTCACATTCAACAGATGAAACGCCTTCTCTCCATGTAGACTTGGCTAGTTGGGCTACTGCTACAAATTAGACCCTCAAGACACTAAATGAGCTGCTTTGTGCTCAGATGCTATGGCCATAGACTTCCCAAAGATGCTAGAACCCTTCTTGATACACCACAAGGAGTGCCAGTTCAAAATAAATGCAATTGAGTGTTACCTTCTTGAACACATTTCAAAAGAGACACTGCCAGGAAAAGTTGAACTGTGTTTTAATGTGGATGGCGTGCCATTCTTTAAATCAAGCAAAATGTGTTTCTGGCCCATTCTTGTTCAAATTCCAAACTGTCAGCAATTTATTGTAGCTCTGTTTTATGGGTCCAGCAAGCCTGACCCTGTTGAGGAGTTTTTAGAAGATTTCTTGGAGGAGTTGCAACCGTTCATCCAAAATGGTGTTTCATTCCAGAATTTGGTTCACACCGTTTCAGTGAAGGCAGTCATCAAGTCAGGTCATTTTTAAAATGTATAAAAAGTCACAATAGTCTGAATGGATCTTAGCGATGTGTTGCAGTAGCACAAATGATCGAAAGGAGGGTAGTTTACTTGATGAAGGGTCCTTCTGAAGGTAGAACAGATAAGGTATTCAACCGAGCTGGATACCTTGACCATCAAAAACAAATATCACCTCTTGTTAGAGCTGGTATTTTGTGTGTGAAACAGTTCCCCCTTGATTACATGCACCTAGTTGGTCTTGGAGCCATGAAAATGCTGTTGACATACTTGTGGTGTGGCCCAGTTATCTGTCGACTGAGTAAGGCTCAGAGAGAGCAAGTAGAAATGAATATTACTCAGTAGAAACGAGCTTTGCAGTAGAAGTATGGAAGACTTGGATAGGTGAAGGATGTTCTTCCTAATCTTTAAGGATGTGCTTCCTAACCAGTACCACCACTTTCTTTCTTTGAGTGTTGGTATGAGCATTCTTTTGGATGAATCTGATGAGAAGAGAGAGTCCTACCTTGGATATGCACACAACATTCTTGAGCATTTTGTGGATACATCTGTGGATTTTTATGGACCCACCTTTCCAACATACAACATTCATTCCATCAAACACTTGTCAGATGATGCTGCAAACTTCCACAGCTCGCTGAACGATTTCATGTTTCCCGTTTGAGAACCACTTGCAGGTTATCAAAAAAATGGTGCGAAAGTGGCAAACAACCGCTAGTGCAAGTCACAGAGACTTGCTGAAAGACAAAGTACTGAAAGACATGCCAGACGATCCCGAAGTAAAACTAAGCTAACAGCAAAGATGCCTGACAACTGTGTTCCTAATGGATAATGCAGTGGGATTTATTCAGGAGAAACGAAGCGATGGAACACTAAGGATGGATGTGTTTAGGGAAACTGACTGTTACTGTCTTTTTGAAAAGCCATGCAACTCAAAGCTCTTCAACATTATGTTTGTCAGCACAGCAGTGACTTTACAATGGCAAAGCGAATACTGACAAAGAGAATGCGTCTAAAAAAAAGGCTGTGTGTCTTCCTTACAAACAAGGTTTCGCTATATTCCCTCTGCTGCACAAACCAGAATGACTAGACTTGGTAATAACTTTTTTTTTTTGAAATACTTTCACTGTTACTCCAGTAAGGTTTGAAAAGGTACCTAACAGAGATAACATTAAATCCACCTGATGGTTTTAATCTTGTGGTTAACGGTGGTTAAGCATGATCTGACTTGGGTGTAATTCATACAACAATTAAACATTTTTTGTATATACTACGATTACTACCATGTATGATGCAAAATTATGTCCGATTGCTTTTATACTATTGGAATAAATGGACAGAATTTAGTGTGCTGAAATTTAAACTTTCCTGTTTTACACTGTAGGTAATGGACAATCAGGGCAAAACAAAAAGAACGAGAAAGAGGAAAGTCTTCCATGACTTTGTTAATGGTACATAATTATTTGGGGCTTCAAAACCGCTTTAGATTATCATTTGTTAAGGCAGTCTTGCACTGTCTTTCATATGTGAACCTGAAACTGTCACACAAACTTTTTTCTATTTTATTCAATTTAGACTTGGACCTCCAAAACAACAGTGATGTGACTGACATTGACTCAACTCAGCACAGTCAAACTCTCCCGCCAGTCAAAAAACGTGAGTTGACAACTTTTATTATGTCATTGTCAGTGTTGGGGGTAATGAGTTACAAAGTAATGAATTACAGTAACGATATTACTTTAACAAAAGTAATATCGTAAGAGTCGTTAGAGTAACAAAGTAAAGTAAAGCATTACACTAAAAATATAGGTAACTACACTACTTTACTAGACTATAGGAACGCGCTTTCATGCGTTACCCGAGTCGTGTGTGAAGTCTTGATCTGTTTACGTGCTTCGAGCATACTGCGTGCGCTTGCCTGGGCAACGTTGCCATAGAGATCGTTTTGAGTGACGTAGCTCCTGTTGCGAGAAGAGAGAGGGAGACGGGGACAGTGGCGATCTTCAGATTACTTTTCTACTGTCCAGTGATAATTTGGAAAGAAAACAGAATGTAAGCTTACATGTAAATATAGCAATGAATGCAACCTTAATTGCGTGGAGAGGGCTAATTAAATGCAACAATGCTGGATGTTTTCTTTTTTATTCCTTTGCGCTACTTTTCTTTCGTTTTTAATGTAAACATTACCAGACCGTTTGACTGTTGCACTTGCATATCTTCCATACGTTTGCATAGTATCGTGCATGACGCGGCTTAAGCCGGCTTCACACTGCACGCGTAAGCAGCGCGCATTTTTTTCGGCGCTCATGTTAACAGATGAGTGCATTCACACCGGCAGCAGAGGCAGCGCAGCAGCGCGTAGCAGGAGCAGAGCAGAAGCGTCAGTGCCACAATCGTTTCGGCACCAGCTCTATTTTTGACGCGCTGCTCACGATGAATTAAAGCCACAGTGCATTGTTCTGATCAAAATTAACCTGGTTAACATGAAATATAACACATTTAACCATGAAATAATTTAGTGAAGTGTTCAGTGTGTTTCTCAGTCACCATATGACATCCGGCACTGTGGGGAAAAAAAAGTTCTACACAAAAAACGTGTAGTCACAGCCATAAGTCACAGCCATAAGTTTTTGCCTGAATTACAAAACTACTTTTTAAATAATGTATGCCAGTTTAGCTTAAATTAAACATGAATTAAATTATGTATATATTATAACTATATGCTGGCATAAAAACAGAAACGATAAACAAAAGCACATGGTGTCACAGGCAGTGTTCTTCAGAGTGCACCTGGAAAGACATGACACTCGTCTCGTGGAGGTTGAGAAGCATACAGTTCTCCATGATCCACACTATTTGCTTTATAAAGACATGCAAGTGAAGGAAAAAGCATGGGAGGAAGTTGGTGAGCGGCTCTTGGTGCTGATGGTAAGTCATTTTAAAGTGTTTTTGACAATCTTTTGTTGTCTCACGAACGAACAACTAAATATGGATAGCTAAATAGAATATACACACATTAATATAGCACACATACAGTATAGACATGTAGATAGACTATGATGTGCGTTATTTTGTCATTAAAAAAAACGTTTTTAGATAATTTGCTCATTTAGCCTACAATATATAATTAAGAAGTTTCCTCTTAGTTATTACAGTAATTTATGAATATCTTTAAGAGGTTTATGATGGGTAATGTGTGTAAATTTGATGCCTATCCAATATTTCAAGACAATTTCCTGAAGTTTTTTTTTTAGCAGTGTGCTTTTCATGGACATATAGTGCGATGGCCTTTCTTCTATCAAAAACTCGCACTAAACGAAATAAAAAAACATCAGAAACAAGTGAAACGATTTTTTAAAATAAAATTAGCTTCATGATAAATCTTTGCTTTATTTCCATTTCAAATACATTAAAGAGAAATGCAAACTTATCCATTATAGAGTACTCTCTACACAACTGCGCGCGACAAACGCTGCCTGTGTGAAAGGAAAAAGTGCGCGCGCTGCTACTGCTTTACACACTCGCTGCTTCAGCGCTGCCTACGCCCTGCTTACGCGTGCAGTGTGAAGCCGGCGTTAGGCACTCAAGATGAAAAAATCTAATCTCTAGACATGCATAACGCATTTTAACCGCAAAACCGCGACCTGTGAATGGCCCTAGACTGATTAAGAGATAAACAGCACATTTTTATTTTAGTGCTTTTATTTAAACAGTCAGCTTGCCTTATACATTCAGTTTACTGCATCAACAACAAACCAAAGAGGGCGTTTCAATTGAACTAGGCGTTGCATTTTAAACACTTCTACGTTATTTTCTAGCTCTGTCCATGTAATAAATGCACGTTCTTAAATGAGTGAGTTTTCAACTTTATCTTAAATAATTGGCCTTAAATAGCCTTTATTCTCTCTCTTAAACACAAAGTGACCTTTTATATTTTTCATTGACCGTTTGTGGATTTTACATGAGGCATATTTCTTTGTGCAGACAGGGATATTGTTCTTTCATATGGTTTTACATGCCATTTTGTAAACATTTATACAATAAACACTACTGACAGGCTAAGTGATGATAGGGCTATGATGTCTGTCCATAGGCCTAATTAAAAAACGGGAAAGTAAAGTAATACGTAGTGAAGTTACTTTTCAAATGCAGTAACTAGTGAAGTAATCTCATTACAATTTACAGAAGTAACTAGTAACTAATTACTTTTTTTCAGTAACTACCCCAACACTGGTTATGACTATATGAATGTTGCAATGCGTAAATATAAGATGCCTGTTGCATAGTCATTCTTAGCTTTAAAGCCCAGGATACAACGTTTTAGAAGAAGGTGAAGCATGCTCAGTGACACTGTAAAAAGAAAATGGCCAGAATTGTGTTCATGTAATACATGACAGAATCGCTGACTGGACAGGAAGATTTATGTTGTAAATCATGCAATCAGTAGGCCTACACTGCATTCAAGCCAATTGAATTCCAAGAATTCAAAGCTCAGCAGATTTCTGCAGCAGATTTTTCCACTCTTCATTCTAAAACGTTGTACTTGTTGCATACATTTCTTTCAATTCAGCAGATTTTCTCCCAAAACCAGCAAAAAAACATGGTATTAATTCCATGTGGGCCTATCACAGTTGCATTGTCCTTAGTTTTGAACAGATGACTTAAGACTTAAGCTATGCCGGTGAAAAAGTCATACTATGAAATATATTAAAAATATACTTGAAATTCAAGTAGTATGCTTACAATACATTTGTATTTCCAACATGCTTATTTGAAGTGCATTAAAAATATATTGAATTGCATTTTTTCTAAAATATATATATATATATATATATATATATATATATATATATATATATATATATATATATATATATATATATATATATATATATATATATATATATATATATATATATATATATATATATATATATATATATATAATATATATGCTTAAATATACTTTTAAGAAATATGCTTAACACAAGCACACTTATTATATTTCTAAAAAGTATAGAAATACATTGGTAATAAATATATGCTTTAATTACACTTAAGAAATATGCTAAACACAAGCATACTTTTAATATATTTATAAAAAGTATACTAGAAATGCATTGGTAATAAATATATGTTTGACAACAAATTTATAGAAATAAATAAAACAATAAGTAGAATTTACTCAATTTTTATTTTGCAATTTTTTTTCAAGTAAATGTAACACCTAAGGAAATTAAGGAAATCTTAACTAAGCTGTATATATTAAATACTTAATTAAATATAATTAAGTAAATCTATTGACTCTTTTTAATGCATTTTACTTGTTTTATACAGTGCTGGTTATTACCATATTTTATAATAATTTAAATCACTGATCCTTTTAATACAGTTTACTTGTTTTATGCAGTGCTGGTTATTTTAAATTAAATTAAATGTTGCTTTTATAATGTGACAAAATAATACTTTGACAATGTGCAGTTAAGGGTAATTTATTGACAAGAAATAAAAAAATAAGCACATACAGAAACATGTAGCTAAAGTTTCATTCAGGTTTAAATGTTTAAGATAGCATCTTAATCTCTATCAAAACATTTTGAAAGCATTTAAACATAAGAAATTTGCATGCAACTAATACAAGTGTAAAGGTTACACACAACATTATGGATGTCACAGGGTACAGGTTCTCTCAAGGGTACAGTACTCCACACACAAAAAAACAACAAAAAAACAAGACAGATAATCGCTTTTGGATGGAAACATGTAAAGTCAGTCAAGTTACTTATAAGTATCAAAACATTAACAGACTAGCGTTACGATTAAAGCCAATAAAGGGAGAGTTCACCCAAAAATATAAATTTGATGTTTATTTGCTTTCCCCCAGGGGATCCGAGATATAGGTGACTGTTTCTTCAGGAGAACACAAATGAAGATTTTTAACTCCAACTGCTGCAGTTTGTCAGTCGTATAATATGTTTGAATGGAAACAATATCTATGAGAGCAAAAAAACATGCATAAACAAATCCATATTAAACCCTGCGCCTCGTGACGACACCAAGATGTCCTAAGACACGGAGCACCAGAAGTGATCTCTCACACATACAGTCTTGTTCAAAATAATAGCAGTACAATGTGACTAACCAGAATAATCAAGGTTTTTCGTATTTTTTTTATTGCTACGTGGCAAACAAGTTACCAGTAGGTTCAGTAGATTCTCAGAAAACAAATGAGACCCAGCATTCATGATATGCACGCTCTTAAGGCTGTGCAATTGGGCAATTAGTTGAATTAGTTGAAAGGGGTGTGTTCAAAAAAATAGCAGTGTGGCATTCAATCACTGAGGTCATCAATTTTGTGAAGAAACAGGTGTGAATCAGGTGGCCCCTATTTAAGGATGAAGCCAACACTTGTTGAACATGCATTTGAAAGCTGAGGAAAATGGGTCGTTCAAGACATTGTTCAGAAGAACAGCGTACTTTGATTAAAAAGTTGATTAGAGAGGGGAAAACCTATAAAGAGGTGCAAAAAATGATAGGCTGTTCAGCTAAAATGATCTCCAATGCCTTAAAATGGAGAGCAAAACCAGAGAGACGTGGAAGAAAACGGAAGACAACCATCAAAATGGATAGAAGAATAACCAGAATGGCAAAGGCTCAGCCAATGATCACCTCCAGGATGATCAAAGACAGTCTGGAGTTACCTGTAAGTACTGTGACAGTTAGAAGACGTCTGTGTGAAGCTAATCTATTTTCAAGAATCCCTCGCAAAGTCCCTCTGTTAAAAAAAAGGCATGTGCAGAAGAGGTTACAATTTGCCAAAGAACACATCAACTGGCCTAAAGAGAAATGGAGGAACATTTTGCGGACTGATGAGAGTAAAATTGTTCTTTTTGGGTCCAAGGGCCACAGGCAGTTTGTGAGACGACCCCCAAACTCTGAATTCAAGCCACAGTACACAGTGAAGACAGTGAAGCATGGAGGTGCAAGCATCATGATATGGGCATGTTTCTCCTACTATGGTGTTGGGCCTATTTATCGCATACCAGGGATCATGGATCAGTTTGCATATGTTAAAATACTTGAAGAGGTCATGTTGCCCTATGCTGAAGAGGACATGCCCTTGAAACGGTTGTTTCAACAAGACAATGACCCAAAACACACTAGTAAACGGGCAAAGTCTTGGTTCCAAACCAACAAAATTAATGTTATGGAGTGGCCAGCCCAATCTCCAGACCCTAATCCAATTGAGAACTTGTGGGGTGATATCAAAAATGCTGTTTCTGAAGCAATACCAAGAAATGTGAATGAATTGTGGAATGTTGTTAACCCTTAAAGACCTAGAACATTTTTGGGGCGCCTGATGTGCCTCTACTTTTCTTTGTTTTTCTCCCCCATTCTAGCAGTTAGCATCAAGTGCTATATATCATTTTAAACAGGAGAACTTGAAGTTTCCATCTAGCTCATTTGATGTCCCAATTTTACATTTATTTATTCTGAGAATGGATTCAATTAATATAATTTCAAGAAAAATGGCAGCAAAAATGTGATGTTTTTAGTGTGAACTCGAACAGAACTTCATAAAGTTTGGATTTTTTTCCTTTAGAAAGTTAGACTTGGTTGTTTTACACTTCCAGATTAAATTTTGTCTACATGTAACAATCCCTCAGCAAGTTATAGCCATTTATTATAACATTATTCTAGGCGTTTCTAGGTTTTTGTGTGAAAACAGGTGTATTTTATTTACTGATAATGTGTCCTAAAAAGTTCAAGTAATAAAGTAAATAGAAAGATTGTTATATAATAACAACACTGAAACAAACATTTTTCTTCAGAGAAATATATTATAATTTGGGCATGAAAAACAAACGCAAACAATACATCAAGTTGTGACAAGAAACCGTGAAATAAAATATACTGCGGCTACTTTTACATGTGGGCGGCTATTTTCATAAACGGACATTTCAACTTCTCTGCACATAATCTTCTCAAACACAAATTGAGGAAAATATAATAGTGAAAATGTGTAAAACACAAACTACATACGAATAGAGATATATACTGACTGTGTGCTGTGATCTGAGAGAGAGCGCTTTGCACGCGTTTATTACGGTTTCATGATGCATGCAAATTCACACCCACGTTCATTTTTCAGAGAAACGTGATTCGTGGTTCAAAAGACCAAACACTGTGTTTATTGGTTGAGTTGATGAAAGTTTCAACGAATCTGGGCACAGGGGGGTGGGACTAATAAAAAAAAAATCTGTTTGGCTCAGGGGAACAACCCACTTGTGTTTCCTGGACAAATCAATGCTGCATATTTTGATGACGCATCCACGCTGACTATGGAGCCTCTGAATGATCAATCGCGAAACATATTATACCTATGGAAAGGGGAGATTCTCCTCTTTACTGTGCAGTTTGCAGCATACAGATTGGATCAGCGATTAAAAAGTTATTAAACATTTTGGAACGATAGTTATTTTTAGTCAATGCTGCATATTTTAATGACGCATCCACGCAGACTATGGAGCCTCTGAATGATCAATCGCGAAACATATTATACCTATGGCAAGGGGAGATTCTCCTCTTTACTGTGCAGTTTACAGCATACAGATTGGATTAGCGGTTAAAAAGTTATTAAACATTTTAGAACGATAGTTATTTTTAGCCGCGGGCGGCTGTCTCGGTCTTTAAGGGTTAAAGAATCATGGAGTGGAATAACAGCTGAGAGGTGCCACAAGTTGGTTGACTCCATGCCACACAGATGTCAAGCAGTTTTAAAAAACTGTGGTCATTCAACTAAATATTAGTTTAGTGATTCACATGATTGCTAAATCCCAGAAAAAAAAATGTTTGTACAAAATAGTTTTGAGTTTGTACAGTCAAAGGTAGACACTGCTATTTTTTTGAACACACCCCTTTCAACTAATTGCCCAATTGCACAGCCTTAAGAGCGTGCATATCATGAATGCTGGGTCTCATTTGTTTTCTGAGAATCTACTGAACCTACTGGTAACTTGTTTGCCACGTAGCAATAAAAAAAATACGAAAAACCTTGATTATTCTGGTTAGTCACATTGTACTGCTATTATTTTGAACAAGACTGTATCTCTACGCTAGATTGTGTACATTGACCTCAAGTGATCGTATGCTGAAGGCTATTGGATGTCATAGTCGACGTAATCAATTATATAAAAATTGTTGGGTTTCTCGCAGAAGCCGATCGTTGTGTGTCTTAGAACATCAATGTGTCGTCAAAAGCTGCAGGGTTTGATATGGATTTCTCCGTGCATATTTTATGAACTCTTATGGATTTTGTTTCCATTCACATGCATTATATGACTGACAGACTACAATGGTTGGAGCTAAACATATTTTGTGTTCAACTAAAGAAACAAAGTCGCTTATATCTTGGATGCCCTAGAGGTAAGCAGAAAAACATCACATTTTCATTTTTAGGTTTATACCTTTAACCAAGCCACCAAATCAACTGTATCATAGAGTAGACTTCAGGACAACCATAAGTTGGTCTCTCACTTCTGTCCCTTGCAACCAGTTTACATCAAATGCACAAAGGACTGGATTCACATGCTAAATATTCTGAAATTAAGAAAAAAAGACAAAGACAATAATCAGTAAACAGTAGGGGTGTCAACAATAATCGATTCGGCGATGCATCGCGATGCGGGGCATGAACGATTCAGCATCGATGCGGCAAAGTGCCATAATCGATTATGTCACTGTTTATTTTCTGGCGGACGATAAAGTTGTGAAGTTTCAAATACTTCCGGTTCCGAGATAACAACAACAACAAGGAAGATGGCTGAGGCGGAGGGAGATGACCGCGATAGACGGGTTATTAAAAACGCGCTAACGACCCGAGGTGTGTAGGATTGTACGTATATTTTTTTTGCACAATAATCAATGAATCTATAATGACGAAAAACGCCGCAATTCACCTTTATTCCACAAGGTGGCAATGTCTGATACGCAATGATGAAGTGACGTTTCACTCATAGTTACCTCTGACAGAAAACGAAACCATAATCTGCAAAACTTGAAATGGCTCAGTGATTTACCGCAGAAAGCAAGTACTAAACACAATCATATGTTAGTGTCACTGTCTCTTGATGATGGATGTGGTCAAGAAGCTGTCAGTGATCAAAATATTGATTTTGAAGACATTGAAAATGAGTTTTGAGAATATGCTGGAGATCGCGAATATGAGCAGATGCTGAATATGGTAAATGAGCTCTGACGAGGTCATATGATGATGGTATTAAGCATCTGCTCAAACTGAATCCTTGCAAGCTCCAAAAGGTAACGAAATAGGTTTTTATTTTATTCTTCTGTAGCTGCTACTCTAAAATCAGGAGTTGTATATATTATCACGACAGGTTGAGGTCTATCCATGTTAAATATAGATCTGGGTCGCTAACGACCTGAATATGTAAGAATGTTTGGTGAAACAGTCATGCATTTAAGGGCTAATTGCATTTTATTTAATTACGTTTTATTTTATTTAATAACTTTTATGTCAAAGATACAGGAGACACATAGCAGCCAATACAATCTGTTGTTTAATATCTGCTTGTATTGCCTCATGACTGATGAAAAATTTGCTTTGTGTGCAGTAGAATTTTGATGCATCACAATGCATCGTAGAATTGAATTGAATCGAATCGTTACCTGGTGAATCGTAATCGAATCGAATCGTGAAGGAAGTGCCAATGCACACCCCTAGTAAACAGCAAATATTTTAATATTAATATTTGCATTCACATCATTACTTTCACTAATTTGATGATGAAAAATAATTTTGAAACTGCTGAAACATCTCTAACATAAAAAAACAAGCCCATGCAGAGCGTCTGTGAGTTTTACATTTGTTTGCTGTTTAGTCTGTCGACCAGAATGTCATAACGCAAAGCGTGTTTAAAAAAATGATCAAAAGAACTCAACGAAACGTCATCATAACTATCTAACGTACGGAATCAGATAAGACACATTACAACATCTTGCATTAATGTAATACGAGGTTCTCGTCGCCATTTCCTCACAATAATGCTAGCATGTAATGCACAACATGAGAAATATACCCTGACCACGGATTAAGGATTTGTTCTCTCGGTTTACTCAGTCGTGTCCACATTGTACTAATTTCTTCAACTTAACAAAAGCTAATGTTATACTGCTAACATTCTAGGAATTTAGCTCGTCATTAAAAACACTCAAACTGTTGAAATATACAGAATTAGGTGATGACAGCACAACCATTGCATGAAATTACATTTACTGAATAAAATAAAACTAAAAATCGATTATATAATGCTGTTTATTGCTTACCTGTCGAGACCATGGTCGAGACTTGAGTGCAGGGCAGATCAGAGAAGCCCTCAGCGGTCGCGGTTCTATCCACGCATGCGCAGCTTCCTTGCTCCAAGACGACGTACATTTTACTTGATTTTTTTTTTTAAATAGCTTAATGTACTTTATTCATTTGTGTAAATATGCCAGAAAGTCACAAGTGAAATGTACTTGTCTGTTGGATGTGTAATATTTACAAGTAAAAATTGAGTACATGTTTAGATTTTACTTAAAACTCTAGAGATTTCACTTTTATAAGATTATTCGAAGCAAAATATGCATAATTTGTCCTGTTTTATTTACTTTGCCATAAAATCATTTTTTACAGTGTACTTTTAGTGAAGTTTTAGTGTATTTATGCAATATACAGCTCTGGAAAAAATTAAGAGATCACTTAACATTGAGAAATCAATATTATATATATATATATATATAATATTGATTTCTCAATGTTAAGTGGTTAAAAAAACACTGCAATATGCATACTTATTAATATGTTGTTCACTTTTACTTCTTTAAAGGTTGTTGTCCAATACATGATACGTTTAACGGGCTAATTCTAAAATGTTAAGGATTTTAACATCATATTTGAAATGCATAAGCACCAATCTATACAGACAACAGTGATCATAAATTAAAAATCTTTAATAAAAATCTCTGTTTTTACTTGTTTAAGGCGAGACACTACAGGTGAATAGGGATTTTTTTTTTAATTACAAGATATCACTATGAAACTTTTCCAGTTGATTACAGGCATAAACATAAGAAAAAAAACATATTACAAGTTTTGTATAAAATGTTTTAATATGCAAATGAGACCTTGTATAATTAAATATGCGCTTATTTGCATATATTTCCTAAAGCTAAATCTGGAAATTGGAAAGGACCAGGCTCATAACTCTTGATTATATTTGTTGACATATTAGATGAGAGGGCTTTTACACAGGGGATTCTGGATATCTAATTTTGTGCTTTAGTTAATTATAGAATCAATATAGGCATTATATCAACAAATTCCTCTGTAAAAGCCTTCAGAATAAAGTTAAGTATAAGACTGCAAAAGTTGGTGCTTGTAGATGCTATTGAAGTGGAAATATCTAACTCTGAGTGTGAAAAAAAACCCTCATTTTGAGAAAACTGGCTTTAAAGTTTTGTATTGTATAATTGCATAAATTTCACCCAACCTAAAAACAAAATATATATTCACTAAAATTATATCAGCAGTGTATAACATTTAAAACACTTGTGAAATTAATAAACTAATCAATTATTAATAGCAAAAGCCTTACGCTGAAGAGAACTACCTTAAACACACATCACAACATTCACAAAAACAGCAAAAAACAGTCCCTGTTTGCTGTATGTCCATATATAACTATTTGAATCTAATTCTGACAGGATTTTGTCATCTAATCTGTTGTTGTTTACTTTCTTTTTATCATCTCTTGCTACTATGTCCTTTCTGTGAACGTTTATGAGCGGATTTCGCCGTTGTCTGCGTTTTCTCTCAGGCGGAGAATATACAAGAAAGCGGCGGCACGTATGACGTAGTGTGAAATTCACATCGGCCAATCAGATGTGATTTTCGGCTGCAAACCAACTCGAGGTTGGTTTAACAAAGGAAATGCCCATATTTGGATCAGATAGTCTCATACACAGTGCTGAGAGCTTTATAATGATACAAGGCATGACATGTTTGTGAATGGAGACAGCACGGGAGCTCACGTTAGAATAACTTTTGATGATTTCGGGTAGAAATCTAAAGGCGCAAGTTGACAAAATATTGTGAATTAACCATATTAATGTGTAATGTCGACATATTTTTTATTTTGACATGAAAGCTTACTTGTTAAGGGAGCAAACTGGCCCAAAATCTCAAAATTGACCACTGCATGAAAAAACAACGATGTTTTCACCTGCCGTGTCTCGCCTTAAATTCAAACACATATGATTAACCCTGATTGGTTCCAGAGCTTTTGAACGACTCTGATTGGTTCTCATAATAATGAGCTCTCCACAGAGATTCTGTTTATCAGATATGCTGTGCGTTGGTGCCATAGACCGTAAAAAATATGGACGACGCGACATCATCCGTTTCCACTTGGCAGATTTGAAGCTTTCAGGCGGCCTGCACGGCGCTGACACATGGGACCGAGTCTGCGCAGTAGATATTTCGGGACTAGGGATGGCGAAAACTAAAAAATGTCTTGATCTACCACCAAGCCTAATTAGCCAGTTGAAACCGGTTAACCGATTAGTTTAAAATATGCTGCACTAATTGAAATAACAGCCGAGAGCCTGCAATTTTGCAGCTCTGTCGCATCTCTCTATGATCTCTCTGCCGCTCTGCCTCCCGATCTCTCTCTCACACACTCGCTCACACACACACACAGTCCTGGCGCCGCCACCTCCCTTCCACTCACGTCACTTTTTTAAAATCCTCTACAGCGCGTAACATAAGTCCCGCAAACGCAGCACTGAGAAGCTTGTTTGTAATCAACAAACAAATGGCTCCTTAGTTTTGAAATGGTTTGAGTACAAGGGGATCACGTTGAAAATAAAGGCATTTGTAACATTGCTGCGGCTCGTTTAAGAAAATGACAGATCCGAAGAGACGCCACTTTAGTTTGAGGTAGTGCTAACAATAATAAAGATGATTATCAACACCTAAAGTGTTACCACTGATATGTAGATGTAATATATTTCCAAATGTAAGCCCATCTTATGCGGAATGCACGCTTCATACTGTTGTCTGCCCTGGATCTAACCTTGAGTGTTTTAGCCTGTTTACTTTTTGCAAACCTTGTGAGCGTGCAAACACAAACATTTTTATTGGTTTAAGTACAAACAGGGAAGAGAAGACGTCGATCTCAGCTGTCAATCATGACGTCACACCCCCCGTTTTTATAGCATCAAATAACTAACTAAAACTAAACTTATTTTAAAACTGAACACTTGAAATGAAATAATCGTGATAACTGCCTTTATTGACATAAACCAGGGGTGGAGAACCTTTTTTGACTAAAGAGCCATTTTTTTTATTTTTGGTTAATGCATTTTTTCAAAAGAGTCACAGTAAAAAAAAAAAGACACGGAGAGCTTTTTATGCTATTAGGAGAAATATACAAATTGACATCCCAATCAGAATCTAGCTAAAAATAATGAAGACCGTAATAGAGCCCATCGCGCTGTACGGGAGTGAAGTCTGGGGTCCGCTCTCAGACCAAGAGTTCTCAACATGGGACAAACACCCAATAGAGACTCTGCAGACCGAGCTGTGCAAAATCTTGCTACGAGTTCAGCGCAAAACCCCAAATAATGCCTGTAGAGCAGAATTAGGACTATACCCCCTGGTAATAACCATTCAAAAAAGAGCCATTTAATTCCATGCCCACTTAAAAAGTAGCGATAAACAGACCCTCCATCACAAAGCCCTGACCTACCGAGAGCTGAAGCCAGAGAACAACGCCCTCGGCCGACTGGTCTTAGAGCTGACGTCACAAACTGACAATAAAAACATAGCCAGACCAAACCAAATCATTAAAACACAAAAAGAAAAATACCTCAAACATTGGACAGTTGCAACAGAGAAACAGAGTAAATTGGAATGCTATTTGGCCCTAAACAGAAAATATGAATTGGCAGGATACCTGAGTAAAGTGAGCGACCCTAAGCTGAGGAAAGTCCTGAGCATGTACAGACTCAGTGAACACAGTCTGAGCATAGAGACAGGCAGACACAGACAGACCTGGCTGCCGAATGAAGAGCGACTGTGTCCTCACTGCACAGAGAAGCAGCTGGAAACAGAGCTACATTCCCTGACATTCTGCCCCAATTATAAAAACATTAGAGACACATTCTATCCCCTTTTCACAACCCATCAGAAAGACTTCCTTCAATTATCAAATATGGACAAACTCCCACTCCTGCTCGGAGAAAGCCCAGCGAACCCAAACCTGGCTGCCAGATACGTGAAGTCCTGTCACGACAAAAGAGCCTCCAGCAGGACAGAGCTAACCACTTTATAAATATTAGAAGATTGGACATTTTTATTGCTATGTTTATTTTCATGTAATTTTATTTGTATTATTTATTTCGTATAGTGTTATGAATGCTTTGGCAATGTCAAGATTTCCTTCACCATGCCAATAAAGCTATTTAAATCTGAATCTGAGAGAGAGAGAGAGAGAGAGAGAGAGAGAGAGAGAGAGAGAGAGAGAGAGAGAGAGAGAGAGAGAGAGAGAGAGAGAGAGAGAGAGAGAGAGAGAGAGAGAGAGAGAGAGAGAGAGAGAGAGAGAGAGGTTTAACAAAACTTTATTGTATCACAAAACCATTCATTACACTTTCACTTCAACATAACCTCAATTTAACTACACTTAAAAAAATAAAAATAAAATATTTAAAAATGTAAAATTAACACTCCATCATCAACTTCACACAAAACATTTCCAACAGCCCAAATGTTTGAAAATTCTAATACATTATTAACCATATTAAAATATGAAAATTCAACTTTAACTCGAGCAGCAACCAACCCTTTCAATACCATCTCTACATCAAGTGATCCAGTACCTAATATTTTATTCCTCCTGGTTATCCATATTGCCATCTTTGCTGATCCTAATAGATAATTTACTAAACACACTTTTTTCCGTTCCTGAGTGTTATATTTCAGACCACTAATAAAATCTTTATGAGAAAAATTCACTCCAAAACCTTCATACCAACTTCTTAAAAAATCAAAGAGACCTCCTAACCTCTCACAGTGAATGAACAAATGATCTACAGTTTCATCCATTCCACAAAAGGGACAAGATTTCGGTACTTCTGGATTCAGGTGCGCCACGTGTCTGTTCGTTGCTATGATACCATGAATGAGTCTCCACTGTAGATCAGCTGTACGTTTCTCTATAGGAGGCTTGTACAGTGATCTCCAGCAACCCCTGAAGTCTGGCCCAAATAAATCTGACCACCTCCATGCCCTGACTTTCTTCAAAACAAGCCAATGGGACACCTTGACACACGCAGAATATATGGCTTTTTTGCTAATGTCCTGAAAATCTCCCAATTCTGGTGTTTTAAAAGTCAATATTGATCCACTGTCTTCTTGGTACTCCTCCTTTGGTGCAGCAGACACTGAAATCAATGGAAACTCGTAGACTTTCCCTCTGTCTTGTCCTTGCTGAAATTCTAAAGCTTCTCGGCAGACTCCTGGTAAAACTGCAATCACTTCCTTCAGAAGCTGAGACAAGAGTCTTAAAGAGTTTATTCCAGTCTCTTCCTGTAGTGATTCTGCGGTTTTCCACCCTTTGTCATCTCTGAGGTTCTCTACTTTTGTACAACCAGCTCTAATCAGACAGTTCCTCAATCCTCCTGAAGACAGACATTTTGTCTGGATAAGTGAATTGTGAAACAGAGGTTCCCCCATAATCCAGCCCTGTGGTTGATCAATTTCTCTGCTTACAGAAAAAGTCCTGTTCCACGTTCGTAGCATGGAATTATAAAATGGAGTCATATTTTTCAAGTCCAGCTCATTCGTTTTTATTAAAAACAATTGCTTATCATATTTAAGACTTGATGTCCTTCTCAGCAAAGCACACGCCACATTGCTCCACTCTGTCTCCTCCGCATACAGCAACCTCTGTGCCGCTTGTAAACGAAATGTGTTGATCCGACTTCTAATGTCCACAAGGCCTTGTCCACCTTCCTGAACTGACAAATACAAAACAGGCCCAGGCAGCCAGTGTTGGCCTGACCAGAAAAAATCCACCAACTTCCTCTGGATATCTTTAATCAGTCCATCAGGTGGCTCTAGCACATTCAGCCTGTGCCATAACATGGAGGCAGCCAAATTATTTATGACCAAGACTCTACCCCTGTAGGATAGTTCAGGTAATAGCCATTTCCATTTAGACAACTTGGCTAACACCCTATCCAGCATGCCTTCCCAATTCTTTTTCCTATAATTCTTAGACCCAAAGTAAACTCCTAAAATTTTAATACCTTTTCCCCACTTTAGACCTCCTGGAATTTTTGGTAACCCACCATTACTCCAATCCCCCATAATGAACCCCTCACTCTTTCCCCAGTTAACCTTTGCAGAGGAAGCTTTTTCAAACAGGTCTAAGCTCTTACAGAGAGTATGAACGTCTTCCTGCCCAGTTATAAAAACAGTTACATCATCTGCATATGCTGATACAGAACATCTTAACTGTTTTGAAACAAAAACACCATTCAATTTACTTCTTAAATCACCCAAAAGTGGCTCAATTACTAAGCTATACAGTTGCCCTGAAAGAGGACACCCCTGCCTAATGCCTCTTTTAACAAATACTGGGCTGCTCAAACCACCCCCTATTTTGATCAATATGGAGGCCTTATTATACAACAACCTTATCCAAGAAATCATTTTTTTTCCAAAACCAAATGCTTCTAGAACCTTAAAAAGATATGCATGCCCAACCCGATCAAAGGCTTTTTCTTGGTCAATTGATAGAAACCCGATGTCACAGTTATCAATAGCTGAAACATCAATAATGTCTCTTATTAAAAACAAATTGTCCATAATTGTTCGCCCTGGAATACAATATGTTTGTTCCTTCTTCACCACAATATGTAAATATTTCTTAAGCCTATTGGCTAAACATTTGGATATTATTTTATAATCTGAACACATTAAAGACACTGGCCTCCAATTTTTCAACAAACCCAAGTCTCCTTTTTTTGGAAGTAGGGATAACACAGCTCTTTGACAACTTGTTGGAAGTACTCCTCTTTCAAAACATTCACAGATCACATCATAAAAATCCCTTCCTAAAATACACCAGAAAGTCTTATAAAATTCTGCAGGCAGACCGTCCATTCCTGGCACTCGACCAGTAGATAGTTGTTGAACTGCTTCAGAAAGTTCGTTAAACGTAATCATCTTCTCAAGTTTTTCTTTGTCCACCTGATCCAGTTTTGGTAGCCCTTGTAACAGTTCATCCATTCCTTCAGAGTCACATTCAGTGGATCCAAATAGTTCTGAATAAAAGTCGATAGTCATTTTCCTCATTTCCAATGGATTTGAAGTCAATGTCCCATTCTCACGACGCAAACAATGTAAAACTTTCTGTTGCACAGCTTTGCGCTCCAAATTAAAAAAGTAAGAAGTAGGAGCATCAGTTTCTTTAATAGACATTACCCTTGCTCTAATCAAAGCACCCTTGACCCTTTCCTCTAAAAGGGCCCTCAGATCCATTCTCTTATCATTTAAACCCTTCATCGTGCTTACATCATTCGCAACAATCTTATTTTCAATGTCATGAATGTCTTTCTCTAGCTGTAATATTTTCTTTTTTATATAGACTGTAGAATTACAAGAATACTCTTGACAAAAAACCCTGATCTGTGTTTTCCCAATCTCCCACCATTGAGTCAAATTTTCAAAGTTGTTCTTATTCAGTTTCCACATTTCCCAAAAGAAACTAAACTTTTCATAGAACGAAATATCCTGCAATAATTTCACATTAAAATGCCAATAATAATTAGGACGTGACATATTCATAATATTAAAATCAATAGTTACCAAATGATGGTCAGAGAAACAATTCGGAAAAATGTTTGCATTCATAATTCTGTTGTTTTCTTTTTTACTAACATATACTCTATCTAGTCTTGCACCAGTAATTGTTAAATCCAACATCTTAATCCATGTATACTGCCTAATCATCTGATTTCTATCCCTCCACACATCCATTAATTCAAACTCTTTAGTTAAGTTAAGAAGTTCATGACTTGATTGCGGGTGAGACTCATCTCCATTTCTATCTAATAAAAAATTAGTAGTACAATTCCAGTCTCCACCCATTATCACACAAGCGTCATCGTTTTGTTGTCTCAATGTATTTTGTAATTTCCTAAAAAGTTCTACACGATCTGGCCCTTTGTTAGGCGCATATACATTAATGAACAAAAACACAAACCCCTTAATTTCTACTTGAACTATTAAAACCCTTCCTTTTTCTAATTCCATTGTTGACAGAACTTTCACATCCAATTGTTTTGAAAACAGGATAGCCACACCCGCACTAATGTTTGAACCATGACTAATAAAGCATTTTCCCTCCCACCATCTATACCATTCAATCTCATTTTTATAATCAGTATGGGTTTCTTGTAGAAACGTGACATTTATATTTTTTAAATGTATGATTTCAGCGACCAATGCTCTCTTGCTCCTGTCTCTTCCCCCATTGATATTTAAGGAACCCACTCTTATACTCTCCATAAGAAGGCTAAAAGTAAGAAGAGACAGACTGAAAAAGAAAGACAGCAAAGTCACCTTATGTGAAGTGCACCTCATTTGGCACGATTTAATTTACGTTTTGTATGACTTTTTCCTTTTCTCATCTTTGAAAGTATCTTTTTTAACCGGAATCTTTTTCTCTGACTCAAGCCATCTTCCCCAACCCTCTTCTGCCAATACAGAACTGAGGTTTCAAACTTATTTAAATCAGAAAAGAAATTCCTTACATCAACAGGTTTACCAAAAGTCTCATCCATAAACTCATTTATTTCTTCCAATGAATACACTTGATCACACGTAATTTGTGAAACATCAGATATATCTGAAAACTCAGACTGAACACTGCCATCATCATCATCATCCTCATTGACCATTTCCTTATCAGTATCCAACACTACCTTGGGAGACTGAAAAACAATACCTTCAGCCTTAGATTCCTCTGCCCCTCTACTTTCAGTGACCATATTTTCTTCAGCTACAATTTGTTCCCGAGCCTTTTTGCAACTAACTCCTTTGTCACAACCATTCTCAGCACTATTCTGCTTTTGAACATTGCCAGAACTGTTTTCCTTCTGCCCTTCACTGGTACACAGCTGAGCACCGGTAACACTGTCCTCTTGAGATCGTTTCAAACTTTTTTCAACGCGATTCTCACTATTTAGCAACTTAGCTTCACTAACGTTACTCGTATTTTCTATCACTGGCTGCTCCGCTCTCTCGTCCGATTTATTACTTGGACCAGCCTCACTGACTTCACTTCTAAAGGGACACGACAACTTTACATGACCCAATGAGCCACATTCAAAACAACGCATTTCTCCAGCGCTAGCATACACCATATACGACTTTCCATCAAAAACACACCTAAACGAAACATTCAGATTCGGTGAGTTCAGAAACATAAACACCTGTCGTCGAAACGACAACACATGTTTCAAAGCCGCATTCTTGCACCCGAGCGGGACCGTTTTAATGCCACTTGCGAACTTCCCATAACGAGACAGTTCTCTTTCTAAATCCGCGTCTGGAATGAACGGCGGAACATTAGAAATCGTAACTTTAGTTGTCGGCGAAACCAACGGCTGAACTGGAACAAAATTGCCACTTACCGTGATTCCACTTTCAACCAATCGGTTAACCAGTTGCTCGTCTTTCAAAAACACCACTAAAGCCTTATTCATCCGTGACGCTGATATAATATTCTCATGTCCCACTCGTTCTCCTATATCCAACAGTACATCTTCCACCGGAACTCCCGCATCACTAACACATCTAACCCCGTGCTTGAGTGACAAGGATGACGTTCCCACACTCAGGTGAGACGCCATCCCTCCCAAACACGAGGTCAGGCTTCCAAGTTCACAGTAATTTAAGAAATCTACTATAAACCAATTGTGAACTATTAAAATGTTATCAAAAAAATGAACTCTAATGAAACAGTAAGTAAGAAAATAAAGACAGGAAAACAGCTTTTTATATTTCCCTCTCACCAGCACGCTCACCCTCCCATGCACTTACTCCCCACTTCCCAGCATGCACCAGAGAGAGAGAGAGAGAGAGAGAGAGATTTAAAACGCACTTAATACAAATAATTTCTCACCAATTTAGGCATTCACCAATCCTGGATGCCAGCCGAATTTAGCCCCGCCCACAATTTTTTTTAGGTCGGGCAGTTCGGTCTGGCCTTGCTGCATAGAGGAGTAATTATCCCCGAACAGAAACTGCTCGGACCAATGAAATCATCAGGGCGGGCTTTAGATGATGACAGACAGATGATCAAAAGTAATGTAATCATGCACGTCATCAAAGGCGCTTGGATTATATTTGTTTGAATCCTAAACGGAGAGCTTGCTTGTATATGCATTCACCATCACAATTTCTCTCAGAAATGATGATCATGTTGGGTAAGTACTCTGTGTATCAATAAATTAAATTTTTTTACAACACCGGCAAAGATTGTGTATTCCAGCCTGATTTCAGCGCGTATGCAGACGGGGGTTGCCAAATTTTTACAACAAAACCTGCCAACTACTAGCCTTAAACAATCGCTTCTCCGGGGAAAAAAAAATAGCGTTTGGGGGGTAAAATGCGTGTTATTTTGGCAAGGTTGCCTGCTAAAATTCGCACTCATGGTTCTATATAAAATAGTCGCTTCAACCCGCGGACATAGAAAACAACCCGCGGAGAAAACGCGGACTTGGCAACACAGTGCAGTTGAACTATGTTGACAATTGATAATGCGTCGCTTCGTTGCTCTAAATGGTTGTAGGTCTATCCAATTGATGTCTTTCCTGGTTCGGTTGAAACACGCCCCATAATTACAGTCCAATGGAGCAGTTTCAGACTCATATTCTGACTAGAATTGAGTATGACCACGTCAGGCTAGCATTTACCAAGCAAAATTTACCATTTCATCTTCACAAACCACAAAGAAACCCCTATTTACACACCATTTGTACATAAATTCAGCCATATTTCCTGTAGTTTTAAAGAATATATATTCCGCCCTGATTCTTGATTCAACAAGAGCTGTAAACAGACTTAGAACTTTAACAATTCGTCCTTCTTGAGTAAGTCTGCAAGTCTTCCACATAGCTAACTTTGCTTGGCCAAGTATAAAATTAGCAACAGTAGAGCGATCCTTGTTCACTTTAGAATATCTACAGCCATAAATAAAAAGAACTTTGTTAAGAAGAATCATTGATGGGTTAGGTTGTTTTTAACAAAGCAAAAAGTGGCACCAACCTTGGACATTCAAAGAACACATGAAAGACCGTTTCCTGACTATTACAGGCATGACATAAGGGCAAAACATTCAAGTTGAATTTGGACACAAAGACATTAGTGGCTAGCACACAATGTAATATTCTCCACTGTAGATCACCCGAACGTTTTGGAAGAGGTCTTTTATTAAAAAGCTTCCAAGAAGGAGAAATATCATCTGCAACTAAGTTTCTCTTTCTATTTTGTATCATCTCTGTCCTGAAGATCATTAAAATAAGCAGTTTTAACACAGACCTGGTACATGTCTTTTTTCCCACACTGTAAAACCTAACAGTGAAATTCACTAAATGAAATAAGTTCATTTTACTTAATGTTACCAAAAAAGTTAATTCAACTTAACAAATATGTGTGATGTTAACTCAAAAATGTATTATTGTAAGCAAACCTCAATCTAAATAAGTTACTAAAACTTTTTTAGATCCTGTTTTGTTAATGTTAGATAAAATTTTAAACTGTTATTTGTTTCTCATGACGTTTTCTCATTTGAAACTCACACTAACACATTGTTGCCATGCTTTTAAATCTTTTCAGAGCAAAGAGGAAGGTGCAATGGCAGCAACGTGGCTACAATTCTATGAGTAAGTAAGTTAGAATTAACATTGAACAAATCAATGGAATTTTGTAACGTTACTGTGCAAAATGCAAATGATAACGTTATGAACAGTTACATAATGTTCATACAAATATAAGTTTGTTCTTCAATTTTAATTTTTGAATGAATTGCTATTTTTGCAAACGTAATTATGACCATAAATGTCTTATAGCACAACTTGTAAGTCTTCTGAAGCAATATGATTTTTTAAAAAGGCTTAAAGTCCAAAGTCCAGTCTGTCTATCATTCAAAGTCATGTTGTATTGCTTCAGGAGAATACTGGTCAAGTCTTGAAAGTTGTTGTTATAGTCAGCTTTCCTAATATAAACAGAAACATTTCGTGTGTTATATTTTCACTGGCAGTTATCCTGAAGTTGCCTTGGGTTTGTAAAGGTGTAAGGTAATTGGCAATGCTAGATTTGCAGTGGTTGAAAGAAGTCTTGTCATGAATCATAAAAAAAACTACGATCCTGGCAGGTCTGTTACTATTTAAAAGGAAGAGTCAGGAGATGTTTTCAAGACACAAGGTAGGACACATGTCAAAACTACATTACATTTATTTAGCAACATGTTAACCTTTCAGCTGCCACCAGCATAAATGCATGGTGTGGTTACAGTGACTGATAGTTGATCATTCAAGTTGTCTTAAATGTATAGTCCACTTGCCAATACAAATTCAGTCATGATTCATAAATTACCAACCCTCATATTGTTCCAAACACATAAGAATTTTATTAATCTGTCCATTGAAAATCTAGTCTTCAAAACGTTTAATTTAGGCTTTCATTAGCATATACATTGAGCACAGCAAAAGCTTATTTGACACATAATAAACCAATCTCAGCTCAAGCTTAAAGGAATCGTTCACCCTGATTTACTCCCCCCCTCAAGTCCTCCTTGGTGTAAATGACATTCTTCTTTCAGACGAATACAATCAGAGTTATATTAATACGTGTCCTGGCTCGTCCAAGCTTTATAATGGCAGTGAATGGCAGCCCAAAATTTGTAGCCCAAAAAAGTGCATCCATCCATTTTAAAAGTGCTCCACACGGCTCCGGGGGAATAATAAAGGCCTTCTGAATTAAATCGATGGGTTTGTGTAAGAAAAATATCCTCTCGTGATTCAAAACGCTTGTGCAACGCCCGACATCATCGTCACATCATTTATGTTTTTTACGCTGCGTCCGCCGTCAACGCCGTGGCTGTTATGCTTTTTTACGCTATATCCGACGTCATCGTTGCGCCGGAAACTAGTTATTTTCTTATTTTATAACGAGTTAAATATGGATATTTTTCTTATATAAACCCATTGATTCACTTCGGAAGTACTTTATTAACCCTCCAGAGTCATGTGGATTACTTTTATAATGAATAGATGCACTTTTTTGGCTTCAAATTTTGGACAGCCATTTACTGCCATTATAATGCTTGGATTAACCAGGACATTTATTAATACCGCTCTGATTATATTAATCTGAAAGAAGAACGTAATTTACACCAAGGATGTCTTGCCATTATCCATTTAAAATTTGTTAATCAAATCTGTCTTGTTTCACTTTGTCTACACCGGATGTGAGCAGCGCGACAGGACAAAAGAGCCCCTTATAGTCCGTTATGTTGTCTACACTGGATGCGGTGTGATGTGAGCGACAAATCTTCTTTCAATTCAATTCAATTCGTCATTCAATTCAAGGTCTAGAACATTCGGCTGATACACCCCTGAAAATGTTTTTCCCCCAATTAAACCTTGCTGACAAACAACTTAACATCTTTACAAAATTGAACTACAGGGTTTTAAATAAGCACACGCCCAATTAAATCAACAATAATCCGTTCCTTATAACAACGTTTTTTTTATTTATGAAAATTGAAATATGGTGTCTGCCCTGACAAGGGTTATTTTTATATGTGGTGACATACAAACTTTTTTTCCAATGCATATAGAAAAAGGAGCTTGACCAGGTGCAAAAGCCAAGTCACCATCCTTACTGTCGAGGAGGAAGAGGGAACGTTACCTTTAAACCCACTGGATGCTTTGATTGTCTTTAAAGATGAGGTGGTGATGTCTGCCAAGTCTTCGGTCAGTGCAATACACTTAGAGTACATTAAAGATCATACAGTGCTTTTGCTTTTTGAGGAAACGTACCTTTTTACATAATTTTTTTTATTTTATATGTTTTGTTATTTAAATGTTATGACTTTTTTTAAACATGTTTGTGCTGTTTTATTTGGTGAAAAAGTCTAATATTTTTTGTCTAGTTATATTTGTGAACATATGGCATACTGTATTTATGATGTAAATGTTATATTTCAATAAATTACTTAAAAATACCCTCCTGTTCTGTCTTCATTTTGTACCAATGTTAGCTTGTGCTTAGTCTTATGTAACTTAATCACTTTGAGTTTGATGAACTTAAACCATTTGCCGCAATCTGTTTCCTAAAACCATTTAAGTAACCATGTAGTTGTTAAGACTTAGTTAGATTTGTTACCTGAATTCAAACTGAATTAATAAAATTAACTTAAAATCTTTAAGTTCAGTTTACTCTTAATAATTGATCAACACAACACTAAAATATAAGTTTTAACACTTAAACAACACTAAAATAGAGTTAATTTAACTCAATGTATATGAGTTTTCAGTACTCATACTTAATGGTTTTAAAACTTAATTGGTTTGAAGCAATCGGTTTCCTCAAATGGTTTGAGTTACCGTAACTTGTTGGGTTTTACAGTGCATCAGTATGAAAAAAAGCCCTTTTAATCTCTGAAAGTTTAGCAACTTTCCAACCTGCCCAGTTCCATGACAAATGCCAGAGCACACCCCTAAAATCGGAAAAGCTAGATGTGTAGGCCAACCCTCTAGAGAACGCTCTACAAACTGAAGAAGAGGAGGAGGAAAAGCAGCTTTCAAACATGAAATCAGCTGCTCCACCACCCTCACAGACCTCAAATCAACCTGACTAGCAATATTTTCTGCAGATATCCACTCTTATGAGTCTAGATCAATTAAGTGTCCCACTTTAGTAAAACCTTTCTTCATGCATGACTTAACTAGGCTATTAGACTCGCAAACCTTTCCTAAAAACAGTGGTTCATCCAGCCCATAGTGATCATATTCAGACCTATTCAACCTAAACACTTCCCAAGATTTCAAAACTGATGCATAAAAATGTGCACCAAATGTGACAATTTTCAATAAATGGTGACATCAAAAACAGTTGCTTATGAAGATCACTACCACAAAAGGATCTTAGTAAAGTAAGTCCAAGTGACACCCAAGGGATAAAATCTGTAGAAAAAAAGCAGTCTCTGGGCAGATTTTAGTGTTATGGCTCTGACTTTAGCTGACAGTTCAATCTGTCCTTGACCTCCTTCAATTACTGGCAAATATAAGATCCCAGCAGAAAGCCAATGGAAACCATCCCAAAAAAAAAAAAAATCAAGGTCCTTCTGCAGTTTCTGTAGCAGTTCTTTCGGGGGGTCAATAAGGGTGTTTTCACACTTGGTCCTTTTCAGGGGTCTGAGCGCGGTTCGCGTGATTTTTGGCCCATATGTGAACACTCCTAACGATCTCAGACCCCTTTAAAGCGAACCGAGCCGAGACCATCACGGGAGGTGGTCTGGGTACGGTTCGATCTCATCTTATGGTACGGTTCGCTAAAAACACGCAGTCTGAACACAAACCGCTCTGGGCTTACTTGATTTTTTCTGTTCTTGAATTCCAATGTAGTTTGGTCATCAGATGCCTCCGTACAAATCGGCTGTTCATCGCGGCTGATTCTTCTGACAAATCTCTACAAATTATTTGTTCACAACATACACTTGTTTATTGCAATTTCAACCGCTTCCGAACTGTGTGAGAGACGCGGCTGCGCGCCAGTTTAAAATGGTGTTACGAGCACACACACCTAGCGCATGCAGAAGCAGCTGTCACAGCGTGTGAAATAAACTGAATCTTTAGCGTCTTATTGCATTTATTTTAAAGCGTCAAAAACACACAAGTTTCACATAAACAGGTGGTTTTGTCTTAAATGAATGTAAACATCTGCATTAGCCTAATAAAAGAATCAGTGGAGAATATGCAGAATATGCAGTTCTTCATACAGTGAAGAATGCGGTTTTATTTTTTCATGTGATTATTCCATTTCTTTCTTGAATGCTGCTTTTAGGCATATCTATACTTTACCTGGGAAATTGAAAGCAGTTTATTTAATTTGCATCTTTCTTTTATTTTTTTATTGTGTTGTTTATTTTTTGTATGCTGATGTTATCATTGCCTTCTGCAATAAAATAAACATGAATCAAGGAAAACAATTCAAATGTTAGTTGAAAAGAAGGACGTGTTATATAGCTAGTGCAAGAATATGTAGTATTATATATATATATATATATATATATATATATATATATATATATATATATATATATATATATATATATATATATATTTTTTTTTTTTTTTTTTTTTTTTTTTTTAAGATAAACTACTTAATACAACAGCATTTGTACTGTCATAAAGTAATAATAATATTTACAAACAAATATCTTGAGTTACTGAGGAACAAACAATGTAAGTGAATGGGATCAAATGTTGAACGCCATAGGGTCAGCCATCAAAAACTGAACTGGACTAGATCCAAAAAACAACAGTTCTGAACACAAAGGGGTCTGAGACCACATTCCTACTAAAGGGGACCAAAAATGATCTGAGTCCTCTTTCAGAGACAGGGACAGTGTGAACGTAAAGAGAACTGGGTCCTTTTTCACTTGGTTCACTTCTTGGTCCACTTAAAGGAGTCTGAGTTCGGTTCTTTTAAAGAGGACCCAAGTGTGAAAACACCCTAACAGTCAAACGATGCCACAGCATTGATGCTGCTAGATTGTTGACAACAAGAACCCCTTTCTCTCTATACGACAATTGAGGGAGAATCCATCTCCATTTCTGTAAGCGACCAGCCACCTTTTCATAAAGGCCTTCCCAGTTTTTCTGCATGTATTGCTCTGTTCCAAAAAAGACCCCCAGCACTTTAAACCCCTCTGAACTCCAGAGGCAGCGCTGAGGCAGTTTGGGAACCGGCCAATCCTCTTCCTTCCTTACCATTACCGTGACATCGTCGGCATAGGCACGGAGTTTAACCGATACCATCTCTGAAGTAATATGGCCCGCCGTTGAAAACCCACACAATTGACGCCTCAGAGCTGTTAGCAATGGTCCAATGGCCATGGAATATAAAATACCTGACATACTGCATCCTTGCCGTATGCCTCTACCAACTGGAAAAGGTCTTGTGAGTGAACCACCATTTTTAAGAAGCTATAAATATCTGTATACAGTAATTTAACATCAACATTGTTGTCTCTGGCAAATGAGATCAAATCACGAAGCAAGAACAAATTGTCAAATATTGTACATTTTGGAATACAATATGACTGATCTGCATGAATTATTGCTGATATATGGAGTTAATCTATTTGTTAATGCTTTGGACAGTATCTTATATAACTCCAAGCAACGACACTGGACGCCAGTTTCTTATATCTGCAAGATCACCCTTTTTAGGTATCAAGGTGATAAACGCTCTTCGCAGATTCAGCGGTAAAGTGCCTCTTTCAAAGCACTCCATGAAAACTGAGAACAAGTCTTCACCAAACACTGGCCAAAACTGTTTATAAAATTCTGCCGTTAAGCCATCCAAACCCGGAGCCTTTCCTGAAGACATGTCTGTAACAGCAGCAGTCAGTTCGCTCAAGTGCAAAGGCTGATCAAGCTTGCCCTTATCACTCTCCATCAGATGGGGTAGATCCTGGAGAAGCGTTTCCGCTATTTCTCCATCACACGGTTCTGCTCTATAAAGATTCTCCGAAAAAAGCAAGGCTTGAGCAATTACAGGTCCTTCTAAAAAAAATAGCATGTGTGATAAAAAGTTTATCATTATTATTTCATTATTTTAAATAATGTAATGATAAAAATTAAACGGTCATATATTTTAGATTCATTGCACACTAACTGAAATATTTCAGGTCTTTTATTGTTTTAATACTGATGATTTTGGCATATAGCTCATTAAAACCCCAAAAACTTGCCTATTTCATCCGAACCTATTAAAAGAAAAGTGTTTTTAATACAAAAAAAGTCAACCTTCAAATAATTATGTTCAGTTATGCACTCAATACTTGGTCGGGAATCCTTTTGCAGAAATGACTGCTTCAATGCGGCGTGGCATGGAGGCAATAAGGCTGTGGCACTGCTGAGGTGTTATGGAGGCCCAGCATGCTTCGATAGCGGCCTTAAGCTCATCCAGTGTGTTGGGTCTTGCGTCTCAACTTTCTCTTCACAATATCCCACAGATTCTCTATGGGGTTCAGGTCACTACAGTTGGCAGGCCAATTGAGCACAGTAATACCATGGTCAGCAAACCATTTACCAGTGGTTTTGGCACTGTGAGCAGGTGCCAGGTCGTGCTGAAAAACCAAATCTTCATCTCCATAAAGCTTTTCAGCAGATGGAAGCATGAGGTGCTCCGAAATCTCCTGATAGCTAGCTGCATTGACCCTGCCCTTGATAAAACACAGTGGAACAACACCAGCAGCTGACATGGCACCCCGGACCATCACTGACTGTGGCTACTTGACACTGGACTTCAGGAATTTTGGCATTTTGGCATTTCCTTCTCCCCAGTCTTCCACCAGACTCTGGCACCTTGATTTCCGAATGACATGCAAAATTAGCTTTCATCCGAAAAAAGTACTTTGGACCACTGTGCAAAAGTCCAGTGCTGCTTCTCTGAAGCCCAAAGTGGCTTGACCTGGGGAATGCGGCACCTGTAGCCCATTTCCTGCATTCGCCTGTGCACAGTGGCTCTGGATGTTTCTACTTCAGACTCAGTCCACTGCTTCCGCAGGTCCCCCAAGGTCTGGAATCGGTCCTTCATTACATTATGGAAATAATGAACTTTTACCACAAATGCTAATTTTTTGAGAAGGACCTGTATTTAAAGTTCATCAGTCGTTTCACCTCCTCCGGGAAGTTTCAGATGACTTAAAGGTTTTTTTTCAACAACTTTCTTCTCCAAATTGAAAAAAAAAAGTTGTGTTGGAGCATCCATGCAATTAAAAGAAGTAAACCGTGGACGAATCAGTGTCTCTTTGGCTTTCTCTTCTAGGAGATTGTGCAGAAGAAATTTATTTGTTTCCAGCCTTTCAACAGTACTCCCATCATTAGGGATGGGTACCGAAACCCGGTATTAAACGGGCCCCGGGTATTAAACAGAACTAATTCAAATATAGCCTGGTTACACTTTAGATCTGTGATAGTCTATTTTATTTTAGATTTTGGCTTCCAAAGATTATAATTATAATATTTATGTCTAGCGCAACTTAATTCCCTTTGCAGCAACGCTGTCATTTCTCCCTAAAACTCAAACATAACACAGAATCAGCACGATCAGTGATTGTTGTAAAATACAGTCTAGCCACTGTTGGTAAGTTGTGGGACGTGTTTAATAATAAAAAGAGCGATTAAAAGCACAAAAATATGCGCAAGAGATGGTTCCCAAGTCGGCGCGCGCTCTAAAACAGCCCGCAACGAGACGAGCAAATTACACTTTCGGTTTCACACTCACGTCGAAACGATCAAATGTACACAAACATCTATGTCAAAATGACCGGCTTGGAGAGTCTCCTAAACACAACACAATTTGTGTCTAAAATGAACGTAGTTATTATGGATATAGTCAGGAGAAAATGTAGTGCATCTGCCAAAGTCGCCTGTAGATCTGCACATCTGTCTTAAAGAGGCAGCGGTGTAAATAAACATGCTGACGAATTACTGCGAATGAAACAACCAAATGCAAAGAGAAAATCACTCGATTGAATAACTTCAATTTAGGCTATATATATGATAAACTATGCAGTATTATTTTACATTTGATTACTAGAATTCTTCCTGAAATTAAAGCACTGTGCCTATAATGTGTATCTTTGTTAATTGTGTGTGTGTGTGTGTGATATATTTTATATATTATATACACCCAAAAAGTACCGATAAGAATACCGTTAAAGTACCGGACCGATAAGCAGTATCGATAAGAGTAGTAATACCGTTAAAACCCTACCCATCATATTGTTCAATGTTCAGCTGCGACATATCTAGAGGTATTCCTGTTATATGTAGTAAACTTCAGACAAAACATCTTGACTTGAACTTCACCAATGTCCCACCCCTGACTCAGGGATGTGTACTGAGATTTACTCTCTCTCCACATCTCCCAGGAAAGTGTAAAAGAGTGCACAAAGTTGTGATCCTGCAACGGCTTATTGCTAAAGCGCCAGTAGGGACGTTTAAATGTGCTCTGTGCAGAAGTGACATTGACCGACACATAATGGTGGTCTGAGAAATAATCGGAGTCGGAATAATAGAACTATCAAAAAAAAAATTACGAACACTTCTTTGTGCATAAATTATATCAAGTCTTGTAGCAGATACCCTATTCAAAATTACTTTTGTCCACGTTTATTGTTTAACATAAAGAAAAGCTTCTTTCCAGACATCCACAAGATCATGATAATTACGTGACTTTAACGCGTTAATTAATTACGCAAAAAAATAAATAAATAATTTAACCACACTTATTTTTGCACCGCGGAACGTTTTTCAATGAATGAGTTTCGACGGACCGATCATACTGGAACACCAACTAGCGCTCGCTCCGGAGTCACGACAACAACAAACCATGGGTGCGTCTCAATCAGCTCCCTAGTTCAGTAGTCAGGGCACAGATCAGGGAGTCAGCCCATTGACTTATGTCCTGATCAGTGCCCTGACTAGTGAACTAGGGAGCTGATTGAGACGGACAGGGTATGAGTGAACATGAACGAAGAAGCTTTCGATTAATTAATTACAAAGCCTCTAATTAATTAGATTAATTTTTTTAATCGAATCCTGGCCCTAATATATATATATATATATATATATATATATATATATATATATATATATATATATATATATATATAAATAAATAAATATATATAGGCTAATGTACTTTCAAGATGGAGGGGCAACATGGCGACCGGCATTCGAACCCCTCACCCGTATGTTTTTTTAATGGCATATTATAAACTTACGAGAATACCTTTATTACTTAAAAGAAGTAAATATACTGGGGCCGGGACTTGATTAAAAAAAATAATCTAATTAATTAGAGGCTTTGTAATTAATTAATCGAAATTAATCGCATTTTAATTGCATATAAATATTTGACCTGAGAACACTGAGAAGTAATTTTTCACATGTATTTTAGTATACCATTGAATAATGACTGAATACATAAGCTTAATCAACAAAATATTGTTTATTTATTTCAGTCCAGCAGACCAGCGCAATGTTTGCCATTGAGTTTAGCAAAAGCATATTTGTGATATTTGAGGCTCGATGTGCTGAGGTGATACGCAAATTCCTTGTTGTATAGCTTGCACACAACCATGCTCTTGACGACGCTTCCATTCTTTCGTTTTTTAAAACAAAATTTCCCATCTACGGGGCCAAGCAAAGCAGTCTCATCAGCTTCTTCGTTCATGTTCACTCATGGTTTTTTGTTGTCGTGACTCCGGAGCACTAGTTGGTGTTCCAGTATAATCGGTCCGTCGAAACTCATTCATTGAAAAACGTTCCGCGGTGCAAAAATAAGTGTGGTTAATTTTTTTTATTTTATTTTTTGCGCAATTAATTAACACGTTAAAGTCACGTAATTAATTAATCTTAATTAATGCGTTAAAATCCCAGCCCTAAAATATACATTAATGAGCACATCTATTTTTGAAAGAACTAAGTGTTTTTAGCTAAGAATAAACAAAAAAAAGTTACACAGTGTAGCTTTAAAATACATGTTAAAGGTAAACATTTTTGTTATTATGAACTAATTTTAGCAAAATACTACTACTACTAATAATAATAATAATAATAATAATCATTTTGGAATCGCCCTGATCAGTAGTCAGGTGAAGTTATGCATGCATTGCAAATACTAGGTCTACTTTTAGCAGCATCAAGATTACAAACTTCACATACATTTTCTTTCTTAACACACCAGCTCAGAATTCAGGATGGAAACATGTAAGTCTTAAACCTAATGGTGCACAGATTATGCAATTGTGCTTTATTTATTTATTTATTTATTTATTTATTTATTTATTTATTTATTTATTTATTTATTTATTTATTTATTTACATGTATTTGAACATTAAAAGTAAAATGAAGATAAAGATGTGTTCTGGCATCTGAGTTTTTTTTTTTTTTTTTTTTTACCGATAAGGTGTGATCAGCTCATTTGATTGGCTCCAAAAGAAGGTGGATCCGCCTTCCTCCTCGCGCATGAAAAACTCAACTAAAAGAAGGACGGAACTAAGTTTATTCAGGGAGGCTTTTTTTGCCCTACACTGTAAAAAATGTCCGTAAATTTAACAGTAAAATACCGTATAAATGCTACAGAATAAAACCGTATTTCACAAAACATGCAATAACCATAGAATTTACAGTGAAAAACTGTAATGAGTTTTACAGAGTAAGACCGTAAATTTAACAGTTAAAAACATTTGAAAATACGGGTTATTGCCGTAAAAATAACAATATACTGTATTACCTCCCATAAAAAGGAAAACATTATTTTGTAACATAGAATTTACAGTGAAAAACTGTAATTAGTTTTACAGTGTAAGACCATATATTTAACAGTTAAAAACACATGAAAATACGGTTTATTGCTGTAAAATTAACAATATACTGCATTACTTACCATAAAAAGGAAAACATTATGTTGTCCTTTTCAACATTTGACATTGTGTTATTCATGTAACATAAACTCTCAGAGAATGTATTTGTTACCATATATATATATATATATATATATATATATATATATATATATATATATATATATATATATATATATATATATATATATATATATATATATATATATAAAGGAAATAAATGTGTTTAAGATGTAAAAAAAAAAGTTGTATGACTTATTTTAATAAAATGCACAAACCAGAAGCAATAACAGGCAAAAAATGAAGGGATGCCTCTTCACAGAGATTTATTTTAATTTTCATGTGCCCATTTACGAGGACTAGGCCTATGTACTGTTATGGATATGACAATCCTAAAAATGGCACTTAATTACCGTACTATGGAAAATCATGCACTAAAAACAAATGTTGACATTTGTGCTATGGTAAAAACTTTTTCTTTTCATTGTAAGGTTACAATGAAACCTCTAAACATGTCTTATTACAAATACATAAACATATTTGACACCCCTGTGCAGTGTGCACTTAAAAACACAATGCAGGACATAAACAATAGATAAAATCACCTTTTCTGTGTAAGGCTTTATAGAAGGACTTTTTACAATTTATATTTGATTTTGCTAATTGAAATTGTTTTGTTGTAATTAACAGTGGTTTTACTCTTTTTTTTAAGGTGTGTGAAACGACATTTCTAAAAATGCAATTCTCTGTTTTGTCTCTGCCCTCAGGAATTTGTTGTAGGTTAAAAAATAAATTCAACAAGCATTTGAAAGATAACCGTTAAGCATCATCCAATCATGATAAACATTGCGCCTTGGCTCCAGTGGGCAAAGAATTTGATTGGCTGAATAGCCTTCTCATTGGCGCGCAGCGTTTTGCTTTCCTGCATTTCGGTCTTGGGCCAGTGGTGATCATTCACGAGTCATGCGAAGCAGAACAACAAATTAGTTGGAATATTCAGTAAAATTAATGTGTCTGGGCACATTGGTAAGTTGGATTAAACCATTTTAAGCAGTGTGTGGTTTTAAACACGAGTAACATGTACCCTGGCTGTTTTACAGACACATAAACATTTCATGGAATGTTAACGTTAACTTAAACAGACTGGCAAGCTCTATAATGTCCAACCGGAGATGTGAAACAGCATTTAGGTGTATAAAACAGCAGTAGAATGTGGGTTTGTTCGCGAAGTTACAATGTTTAGCTGTTATTTCTGCGGAATATCAGTGCAAACCCTAAGGGAACACGTTTTACATGTCAAACTTCACCGTAATGAACCGCGATGCGTGTTCAAGTGTGGCGCTACAGATTGCTACGAAACGTTCCGTTCATATGGGGCATTTAAGGCTCATTTTTACCGTAAACATAACATAGATTCACATGTTGATACTACAAATGCCCTTACGGTGTTTACGTGCAATATTTCTATGTGCCAGCGCCAATGTCGCGATGTCAAATCACTAACAGCTCATCTAAAAGAACATATAGCCGAAGGACGCGTTGTGACATGTCCGGTAACAGGATGCAACCATACGTTCACTAATAAGTCGTCGTTTACATCCCACATGTCCAGGAAACACAGACAGTGTTCTGTGGACAGGATAAGTGACCTTTATAAGGAGTCAGTTTCTCAGTCTCTTGAAACTGAACCTTTAGTTACAGGCCCTACAGAGAGATTCAGTGAGACTGATGAAGGTGAAGTTCATCTTACAGAAAATTTCAATGACCTGTTTCTCAGAAATATTTGTCTTTTCTACTTGAAATTACATGGGCAATTTCTTCTGCCAGCATCAACTATACAAAATATTGTTGAAGAGATGCAGAGCATACATGAACTAGGACAGACAAATACTTTGAATAAATTGAGTGCATTTCTGAAAAAATGATTTAGAGTTAACAGATGAGGACATTGGTAGAATATGTGATGTTGTGAAAGAATCTGACCTATTCACCATTAGTCACGAAGGACCAATGAGAACCAATTTTTCAAGAGCAAAGGCTTTTAAAGAGATGTTCAGATACACAGAACCTGTAAAGCTGTACTTGGGAAGAGATGAAACAAGGTCACAGAGGTTTGCCTACTATGTTCCATTGAAAGACACTCTGACATGTTTGCTGGAGTCTGATTTGTGGCGAAATTGTGCTGCACAGGATACATGCTTACAGTGCACAGATGTATTTTGTGACGTCAGTGATGGTCAGGTATACAAAAACAATGAGTTCTTTTCTCAAAACCCATCATGTCTCAAACTAATTCTATATCAAGATTCTTTTGAGGTGGTGAACCCATTAGGTTCAGCAAAAAGCAAGCACAAAGTACTAGCTGTATATCTGTCTCTGGCTAATTTACCACCGCATATAAGATCAAGTACAGACCACATGTCACTTGTAATGCTGTGTCAAGAAAAAGACTTCAAACATTTTGGACATGACACAATTTTCTCAAGGCTAATTGCAGACTTAAAAGACCTGGAAGACAATGGAATAACCGTGGCAGCAGAAAAAGTTAAAGGGACTGTTTTTTGCATTGCAGGGGACAACTTGGGGTCTCATAGTATCGGTGGATTCACAGAAAATTTTAGTTTTTCTGAATATTTCTGCAGGTATTGCCAGATATCACGGAGGGATTTTCAAACGGATCCTAATGCATGTGGACCTCAGCGAACTCCTGAAAACTACAAGTCTGCTGTAGAGATTTTACAGTCGGAGGGACAACAAAACGTTGAAGGTATAACATCAGAGTCAATTTTTAACTCGTTGAATTACTTTAACGTTTGCATGCCTGGCCTACCACCTTGCTTAGGCCATGACATTTTTGAGGGTATCCTTTCCTATGATTTAGCCCTTTACCTAAAGTACTTCATCAAGCAGAAAAAGTGGTTCACTTATTCAATTCTGAATAGACGCATCAAGCAATTTAAATACAGTGCCTCTGATGCATTGAGTAAGCCATGTGCAGTGAACTCCAATGGATTCAAGCTTTCTGGTCAGGCTGTTCAGAACTGGAATTTTCTAAGACTTCTTCCTGTGATCATGTGTGACAAGGTGAAAGAGCCCATGGATGATGTTTGGCAGCTGACCCTTCAGCTTAAAGACATTGTGGAGATGGTTTGTGCACAGAAAATTTCATTGCCAGAGGTTGCATACCTTGACGTTCTTATCCAAGAATATCTTGCTTCTAGGTTCTCTCTCTTTCCAGGACATAGACTAAAGCCTAAGCATCACTACTTGCGACACTACCCTGCACTGATTTTAAAGTTTGGTCCTTTGATCAGGTTGTGGACGATGCGCTTCGAGAGTAAGCACAGTTACTTTAAAAGATGTGCTAGGAACTTAAAGAATTTCAAAAACTTGTGCTTCACTCTCTCTGAAAGGCATCAAATGTACCAGGCCTATCTGTCAGAAGGGTCAATGTGTGATCTAACTTTGAGGGTAAAAAACAGCACTGCATTTTACCCAGAGCTGTATGGTGATTCTGTTAAAGATGCAGTGAGGCAGTTTGGATTTACAGAGAACAATACCAAAGTCTCAGCAGAAGTAATGTACAGGGGTACGTTATACAAAAAAGGCCAGTTCCTTGTGACAAATAATGTGGACTCAATAGAGTTTGGAGAACTTGCACTTATTCTCATAAAAGATGAAGTTGTTCATTTTCTGCTGAGAAAGTATGTAGCAGAGTTTATTCCTGCATACCATTTGCATGAATTGAAAAATCAGACTGAAATAATGCTTTGTGTGAAAATCAATGACCTGGCAGATTTTTTTATCCTTTAACATCATATATGATGAATGAAAAAAGGGTAATTCCATTAAAGCACAGTGTGATGTCACTCTGAACATGAGTGTTGATTTTCGCTATTTTGTTTATTTATGTGAATTATTTTGTTTTGTTTTCAGAAATGGGTGATTCCGAGCTAAACATTTCAAACATCAGCAAAGCCATTGATGCTGTATTACCTGACCTCCCAATCGTAACCAAAAAATCTCTTGAGGACACCTTAAAGTCACTTGGAGTGGAGACCCCAGAAGATTTCAGATTTCTTGAGGAGTCAGATCTGGCAGCTGTACTGAGGCCTATTCAAGCCAGGAAATTTATTTTGGTTCTGAAGGAGACCAGTAAGTCAATGTTTTTGTTTCCGTTACAAAAAAGGTATACCGTAGTTTGATTTCAAAATTACAATTCTGTCATTTACTCACTCTCAGATGGTTCCAAACGTAAAATATTGTTAAATAGAACAAATAACAAAAAGTAATAAAATAATTGCGGCTTTTAATAACAAAATAAATATGTCTGACCATTAAAGGGATGGTTCACCCAAAAATGAAAATGCTGGCATCTGTCATTTTACTTCCCTCAGATTGTTCCAAACCTGTATACATTTATTTGTTCTGCTAAACACAAAGGAAGATATTTTGAAGAATGTCAGTAACCAAACATCTGCCACAAGAGGAAAAAATACTATGAGAGTCAATTGGGTGAGATCTGTTTGGTTACTGACATTCCTCCAAATATCTTCCTTTGTGTTTAGCAAAACAAATAAATGTATACAGGTTTGGAACAATCTGAGGGTGAGTAAAAGATGACAATTTTATTTTTGGGTAACTATCCCTTTAATAGTCAGACATTTAATTAATATTTAAAAAATATTTATTACTTTTGTAGTTAAAAGTAGCAATTACTTTATTACTTGTTATTTGTTCTATTTAATACAATTTATTTACTGTTTATTTTAACAGTGAGGCAAAAAACTAAAAAAACTAAAACGTGACCGTTAAATTAACTGTTCAACTGTAAAAAACAGTTTCTTTGTAATTTACTTACTATCTTGTCATTCTAATGAACACCTGGTTTGGAATAAGAATAGGGCAATAAACAGTGATGATGGTTTTCATTTTGGTTGAACTTTTCCTGGTCCAACTAAGTACATATTACCTTTTTACAGCGCAAATTTCTGAAATCCCAAACAACCAGTCTGTTCATCTCCAGGATCTTCTCTGTCCCAGAGTTCTTCATACTCTTCTCCCAGCACCTCCCCTCTTAGTGTGAACTGGGTGGACAGCTTTGAAGTCCCATGGAATAAGTTTCCTGAGGAATTAATGCAGGCACTTGAGAGACAGAAAAGACCAAGTCCTCGGTTACGTAGGGAAATGGTGAGGATTGTTGTTGCAGCAATGATGAAAGTTTGTGCTTGTCCAAGTAGGAAGAATTTAACGGAGATCTCCAAAAGGATGGTTGCCAAATATCCAAAGTCTTTGCAAGATGTGATTGAAGAGAGTGTGATTGGTCCTGGATATTACTCCTTGGTCAAACAATTTCAAGCCAGGGTTGAAAATGCAAGAAGGACCAGCACACCAAAAATAAAAAAGCGCACTCATGATACAGAGGAATGTGACACTGAGGAAGTCTCACTTGAAAAAAGGGCTGCAATCCAAGATACATATGGCTGCACTAATTGGGAAGTTAAATTTATGCCCCTCGGTGAAACTGCTGAGAGTCAGCGTTTGAAAAAAGAGAAGATGAGGAATCTGTCTCAAACAACTGCCTGGAATGAAGAGGAAGTGAAGATTCTCATGAAATCTACATACTACAGTCAACGACAAGATATCAACAAAGGAACAGACATGAAAACCCTCAATGAGGAGTGGCCATTTTTGTTTCAGGAAAGTGGAATGGAAGTGCACTTTAAAGATCTCACAGGGATACCACTTAAAGAGACCTTCCTGAACAGCATTGACAGAAAAGGAAAAAGGCTGTTAAACTTTATGAGAAATGTTTGTGCAACCAAGAACAAGCGTGTCTTACAGACTGTCGCAAAACTTCAAGTTTTGAGAGGACAGACAAATGGTTGCTCAGAGGATGTAAAAGACATGATTCTTCTACTTCTCTCCTATTTTGATGAGAAAGAGGAGCTCCTTCTTCATTATGTAGAAGACACAAGCCTTGCAAAGGATGTAGAGTTGGAAAACCTGCCTGTGACGCCTTGCATTATTGTGTGTGGTAAGTTTATTTTTTTTCTCATATACAGTAGGACCCTCAAAGCTTTACTGGTTAAATGTTTATCTATAATGTTGAGTTTACATATTTTACATACTCCTTGTAGTGTATGTTTTTTAATACTGTCCAGATCAAACTGCACCACATAGATTTTTTTTACATATATTCTACAACAGAGACCAATAATTAGTTTACAAAAATAATCCTGTTCGAAAGTTTAGATAACCTAGTTGCTTAATACTTATGAACATTTCTGTGTTTTGTGATTATTGTTCACAAGAGTCTTATTTATTCTAAGAAAAAATGTCAGAAAATTCACACAAAATTCAAGCACATTATTTGCTTTTTGACATGTTCTGCATATTTGGCCTTAAAATAATGTGGATATTTGAGAGAGGTAATAGTTGTGAATGCCCTTATAATTGTCCGTAAAGGTGCACTATGAGATCCTGCATGGTTTCAGCACGCTTTATTATTTGTCTCAAATCGTAGGCATCTCTCCTTGATCCACTAGCTGCCTTCCCCCTGAGTACACTGTGAAAAAGTTCTAAAAAGTTATTTGCACCAAAATATAATAAACCACGTTCAGCCAATCACCGGCAAGATTGTTGGGGGAGGCGTAAGGGTTACCAACCATTTTGTTGGTGATTGGCTGGAACATGGTTTGTTGTATTTAGGTGCACAGCCTATGTGTAGTGTTTGTTTGACGTTTACGACCCCTGTGTTGTCTCCCGAGACCAGGCTTTTTCACAGTGTACTCAGGGGGAAGGCAGCTAACGGATCAAGGAGAGATGCCTACGATTTGAGACAAAAATGAAATCGCACTGAAACAATGCAGGATCTCATAGTGCACCTTAGAGTATTAACCATTTGGGGTATCTAAACATTTGAACTAGGTTATTTTAGTAAATGGAGTTAGTAATGTTGTAGAATATGTAAAAATCTACTATGTGAAATAGTTTTAAGGGGCAATACTAAATAAATGCAATAAATACATTTGTATGATAATCATATAAATACACAATTACCTTGCTACATATGCAGGACCAAATTACTCAAAATTAAATAATTAAATAAATAATTAATTCAGTTAAACAACAATTAAATGTACCAGTTTATTCTTAAATAATTAATTAAATTATTTATTTATTAATTTAATAATGAAATGATTTATTTAATTAAATATTAATGAAATAAATAAATGTATCTATTTATTTTGTAAAATTATGATTTAAAATGATGAAATTATTGAATATATTTCACAATTACCACATTCTTTCAAATAGATAAAAATCTATTTTTGCATTATTTTATGTGCTTTTTCAAAAAGTCGTTTTTCATAATATGCTGCATTTACGAATGATGCCTATTTTGAGGAATCATGCATTTCCAAAGCAACATTTTCCCAAAGATTTTTTTCATAATAATAAAGGACACATCACCACAGCACACAAACCAATCCGCACCAAGCTCCGCCCACTGCCTGTTGATTGGCATTTGTGAAATGTCCTTTATTATTATGAAAAAAATCTTTGGGAAAATTATGCTTTGGAAATGCAGGATTCGTCAAATAGGCGTCATTCATAAATGCAATATATTATTATGAAAAACGTCTTTTTGAAAAAGCACATTAAATAATGAAAAAATAGATTTTTACATATAAAAATAGTGTGTGGAAGAGGTAATTGTGAAATATATTAAACAATTTCATGTAATAAAAAAAAATAATTAGATACATTTATTTATTTAATTATGTTATTAAATTAATTATTTAATTATGAAATCAATTATTTAATTATTTCCGAATAAACTAGTACATTTAATTGTTGTTTAATTGAATCCATTATTTATTCCATGTACATAGCTACATGTACATAACTTAATTTCATTGAAATGTATCCACAGGACCCTCCTGCTATGCTGCTGTTCGATTCATGCTCAGTGTGGACCGCAAGATTGTGAATGATGACATCACTACATTCATCGCTGCTGTCTGCCTAATGTTTGGCAGTTATTACTGTTTCAACATTCACTACCCTACTGAACTGGCATCAGTGCTTGAATTTTTGCAAAGGTATGTAAAGACACCTAGGAGGGGATTTTCACTTTATATGTGGCTTAATTTACAGAGGTTTTCAATGTTGCTTTTTCTTTTCAAGGTGTTTTTTCATCATCAATCCCGAAAAGGGCTCAAAGGTTGTGGAAAAGAAGAACAAAAAACGACTCCCAGTGAACCCAAGAGTCGTCACCTTAATCTCTGACCTTTCTGATCATGAGTGGCGAGAGACTTTGTAAAGGTGGCCTGCAAACGGTTTCCAAGTTTAAACTAACATTTGAAATGTATATGTAAGCACTTGTGTTGTGCCTTGTTCTGCTTTAGGAGTTATTATTGTAAATTTTCAGCTTAACCTTTACTTATCTTCCCAAGCTCAGTATAAAGTGGCAGTTAGGTAGCAGAAATGTTTTAAATTCTAAATCTAAATTTTAAATTGTTGTTTTAAATGCCTGACAATCTTTATTAAAAAAAATACTTGGGACAACACTGATGTGTAAGTCTTTAATAGATTTTGATGGGGTTTAATTTGATTTAGGTCTGAAATCCAAAGGCTCGGAAAGGCCTTCATTAACACCAATGTCATTTCCTCTCTCAAGACCTATAAAGGCACTAAAGACGTCGTTACAAAGCCCATCTCACTACAGCGGCTCTAAGTTCCTTTTATAAAAATGCCTTAGCTAAAACATTACAGGTGAGTATCTTGAGACAAAATAATGCCAATAACATTTTAAGATGTGTCAGGGCAATTTATTTTCAGTTAAGACAGTTCAAACTTTCATTTTAGTCTTAAGCCTTGTTTGTGAAACTGTCCCTTAATGTTTTACCATAGTTTAAATAGTTTCCTGTCTGCTTTGTGAAATAATTACAGATTTTAATCATAACTATTACAACATAAACTTCTAAATTAGACCGTTCTGAGCTGTAAAAAATATGGTAATGAACCGTAAATATTACAATGTAAACCTTTAAATAAGACAGTTCTGAGCTGTAAAAAAGATGGCCATAAACCGTAAATATTACAATGTAAACCTTTAAATAAGACAGTTCTGAGCTGTAAAAAAGATGGTCATAAACCGTAAATATTACAATGTAAACCTTTAAATAAGACAGTTCTGAGCTGTAAAAAAGATGGTCATAAACCGTAAATATTACAATGTAAACCTTTAAATAAGACAGTTCTAAGCTGTAAAAAAGATGGTCATAAACCGTAAATATTACAATGTAAACCCTTCAAACTGACGGGTTTAAACTGTTTTTATAGCAACATAAATATGTTAATTAGATGGTTATAAACCGTTAAAAAAAAAATTAAAATCCGTAAAATATACAGTACAGTGGGTGTAATCCTGTAAAACCAATAACGTTGCTACCGTATTTTTGACGGTAAAGTTCTGGCAACCACAGCTGCCGGTTTTTTACCGTAAAATTTACGGTTTATTTTTTACAGTGTAGCCACACAACAAGTCATTTAGACTTTATTTTTAAGTCATTATTTTTTTACACAAAGGTTGGTTTTACATGGTCAATCTATTTCGCAGTTCCTGTCTCTGTTGTTTTCGCTTGCAAATCGACGTACACAGGTGTGCAATGCTTTTAGCCATATTTTGGCAAAAGAAACTTGTCAAAAGGGGAAGCGCAGAAAATTGGAAGTCAGAAGAATACTGATCATATTTATTTTGCGTTAACATGAACCTGCGGTTTCACAATACATGAATTGTACTTATGAATAACAGTAAAATGTTGCAAATATTTTTTTCTTACACTTGAAAGGCAATTTACACCTTTGCGAAACTTATCTTGCACATGCAAATTTAATTTACGCTTGCAATCTTATGTACACTTTCACAAATCTTACCTTACGCTTGCAATTCTATATGGCATCAATTTACTTTCATAGTTTTAGCCTGTTTACTTTTTGCAAACCTTGTGAGCGCGCAAACCCAAACGCTGTGACCTCGCGCCAAATGTTTTTATTGGTTTATCAAGTACAAACAGGCGATTTATGAAAAATTGAGTGTGAGGGATCTGTTTACTTCACACACAAATATTTTGGAATGAGATGGCTAACTGTAGTAGCGTTTAGTCCACTGTCTATAATAGCCTAATTTAGAGATCTTTTTTTTTTTTTACCGACAACTTTGATCGGTTAACGTTCGATACGGTCAACCATCGGTCAAACGGTCATCGGTTAACATCCCTAGCAAGAACCACATCAAGATGTATGGTCTGGAAACTCACCATTGACAGGGCTCAATCTGAGGGGCGGGATAAACGGTTGTCTTTCAAACTCTGCGTGCACACAGTTGGATATCACTACAAACAACCAGAGCAACGAAGGTGAAGCGGATTTCGTTGAAAGATTAAACACCTTCCCTTCTTAAGAATGACTTCGGTGCCATTCTTTGTTCTTTTCTCAGAGAAAAGCTTAACTCCAAGCTTTCCAGAGTCATGGTCAAAGCTGATTCGAAAGACCGCCGTTCGCCAGTTTGTGTTTACTAGGCCTAGTCCACACGTACACAGGTATTTTTATTACCGTTTTAAAAAACAATCGCATCCACACAAACACGGTTTTAAAAAAATCTGTCCACATGAGAACGCAAAACTACGCTATGATTGGCTGCCTGATTTCCACATGGGTCCCATCCACGGCACTGATGCACATTGCACTGACTGAAGGATGCCATGGGCTCAAGTGAAACCCTTCTACAAGTTCCTTTACTTTGGACTCAGTGACAGCCAGGTAACTGTATATACACAGGTGCAGGGCCAAAGTGGTCTGTAATAGCTTCACACACTTGTTTTATATTTTGTATTATTGCATTCTGGCACCTTTGTTCTGCAATACAATGAACTGAACATGTATCTGTAGGCTATAGCTACATGTGATAAGCACTGTTAGTAGCTGTTAGCTCCGCATGAACTCGACTCACGTAAATCAAAAGATGATAACGTGGAAAATCTGACGTCAAAAAAAGGACAGAACGGCACGCACTTCTAGTTAAAAAGCTGAAATCTCCGGTTTCACCATCTACACGACAATGCTGTAACCGGAGTTTCTAAAAATCTTCACCCTGGCCGGAGTTTTCAAAAAAGTCCGGTTGCAGTAACCGGATACAGCGTTTGCGTGTGGACAAACAGCCAAACCACATAGAAAAAGCTGCGGTTTTGAAAAATACCCGTGTTCGTGTAGACAGGGCCCTAGAAGCACGCAAGCGCAACTCTGACGTCATTATGTTAAGCACCACCCACTGACTCTATACACGATGTGATTGGCCCGACCAGAGTTTGGTGTTTACAACTCAGAAATGTATTGATAGTTGCTAGACAACACTCGCGGCAGATTAGATTTGCTGCCGCTAGGGTGCGTCTAGATTTCTAGGCTATACAAAGACAGCATTGTTACAGATTGTATTATGTGTACGTGTCTAACTGAACATACCTTAGCACGCTGTCAAAGGCTAAATAATCCTTTATTTGTGGTGTTGGTTCATTGGGATGGGCTATCATAAATAATGAAATAACGTTCCTTTATTGATGTGTATTGTTTAGTCACTTGACTTTATATTTGAACGGAGCAGGCACATGTGTAATGCAAACTTGTGTTCACTAATCGGGTGGGCCAAGTAATAAAAAATAATGTTCCAATCAATCGCAGGTGGATGAGAGATAAATCATTGTGTTTGTTTGATAAAGATATTTTGGAAGCCCTGTGATCGAATCATTCGGGTTTCCACCTCCCCACAAATCCCACATGTACTGACAGGGGAGCAGAAGCTCATTAAATATGCAAATCTTATCCAGTCATATCCATTAAAAACAAATGTTTCAAAAAGGCAGTTTATGACACCTTTAAAAGAGGTAAAACAGCATTAACATAATTAACTACATAATATAAAGGAAATATTAACAGTTACAATACATTTGTATCATCTGAAACTGGGCTGGGATTTCTATTTCCCAGCATGCTTTGCCATGGAACTCCAAGGGAGATTAAAAGCTAAAATTAACGTTTTTTCTTCTTTTTGTCTGCACATTTAATGTTTAATTGGAAAATTAGTAGTGTTTAATGTTAAGCGATGCTAATTTAGAAGAGATTCTGTTATGTTGGGAATACCATCATGGTAACAAGTGGAGCATGAGCTTAGTTTAAGAACAGATATGTTAAATGTGCTTGCAGTACATGGAATGCAGTACTCATTCAACAATTGCTATACTCTGCAAATACTATTAAAGCACCGTTACCAATAAAACTCTACACAATCAGTTAAACATCTACTGCTTGTTTGTTTACAGACTGTTTCAATTTGTAGCGTTTATTTTAAGCAAAATAGTATCAATTTCAAATTGTCTTAGTTTCCTAAAAACTATTTTCCAAAGCAGAATTCAGTTTTTGTGTGTCAGGAAATGATAACAAAAACAATAAATAGTTTTTGCTTACTCATCAACTTGTGAATGCACTTATCAGCTTATGCTGTAAATGATACACTAGTCATAGAGGTTCAGTAAAAGTGTGCTGGTCTATTATAGAAAACTGTCAAGCATGCAAGATTAATAAACGAGTTTAAGAAAATCAATCCCCAATCTTGGACTTTTAACTAAAGCAAATTAACAAAAGCATCCTAAAAAATGTCATCAAGCTAACCTGTACCCAGTTACTTTCTTCTCCAATTAAATGTCTATACGTTTTTTATAAATAAAACAAGACAACAGGTTGATTCACAAAAAGCATCCATCATGCCAACATCTTTATCAACCTGGACATCCTGTAATGATTGAGGAGGGAATTATCACAGTTTTAAATCGATGGATCTTTCCCAATTTAGAGGTTTCCCAATCAAATAAGAGGTGACCTTCATCAAATATGCCACTCTTACTTGCACAGTTGGCAGTACTTTAATGTCACATAGTCTTTGCCTTACAGATTCATAAAAGGATGACAGTACAGTCAAGAATGTTGTTAACCTTGAGGGCAGATTAAAGTTAATTATTTAGCAAACAGGTATTTTACATATGGACAACTTCAGCGTTATGAACTACACAGTTCAAAGGTTATAGATGAGACTATAGAAACTTATAGAAGTCACTTATAGAAAATGTGAATTTAAACTCATAAACAAAAAAAACTTTAAAAAATAAAATGCCACCAAAAATCTTACCTTAATATAATTTTTCACTTTTTCTTTTTTTTAAGATTAGCCTACTTCTTTAAAAAATGGTTTACATAAGAGGCTTTTTGTTTCTTAAATCATGAAACGAAAACACCTGCTACTATGAAAAACACTGGAATACAAATGACCAAAATAGGTAACAGGCTAATGTAGTAATCCAATTAGCCCATATACAATAATTATGTCCTTTGTTATAACTATGTGGCTTTTGGCTTACTTAATATTTTTCATTGTTGTGAGTTAGCCTATACATTTAGAAGGTGCCGCTGCTGTAACAATCTTGTCCTCGGGACACATTGGTTGTGTTTTAGAGTCATGTGTCTGACAGCCCGAAATGTCCTACAAGATGGCAAGTCTTTCAACCTACTCTATCACTCATGCTTTGAAACAAAAGTGAACAAATACAAGTGAATGTGACCACAGTTTGGAGAGGGTCACTCTCACTGGGGGCAACATATACCCAATCCACTCAAATGTCAGTTACTTTGGGGGATGGGGCAAGAAAGCATACAACTTGTTTCTACATGTCTTTTCCCCCCTTTTTTATGGATTGAAGCAATTGAATGACTTAAGAGCCATCTCCCTACACTGCTGTACATTTTGTCCAGTCCTAAAATATTGACATTTAATGATGGATGACATTTAAAATTAGGTCTTGTTGCCACTATCAAATTAATTTATTAGGCTACCATAAACATCAAACAATAAAATCCCAAAAATTAAGGGATGTTTTGTTCTCTAAATAGTAGCCTACCACATTGATATTTCAAATGTTTCTCAAAAGCCCATGATAGTTGCCTCACTTATATAAAATGCACAAACGGTTTTTTTTTTGTTGTTGTTGTTGTTGTTGTTTAAAAAAAATAATAATTTACATGAGGTAAGTGGATACAATTTCTAGAAGAAACATTGTTGAGATATATGCAGGTGCAATAAACAATAGAGCATAGACCCACTACCCATACACACTTTACTCATCCATTTCTTCCTCCATACTACAATTACTATACCTCATCCATTACAGATTTTTCACAGTGGGCAACAACCAGAGTAACATTTATTAATGCAATTGGAACGCATTTAGCTTTCTACATTCCAACTTGAAGACGAGTTGCAACACGTCATTTTGCTCATTTGTTAGAATTAACGTAACTCAAACTGGTAATCCTACCTCTAGAATGCTGTCCAGGTCCGCCTTTGTAAGACACGGGAATTGTTTTAATATTTTCTCCTTTTCGTCTTTATAGTGGTGCACCGCAATAGACCAGTTCGGTTCTTCGATGACTTGAAATATTGCTGCCCCAATGGACAAGTAGAAAATGATAGCCGAAGTCAGAAGGGGACCCTTGTCCACCATAATGAACCTAAGTTAAGTGGAGGGATTCTTTAAAAAAAATACACTAACAGCGCCCACATTCTCAAAAACAATTAATGCGAGCTCAAATACGTCCTGGCAGATGATCCTTAATGGGGAAAAAAGTCCGTTTTGGAGGAAAGTCCCCGGGAGTGTTTGCAGTCCACGTGCTCCTCTCGCACAGCTGATGAAAGCCTTGACTCATCTGGTAGTTCAACAAACCATGAGAGAAGGAAGTTGGCCCAAGATCCACCCACTATACGCCAGTCCTCCCTCTTTTGCAGTGTCTTTTATCGCAACATTTAACTTTGTTTCAATTTCACATTTCCTTGTTAGTTTATATTTCTTAGGCTACACATTTATATTATAAGTAAATAACAAATAAAATAACGAATGAATGGTACTTCTTAAATGTGCCCTAGATTGAGTTGAAACAATATTTTAAATTGTTCTACGTACATATTAAATTGATATCTACACACAGGGCATGTGGCTTATTTAAGGGCAAAATTTTCCAGATATATTTACTCTGTAAACCCAGCCTGATCCTATGGAGTGATTTGTGTGCCAAAATTAAACAAACAAATCCAGCATTTTGCAAACAAACACGTTATGCTTTTCAAAGGAAAACTCGACTCGCAAACAAACAGAAAGCAATATGCAAATACAAAGGTCAGTTTGAGTGAAAACGCAGAAAAGTAACAAATAGGCCTACTGTAGGCTATTTTGTAAATAAATGAGTGAGCGTACATATTTCACAAATAAATACAAACCATCCTACAAATTGCATGTAACCTTTGAATAAATACCAAATCTAGTCCACAAAAATGCATACATGTCTGTTACGATCTCTCAGCTTAATTGTCTCACAAATGCAGTCGAGCAACTTCCTCTACCAGACCAGCAGATGGCGCTTTGGGTCAATTTACGATTTTCAAACATGTTTTCAGAAAATGACGAAAATGAGTAGGGAACAGGATGCAGTATTTCTGTCTTACTGTATCTATTATTATTAATCTTTTTGAGATTTTCACAATCTCAACCCTATTTCATTAAAAAACAACAACAACAAAAACATAAAAATATAAATATATTATTGTGCAATAATATATAAGTGCAAAAGCAGTAGTGACATTTTAGCTAGGGCTAGTTTTTTTCATTAAAATTCATGCATTGATCCTCCATACCATTTATCCACTGTAATGGGATATAAAAAAGTATTTCCTTTTATGTAATTTGTACATTTGATGATATAATTCAAATGAGAACATTCAAAATAATGTAAGGGTGTATAGTATCACAAATAATATACTGCAATAAAAAAATTTACCGTATTGTAGATTCAATTTTATGCAGATTTAGTTTTGTGTGATATATGTTAATGTCACATTAAAGGGTTAGTTCACTCAAAAATTAAATTTATGTCTCACCCTAATGTTGTTCCACACCCTTAAGACCCCCGTTCATCTTCGGAACACAGTTTAAGATATTTTATATTTAGTCCGACAGCGTATCTAAGTGTATGCACACTATATTGTCCATGTCCAGAAAGGGAACAAAAACACCATCAAAGTAGTCCATATAAAAATACATTTTGGTCCAAAAATAAGAAAAACTATGACTTTATTCAGCATTGTCTTCTCTTCCGTAATTGTTTTCAAACCTCAAATAAAGATTCAAACGGTCATGAATCAGCGTATTGTTAACCCCTAATTTTGAAATCCACTGCCGCTTCAGTATTGATTCATGATTCGGATCACCAATGTCATGTGATGCCAGACCCACCTCAAGATGTTTGGTCTGGAAACTGGGGTGGGATAAACGGTTGTCTTTCAAACTCCCTCTGCACGCAATAGGATAGCGCTACACCAACCAGAGCAACGAAGGTGAAACAGAGCTTGTTGATAGATTAAACATTCGCCGTATCCGGTCGGCAAAACTCTGAACACATCTTCCCTTTTTAAGAATGATTTCAGTGCCGTTCTTTTTCCTTTTCTCAGAGAAAAGCTTAACTCCAAGTCTTCCATAGTCGCGGTCAAAGCTGATTCGAAAGAACGCCGTTCACCAGTTTCTGTGTTTACTAGAAGCACGCAAACGCAACTCGGCCATCATCATTATGGCCCCGCCCACCGACTCTATACACGATGTGATTGGCCCGGCAAGCGTTAGGTGAATACAGCTCAGAAGGGTATTGAGAGTTGCTAGACGACACTCGTGGGCAGATTAGATTTGCTGCCGCTAGGGTGCGTCTAGATTTCTAGGCTACAGTTTGGCAGTTTGACACGCGATCCAAATCATGAATCAATACGCTGATTTATGACCGATTGAATCATTATTTGAGGTTTGAAAACAAACGGGGAAAAAAAGACAATCCTGAATGTAGTTTTTGCTATTTTTGGACCAAAATGTATTTTCGATGCTTCAAGAGAATCTAATTAACTAAATGATGTCACATATGAACTACTTTGATGGTGTTTTTATTCCCTATCTGGACATGGACAGTATAGTGTGAATACACTAAGATACGCTGTCGGACTAAATATAAAATATCTTAAACTGTGTTCCGGAGATGAACGGAGGTCTTACGGGTGTGGAACGACTTTAGGGTGAGTAATTAATGACATAAATTTCATTTATGGGTGAACTATCCCTTTAAATATTGTAAATACTGATACAATAAAATATATTTTAAGCAGAGTAGGCTATATATTATAAGCGGAATGATGAATATTTATTTTCTGCTGTCACCATTTTACTGTGAATGGGGGAGAAGGACCAAGCCCAGCCTACAAGTTTAGCACTTTAATGAGTTAAAGGTGTTTAAAGTAATAATTAAAAACTATACCATTTGAACTATTTTGGATATGTTCAAACTATTGTTGATGTATTGTACTGTATTGCAAGATCAGTATCGTGTATATTAAGCTCAATTATGAGATGAGAACTGCATTTGTGAGAAAATCTGCACAAGCTGCATTTGTGAGAAAATCTTGCAAAGCAGATCATATTTTTTTGCAAAATGCTGGATATGTTTGACTCCCTGATTTCGCCCTGCAACTCAGTCTGGATTTCATGTTGGATTAGATTGCATCCACAGGTGATACTTAAAATCTGTCCCAGCCACTGCTACTTTATTACAAGAATTCCTTACTGAACCAGGGGCAATATTAATTTGAAATAATAATAATAATTATATAAAAGTTTGTTTGAAAATATTATAATGTTGTAAAAAAAAAGGTGCGTGTGATACTATAGACACAGTCACTTGATTGAGAGATTTATTTGTGATAAAATAATTACTTTATAGGTTTATAGGTTTAAACACATATTGTGCAGTTGATCTGTGTCGTGCATTAATTTGAATGATGATGGATATTATGGGAGTGGCTTGATGCAGTGCAAGAGATGCAGATAATCAACCCGTTCTCATTCCCAAGGCGTCCGAAAATCCGAAGCATGGTCATGATAAAATTTAGCCTGGATGCCAGCCGAACTCAGCCCCACCCATAACATTTGAGCTTGGGCGGTTCACTCTGGACTCAATCCATAGAGGAGTGATTATGCCTGAACAGAAACTGCTCAGACCAATGAAATCATCAGGGCGGGCTTTAGACGATGATGGACAGATGATCAACAGTAACGTAATCATGCACGTCATCAAAGGCGCTTGGATAATATTTGTTCAAATCCTAAATGGAGAGCTTGTTTGTATATGCATTCACCTGCACTATTTATCTCTGAAATGATGATCATGTTGGTAAGTACTCTTTGTATCCTTAAATTCTTCTCTTTTGTTACAAATCTTTTTTCTTTTTTTTTCTCCGGTGGACCTGGCTCAAGTGGGTTCTAAGCAGAGAAGGAGAAGGAAAGCTCTCCTCGTCTCTGCTCCCAGGTCCGGTTGTCTGTATTCCAGTGGATTATGTTCCAGTGGTCCCAGTTCCGGTGGTCCATATTCCGGTGTACTCATATCCAGTGGATTATATTACGGTGGACTCAATTCCAGTGTATTATGTTCCGGTGTCCTCTAAGTGGAGGAGGAGAAGGAAGGCTCTCCTCGTCCCTGCTCCACCAGGACCTCAGTCCTCCTATGGTCCCAGTTCCGCTGGTCTGTGTTCCGGTGGACCCGGCTCCAGTGGACCCAGTTCCGGTGGGTTCTAAGTGGAGAAGGAAGGCTCTGTGCCAGTAAACTCTATTCCGGTGGTCGCTGCTGTTCAGGAAGTGCCACCCAGGCTCCTGCCTCTTACTGCACCACCCTGGCGTCCTGCTCTGCCCACGCCACCCTGACTGCCTGAACTCTGCGGGCCGCCCTGGCCTCCTGAACTTTTTGTTTCCCCTGTTTCCCCCCTTGTTTGATCCTCCCTGGTCTGTCCCTCGTGTTCCCCTTGCCCTGCTCTGGTCTGTCCTTCCCACCCTGTTAGCCTCCTTTGTCAGATCATTGTTTTGTCATGTACATGTCTCCTGTTTCCAAGTGATTTCCTTATGGTAATTTTGTGTTTATGTTTGTTATGTTTATTTATTTTTGCCCCATTGTGGGTTTTGTGGTGTGTTAATGTTGCTTTTGTTTAATAAATTTACTCCTTTTTTGCACATGAGTCCTCACCTCAGTTTCCTTAGAGTTTCACATCACAGCCATTATGACATGAATGTGATTTTCTCAATTTAATCATCCAGCATTATTCTATTTACATTTATTTTATTTGCGATATTTAGACACGTTTTAACCCAACCCAACCCCATCTCATCTCTAAACCTATCCATTTGTGTGTTATAAGATATAAAACACAGATAACAGGCAGAAACACAATTCATTCAAGAAGCATTACGAGGCCAACCAGTTTTTTTGTATGATGGAATTTCCAAAAGCGACCAGCATTTCCATCCGCTGAAGATCGTGCACATCAAATTTCAAATATTGGTGCCCATTACCAGTGTTGGGAGTAACGCATTACAAAAGTAATACATTACAGTAACTTATTACTTTTTGCTGTAACGCAGTAGTGTAAGGCATTACTAATCAATTTTCAGTAATATTTTACTCGGTACATTTCCAGTAACGTTTGCGTACACCCCCCCCCCCCCCCCAATACAATAAAACAAAAAAGGAAAAGGAAAAAAAGGCGCGATACATTAACGCATGAAAAATGTTATTACCTGTTCGTGGTCATTCAATAGCCGCGTGTGGTGTCCAGGTTAGTAATTAAATACTAAATGACAGCTTCTGATATATTTTTGTATAGCGATTTACTTCATTTTCCTTTAATTCAGTACTTCAATTCATCTCCCTCAGCAAAATCTCCAGTGTCAAAATCTTGGTGTTAAGGACTCTTAGAGTAAAGAGTTAATTTTCTGGTGTTGAATTAACACTGCTAGTGTAAACCGCACTCTCTGGCTGGTGAACATATTCAGAGTTAAATATCAATAACACTGACAGAGAGTAAAGTCACATCCGGGACATTTCGGCAGCCGAACAAGCTCGAATTTTTTCTCACAGACGCCATTTTCTTTGCCTCGCGATGCGTAACATCAAGGAGGGGAAACGCTGATATTGCGTGTTTCATCCTATGGTTCCATCTCATTTACGTATCCATTTTATAGCATTATATTGTTTTATAACTAGTTATGTGCTGTGCACGGTTAAACAGCTCTCATAGAGGCATTTTCGTTGACGTGATTCGGACGGAGCAGACCAGGCGGGTGCTTTTTCACAGGGGAACGCCGTAAGTAAGTGTTTTAGCTCATTTACAATATGTATTTTATAAAATGTTTATTTAACGCGATATTTAAATGCTCTGCACGCTTAAACGAAACAACCTTTCTCACATGCGGCATTTTCTTTGACTCGTGAGAGTGGTGACATGGAACTGACGACGAGGAGGCGGGTGCACGCCGCTTGCACGTTATGAGGGAAACGACGAAAGTAAGTGTTTAGCCTAATTTGCACCGTGTTTTTTTAATGACGTCGTTTAACGATATCTAACGCTTTTAAAACGCGCCTAAACCTTTCTTACAGACTAGGCTTGTGACGCAGTTGAGACACGGAGTGTGCTTTTAACAGAGAAAACACCTAAAGTAAGTGTTCTACACATATAATAATCTGTATAATTATGTATTTATGTCTTGGAAAAATCACTGGCCTCACTGGTGAAGCAGCATCAAACGGGGGTTTCTAACATGCTTTCTCTTCCCCGTTATAGTTCATTCACCGAACTGTAATCTTGTTGCACTACTTAATCTTTGTGTATGATTTTTATTGGGTAGAATAATTCCAGATTCAAAGACTCATATTACTAACAAAGGAAAGCTATTTTTTTGCGAAATCAAGTGACAAAGTTTTAGGCAGGATTGTTTTATGAACTTCTAAAAATGTTGACCTAATTTGCTTTTGACCTGTCTCTGTCTTAAGAAGCATCATGTTCATCAGCTGCATCAACATTGATTTTTGACCACCCCCCTGGACTGAAACCGAGGCTGACAGATGACCATGCTTTCTGTTCTGCAGCAAAAAGGTATGTTTAAGGTATAGAAAACTGTAGTGCTTTTCTTGGCAGATTATTGGTGAATATCTTTAAGCACAGATATTGATCAATAATATTTATTTACAATAAAGGACAACTAAGGCAAAAAGTGCATGCATCCCTCCATGGATGCTGGATCTTATACACTAGAGATCAACAGTGTGAGAAAGAAAAAGATCAATGTCAATGTCTGTGGTGATGCACTTTTATGATGATAGATGCACTTTTATGATGGATAGATGCACTTTTATGATGATAGATGCACTTTTATGATGATAGATGCACTAGAGTCTGTGTTTAAAACTAATGAAACGTGTATACTTTAAGACTGTTTAAAGTATTTCTTCATCCTCAAACTATATTTTGCTCGTTGCCAGCACACCTCCCATATGACTGAAAAACAGAAGAACAACTCCACAAACTGCAGACCAATACCCTTGAAAGTGTCACTATTATTGGAGGACCAATACTTTTAGAATGGGTAAGTCATTCTTTCAGACTAAATATTTATGCAAAATGTAGGCTAATTATCACTAACTTTTGGTTAACGTTTGGATATGCCTTCATGTTTAAATGTATTGTTTTTGCTGTTTGTGTTTTTAGGAGAATTTCTATGATGCAGCAAATAAAGGGTACCTGGCTTGGTGTTTGAAGGCTGTACAGACTAGAACCTGTCTGGAGATGGTACGATTTAACATATAACATGAGAGAATCATGGCCACAAACATCACATTTGTTGGTATTTGGCTAATAGAATTGAGTCAAACTAATTGTTTTCATGATTTGACAGGTATATATTTTCTGTTTGATTTTAGACTCAACAGATTGGGAAATCACCTGCCCCCAACATCACAAAGTCAGGAAGAAGGGAACAAAAATCATTCCAGCAGATGACTAGTAAGTGAGATTTCTTAAGGGTTAGTTCACCCAAAAATGAAAATTCTGTCATCATTTACTCACCCTTATATCGTTGGACACCCTTAAGACCATTCATCTTCAGACACAGATGAAGATATTAGTGTTGAAATCCGATGGCTCAAAAAGGCCTTCATTGACACCTATATAATTTCCTCTCTCAAGACCCATAAAGGCACTAAAGATGTCGTTACAGAGCCCATCTCACTACAGTGGCTCTACAATAATTTTCTAAGGTGACGAGAATAGTTTTTGTGCGTAAAAAAAACTAAATAACGGCATGGCAGATTTCAAAACACAGCTTCATTAAGCCTCGGCGCATTTTGAATCATAGACAGTCCATGCAACTTCCACTTTCAAGCCACAGAAATATATAAAGGTACATCATTAAAGTACTCCATGCAACTCCAGTGGTTTAACATACATTTTCATTAAACTATGCAAATGCCGTGTTTGCAAAAAAAAAAAATATATATATATATATATATATATATATATATATATATATATATTTTATATATGGAGTTGAGATTTTTTGAGCAAATAAAGCACTTGTTTCATAAAAATGAGGTTAAACCACTGGAGTCACATAGATCACTTATGATTTCCTTTGTACCTTTCTAGGCTTTGGAAGTGGAGGCTGAATAGGCTGTAAATGAAAGGACAGAAATTTCTTAGATATTATTAAAAATATGGAAAAAAAGATGAAAAAAAGTCTTACGGGTTAAGAACAACATGAGGGTGAGTAATTTAATAACAGAAGTAACTTGGATGAAGTAAGCCTTTAATGTACTTGAAAATCAGTCAATTCTAACCAAAATAGTTTATTGCTTGAGTCACCAAAGTCCAAGATGATTGAACTTTTTGCACCATAAACTTACTGTATTTATAAAATACAACTAGTATTAATTGTAATTGGTCTGGTATTGTGTTGTTTAGGGAACCAGGATTCCAGAGAGTTGGATCTACACAGCTTTTCCTGCTCTGCATATGAAACCACAACTGAACTGCACTGTTAGCAACTGGACACAACTGATCCACAGATATCCTGCGACTGTTTTTTCATCTGCTGAATGTTGTGTTGACTCAAGTACTGCTGTTCTGTTGCAAAGTTGAAGGTACTGAACCAACTTCACTGACACAGGACATATATTCACATGACATGCAGGACTTGAAGTATTACACACTTATAAGCAGCTTTAATAGCTTATGAAAGAAATGCATATTATGCCTTCATCATTTATTTTAAAAGTTAACCTTCTGTGATGTAAATGGACTTGCTCGTAAATAAAGAACTAGTTTAAAACAACTTTTTGCATTCTTTATTTTTTACTTTGCAATGAACAGCGTGGGTGTGTGTGTGTGTTTGTATATGTATGCATGTATGTGTGTGTGTATATATATATATATATATATATATATATATATATATATACATATTAGTTGAGTAGATTGATTTCCATTTTTCTGAAGTGTTAGGTCAACACCAGAACAGTGTAGAATTTTAACTCTGCCAGTGTTTTCTACAAAGCTGCACTTAACTCTGTAAGAGTGTTGTTGTTATCTGCATTGGTGTTAATATTTTACTCTATTAGAGTTTATTGTAACACCGAGTTGGGTGTTGTGAGAGGCAACACTTTTAAAAGTGTTGAATTAACACTTTGCGGGTGGTTCCCATATATACACTTTTAAAGTGTTGAAATTAACTCTATTGGTGTTGATTTCCGGATTTCAAATTTACTGTGCTGATATTGTCCAGTGAAGGCGTACGTGTTTATTGCGGATTTTACAGAAGTACCGCAGGCATGATTTCAGCCTCTGTGCTCGTGCTGGCCAGTGGAAAAGTGGCTAAAGAAGGTTTAAAGGCTCTGTCGTTTCAAAGAGCACAACGACAAGCGCGTCGAAGAACGGACGAGAGACAAGGCGCGCGCTGCTGAGCCAAACTAGGCTAATGCCTATAAACAGCACTTGGGTGAAGATGACAGAATAAGACTACTGCACACAGTGACACCGTCGTTTAGATTTTTTATAGTAATACAGTCATTTAGTTCAGTTAGAGAACAGACTGTTCAAATAAAAACCGAAGGTGTCTGCTATAAGCATGAGCCGAACATGTGATCTTTAGCTGACAGATGATCGCGGAAGATTTGGTTTCAAAGTGAAATGTAAAAGCGCCTATTAAAGGGGGTTTGCCATTGTGTTGTGTATTTCATTAAGAATAATAGGCTAATTTTAAACCGAAACTAAAAACCTGCTTGGCCGCACAGAGCGCGCATTTACTAACGAGCTGTCATTCACGGTGAGCGCGCACTGGCGCGTTTTCAGTTCATATGGAAGCTTAACTTTTATAGGAATTCTTGAAAGCACTCGCTTGCATCCGCTCCCGTTATTAATGACCAAGCGGAGTGCGCATGTTCCTTTCGGTTAAATAGAATAGTGATTTAAAAGCCCAGATACCGGTGATGTCATCGCACTTTGATTAACCGGTGGGAAAATGTCCCCACCGTCTCATCCCTACTGTACATTCGCGAGATGGATGCGCATTGCTTAGTTTATCAGAGATAAGGACAAGAACGTAGGCTAGTCAAATGCAAATGCAGTCAAATACAACCTTTTTCTAAAACCGAAATAACTATCTCGCAACTATGTCGCAACAATAAGAAAAGAACAAATGCGCATATTGTCATAACTTAGAGTTTACACCGTTCTGTTGTGTCTATGAACAGAAGCTATTCCCAGATTTTGCCAGATAATCACTTTACCTCTAAAATAATACTTATAACAGAGTTGGATCGTCATGATTTCTTGCATTGTCTTGAGCATTCACTTTTTTGCCAATTCTCTATTGTTAGCCTGGATGGCCCATGTCATTATTCTTCATCATATCGCCTTCTACTGGATGTAAAATGCTCTCTGCCTACATTTTAGAATGTTAAGAGCTACTTCTGAAGTTATTTTGGTGAAAGTAACTCAAAAGTAATACAGGAGTAATGTAACGCATTACAATTCTGAGACAGTAATATTGTAATGTAATGAATTACTTTTAAATAGCAGTAATAAGTAATCTATAATATATTACAGTTTGGAAGTAACTTGCACAACACTGCATATGTGTGTCACAGGTGTTTGGGTGTAGGTTCATGTTTCATGTTTTAAGGTTTCATGTTCACTGTCATGTTTTGTCATGCACTTCCTGGTCTTGTCATGTGGTCCATTGTCATGTGATTCCATGCCCTCATGTGTTCCTGCCTCGTGTCCCTGTGTCTTGTTGTCATTGGTTTATAGGTTCATCATTGTTCACAGGTGTCCCTCGTTTTGTCACTAGCCCTTGTGTATTTAAGCCCTCATGTTTGCCATATTCTTTGTCAGTTATTGTTGATGTGTAACCCACTGTTGGTGAGTGTTTCGTAAAGTCAAGTTTCAGTCAAGTTTCAGTCAAGTTTCAGTCAAGTTTTATTTTGTTTGCCAAGTCTTTTGTTTATGTTTGGATTTATGTTTAATAAAGCTGCACTTGGGTTCATCAACCTCGCCTTCAGTGGACTCCCGTGTTACAATGTGTGCTTCCATTAACTATAATGTGAATAAAAATGGATATCAGACTAATAAAGTTCATAATAACGTTGCACAGTTATTATACTCATTAAAGCTGCATAATGTTAACAGTCAAGAATGTCAGGGTTTAGCATTGTCCTTGCATATAAGGTTGTGCAACATGAGTTTTATACCTTCGAGTTTCAAGTCAGTGTTCAATAAATAATTAAGTTTAGAAATGGTGTGCATCCATTTTATCCACTTTTTATTATTAGTTTGACATTTTATGATACAAATGAAGGGGAAAACAAAATATTGTCCCAAAAAATTAGGCAGCACATATCTAATGAGGACCCTGACCTCTAATTATGACATCGGCTATAGAAAAACCCATATTGGTTGATCTCTACTTCGAATTTTGACGCCTTGGGAGTGATCTTGACCATTAAGAAAATAATGAATACTTTCACATAACAAATCTGCTTCAAATTGAAAATGTAATGACAACATTAAAATAAAAATGTAAAGGGTGTACAAATACTGGTTATACAATCGTGAATATAAACAATTGGGAATCAAAACACATTTAATTGCACATTTAATTTAAGTGCACATTTAATTTAACATTTAATTAGACATTCACTTTTAAGTTGGTTTGGTCGTTTGGCTGTTTCCTTATAAAGGTCCGGATTATTTATTTATTTATTTTTTCTTTGTCAGGTTTTGCCAGGTGGCTTTTTTGATTATATGATGTCATCACGTTGTCTTGACGCCAGCCAATTGCTGCATTGCTTATCGTGGTTTAGAGTATTGATGCATCTGCCCTCTTCAGGGAACACAAAGAACACCCAATGATCTCAGATAAATTAATCCAGATATTTTAATCCAATCCGCAAATTTGTTTGAAGAACCAAATTAGCCAGAGATCAGTTATCACGATTAGAAGAGCTGGGATCTGTCAAATCATTTCAGATATTAAGTGAGGTACGAAGAACGGACCCCAGTCTGAATAGGATTAAGCAGGATAGACAGCAGTAAAAAATGGAGTCGATGCTGCCACGCCCCCACAGAACTTGAACCCCCTCCTGCTTCGCTGAAGCATTGTTGTTGTTGTTGTTGTTTTTGTTGTTGTTTTTACAAATAAAATACCTTTTTTCACAGACAAAAACGAGACGGAAATAAAAACTAGTGTTGGATGACAAAAAACTCTGACGAAAATCTAATAACATTTTCGTCAACGAATAAAAACAAGATGAAAATGTTAGGGAGGGACGATTAGGGAAGAGATCCAGATGTAAAAGATGCGCACATTTGAATTGTAACGTGCGGTTTTAACAGCGGGGGAAACACGCGTCTTTCAGGCTCACGAATCTCCAATAGGCTACAACGCTTCAGAGCGGCTCAATCAATGAAAAGTGCACATCTATGATGCTGATACTGATGAATAGTGACAATGTTTGTTAGAGGGTTGTAACAATGTGTATTTTATCTCCCTCATCTGAACTTGAATGAGCATCCTGCAACTGCAATCATGCATTCAAAATAAGAGTCAATGTGTGTTTATGCATTTAATTAGCTACGAAATCCCAAGTAGAACACATCTCACAGCTAAGGTGATTCGCTCCATGTACAATAGAGATCGCTAAGACATGTGACCAACTTGGCGGCATTGTCATCAAAACGCAAAGAATTATTAGTATGTTTAACCCGTTTACATGGTCTGGCATAGCAGGCAAGTGTTCTAGCATGAAAATAATAAAAAAATTGGAGGAAAAACCTGAATATAATAATACAAAATGCAGCTTCTAATACAAACAAAACATTTCTAGTTACCTAGAAGAGCATCATTACATTTGTTTGTTAAATAAGAGGCGATCTGGTGCTCGTTGCCGCTGTTATCTGTGGCGTGAATTTCTCTTGCATACTGTGCAGTCTTCACACAGACAAGCGCTTTAATCTATCGCTTAACGCCGTTGCAAAGATTTTCTATTTGTTCTGGTGAAATCAGGAAAAAAAATGCACAAAACTGTCCCTGCTCGATGTACAACATGATGATATTCGGTTTTGATAAGGAAAAAAAATACAAGGGCAGATTAGAAATGAGAACTTCTGACAAGCTTAACAAGGACTATTAGGGATTATAAGCAAAGTTTGCGAATCTATGCCTTTATTCACGTGAAAAATCTTGGCACTAACGCTATAATGTGTTTAGATGCAATTAAACTTGAGATCTATATCAAGAAATTTTTCCAACCCCATTTAATGCACAATGTACTGTCAATGCCATCTTTTTTGACATTCATCGTATTGCTTTGGTTTTCTTTTCTTGTCCTCAAACGCTCTAATCTGTTTATTTTTAAATTACACTTAGATGAAAAAAAGAAAATCAATTGTTTTATTGGTTGTATTACTTTATTACGAAGGGCCTCCTTACAGCTGCTATCCATGCCATTCGTCGCCTTTTTGTCACCTCTGAAACATGGCTTAGTTGTACTATTATTTTTCCACACTGGAAAACGATAAAAGGATATCCTGTTCTTAAGCTTTAAGACACTTCTATCATGAGAATGACTATTGCAGTTTATAACACAGCAGGTAGACAGCATCTTAAACATTGCGTTCTTCTCTCCATGCAAATAAGAAGTCTAGCGCCCGTTTGTGCTGCGGATTCCCAAAATGCTTTGCGTTTACCACTGAGAATATGTCGCGATGACGAGACATTAGCAATCTCTATAATGTAGGAGAAAATTATTAAAGGTGTGAGCAGCGCACATTTAGTTGCCTTTACTACAGATTGCTGGACCTCCAGAGCAACACAGAGCTTCATGACTGTCACAGCACATTTCATTTTATTGTTTTTTTTTTTTTTTTTGTGAACTTGAATGTCACCTTCGGTGAAGAAGAAAAAGAGAATCTAGATGGCAGATTATTTTGCTTAAGTTTTTTAAATGACTGAAGATATAAGTTATTGTTACATTATGTTGTTAATAAAAGTTTTAAATTTGACAATATAGTGTGGTATTGCAAACAAAGATCATTAAAAAAAATCATAACTAATAAGTAATAGGCTATTTTCTATACTGGTTTTGAGGGTCTCTCCTGAACGCTGGAGACTTGGACTTAAACGCCCACGGCTAGGACTGGATAGATTTGCATATTTAATGAGCTTCAGCTCCCCTGACATTTCAGGTCACCTGAGGGAGGGATTGTTTTGAAAGCGGCAACTGGAATGATTCTCTTAACCACAGGGCTCTTAAACGTCTTTATCAAACGAACAAAATGATTTCTTTCTCATCCACCCGTGATTGATTGGAATATTACTTGGCCCGCCCGATCGTAGGATATAAGCGCGAACCGCACTTGCACACAAATACACCAGAGATGCGCGGGTTGATCCAAAATGAGCGGGTGCCTGCGGTCACCCGCGGTTACCCACAGTTTCAAGTCATCCAAAAATATTTTTAATGATATTCGGGTCGCGGTCCGTCAGGTCATTTAAGATAAAGATGGCAATTAAACCTTTATAATTTTTATAGTACTAGTGTTACGGAAAACATACACGGAGAGCAGATGAAGGTAATGTGACTGTTTAAGGCTGCAACATACTCCACAAGAACAGAGAAAAAAGTTCTCGCTCCCAAGGCTGCGAGAACAAAATGACGTCATTTTGTTCTCACAGCCCTGGTTTGAATGCACTGTAAACAAAACAAAAAAACGGTAAATGACTGCCAGCTATGCTTTTGACAAACAAAAAACATAAAATTAAAGTAAAATATCTTAATTTGGTAACACTTTATAGTAACGTTCAGTTACAAGTCATTTATAAGTGGTTAGTTAATGATGAACTAATCATTTACAAAACATTCATAAAAGATTATCAAGTAATATGCTAACATTTTATGAATGTTTTGTAAATTTTGTAAAGTCATTAGTAAATAATTAACTAATGATTTATTAAACATGACTACGCATTCATTAATGATTAATGAATGACTTGTTAATTATTTTACATATATTTAGTAGATTCAGTTATAAGTCATTTACAATTGATTAGTTAATGATGACTAATGATTTACAAAACATGATGTAGACATGATGTAGATGATTTACAAATGATGATCAAACCATTAGTAGATAATGAATGTATAATTTATTGATGCATCATTACATTTTTAAGCTGGTCTGTTAAAACCCACAAAATGCATTTATAAATGTATGCATTTATATTTTAAAGAATGATAAATTACTAGTTCTCAAATTAATAAACATTTTAGAATGACTAAAAGTCAGGGGATTGCAGTGTTACGTTAAATCCTTTCACTCAATGCTGCAGACTTGTGTTCTTTGAAGGGTCTAGTGATAATGTGAACTGGTTTTACCCTCCAGTGAAGCATCAGGTGCGGGTGTCAGAGAAGACAGCTGTCTATACAGCTGTCTATACCTTCACTAGTCAGCATTTACATTAAAGTACACACTACAAAGTGTTCATCACCTGCTAGAGATGATGTTGTAAACGCATGAATAAATCATTTACAAATCTTTATTACCCATTACAAATGATCTGTACACGTATACAAAGCATTTACAATGCTTTCTGCGTCCCCTAATCTAAAGTGTAGACTATTCATCACTTGTAAATTGTAACACTTGTCTAAGAATTAGAAATAGTTTAATGGATTGCTTACTATGTTATACAGTTAGGATTTGGATTAGTCAGAAGATTTTAGGGATCGCTAAGGAGGTACCAGGTTATACTGAGAAGCAACAGACACAAGATTTAATTTGAAATAGAAGTATAATTGATTTCACGTTAAAAGAAAATGTAGAAAGTTAAACAAATAAAAGAAAGTAAATTACAAGATCACATGGACTAAACAATAAAAACTGTCAGAAAATTCCCTCTGAGTGCACTCTGTTTTTCTTCCCTTAAATATACAAACAGACCGGTCAATTCAGTACATAAAAAAAAATAAAACAAAGAAAAGAAAAGAATACACAGAGAAATATAATGTCTCTCAAAAGACCTCAAGTGTTCTCATAAAGTTTTGACTGTCTTGATCTGGTCTATGGATGACCATACACCCTTCAGAGATCTTTAGATCGAAACGTCTTTCTTCACTAGAAGTGAACTGGAAGATTCAAAGAAAGGATATCGTCGCCTCTCCACGACGAATCTCTGCTAAAGGTTTTCTTGGCTCGCCATCAAACGTGAAGGTCACAGAAGATCGCTCGGGTGTCATGGTTCCAAGAATCAAAAAAGAAGAAAAGAGAGAAGAAAGAAGAAAAAATAGAAACAAGAAAGACAAAAAAACCTGGCCTGATAGGTCCAGACCAGAACATTCATTTAGTGAATTTCAAAATCATTTCCACATCAGAGATCCAGAATAACGTCTAATACACAGTTATATTCACAATCTCTTCATATACTGACATAATCACATCAATTTACCTCTGAATCAATAGTGCTTCGCTTACACAGACACGTGGCCAACAATGGCGACGGTGAAACTCTGAAATGAACAAATAACCACGCGGTTCGCTATAACCGCTCTCTAGCTCAAGTAATCACATAACCAGTAACATGCATCATTTCACAGGATGGATGAACTAATTCTTTACCTTTGATCGATTTGTTTGCTCTCACACAGGCGCACCTCGATTACAGGCGTGCGCGACCATAAAATGGCGTCGTGAACTGCAATGTACAAATGTCCATGCGGTTCACGTTAGACATTTACAACTAATCGAAACAAAACTATAACTTAAAGAGAAAATGGGCAGTCTACAGCAACTTAATTACTGTTTAGTATTACTGCTACTATCTTATTATGAAGTACAGTCTATTTGTCATAGATTATATGTTATTGACTCACCTAATAGGACGTATTACTCTACTCTGTCGGCTCTCTTACTCAGAATGCATCGAAGTAATTGAAATTTAAACTTCCTCATACTTTTCGGAGGGTTTTCGGATCAGTATTTCAAATTTTGGATCAGTATTGGATCGCGATGATCGATCATGTCTGCTCTCTTCATCAAGGTTGTCTCTTCTGTCATCGCGCATGCTCATTGACACGCACGGCGCAAAATGACGAAGAGCTCTCATTCGTCAATCACTGAGGATTGTTCTAGAACGAATTTGCATGCATTTATTTAATTTTGATTATTTTTATATCTCTTATTGACAGCTTTTTTTAAGGGAATGATATCATTTGATAGTATATAAATTAAATAAACCCCTTTATTTAACCTGTGTTACATTCTCCCCTCCTAAACTCATGCAAGTCTCTTTGCATGCTCTGCTTGGCTGACTGGTGACAACACTGTGTAAACCATTAGGCAGCGAAGGGAAAGACATTCAGATTTTCATCTCCACCAAGAGATTTAACAAAAGCCGAATTCAGACCTTGGAACAAAGATTGGACGACATATATTAATGGGTTTCCTGGCTGAAAATAAGTAAGTCGCTCGGGTTTTCCCTTCGGTCTAACAGAAGCCTCGGTAGAGTGTCTGTGGTTCCTATCTCATCTTCTGATTGTTGTTCTGTTTCTTTGTCAGGAACATCTTCACTTTCAACAACACTAGCTACTTCAACTTCATCAACAGAACTACCCATTACAGCTTCGACTTGGCCCTTATCAGGTAAGTTACTTTGTTCAAGGGCTCCCGGAACATTAACAGGTAAGTGTTCAACAGGTTATGATTCTGGTCGCCCTGCAGAGTTTCGCCAGTTGGGAAAGTTTGTTCGGCTAAGTTATTACCAGAATCAGCATCCAACGTCCGTCTCCTTGTCTGTACAGATATCATGAACTGTAGATAAACGCACTAGATTTGGAGAATGACTGTACTCGCAATACGAATTTCCTTCCTCGGAATCAGAGAGAGAAGTGTCATCAATTAATGGAATCTTAGGATTCCGTCGCGTTTGAGGTCTTGAGATGGCTTCATTTAGGGTGGGTGGTTCAACTTCTTGAGACGGTAAAAACCCACACGGAAGCAACAGATCTCTGGGCAGAATACGCAGAGGACCATCCTTTCTCTCTGGACGAAAAGTGTAAACTGGCAATTCAGCTGCCTGACTCACAACAACATATACCTCAGACTCCCACTTGTCTCCTAACTTATGCTTTCCGCGTAACCTAACGTTCCTCACCAACACTCAATCCCCAATTTCCAAAGAGCATTTGAGAGATTTGTCAAACCTAGCTTTGTTTCTTTCTGCACTTTTTGATATACCACGTGACGCAAGCGAATAACTCTCTTTCAGATTGGTTTTAAGATGCTTATCATACTCCGAATGAGACTGTCGCGGACCGTTTTGATACGGCAATCCAAAAGCAAGGTCGACGGGTAACCTAGGTTGACGTCCAAACATCAGTTCGTAGGGAATGAACCCAGTGACCTCATGTTTCGTGCAGTTGTACGCATGAGCTAATGGTTTTACTTCGTCTTTTTCTTCTAAGGTACCCAACATACTGAGCAGGGTCCTATTAAAACGTTCGACAGGGTTTCCCCTGGGATGGTAAGGGGTTGTTCGGGTTTTCTTAACACCTGCCATTTCACAGAGATCTTTGATGGTGCGTGATTCAAAGTCTGGGCCCTGATCGCTATGAAGACGCTCAGGGAACCCAAAGTGCACTACAAAATTTTCCCAAAGACATTTCGCTACCGTTCTAGCCTTTCGTTGGGTGTGGGGACTGCAACAGAATATTTGGTAAGAAAGTCGGTGATTACCAAGATGTCTCTCGTGTTACTTTTGTCTGGCTCTGGTGAGAGAAAGTCCATACACACCAGCTCTAAAGGTCTTGTGGCTTGGATATTAACCAACGGTGTAGCTTTTTGAGGCAATGATTTCCTCCTCACACAACGACCGCATGTCCTAATCTTTTGCTCTACTTCCACAGCCATCTTCGGCCAATAGAAACGAGACCTTACCAAATCTAGAGTTCTTTCTACCGCCATGTGACCCATACTGTCATGCAAACTACTTAATACAGAAGGCCTCAGTTTCTCAGGTAGCACGAGTTGGTAAGTAACTAATTCCTCTATCTGCCGTTTCCGATAAAGTACCCCATCTTTTAACTCGAGGCGGTTCCACTCTCTTAGAAAGAAAGGAAGATCTGGGAGTTCCTTCCTGACTGTTGGTGGAGGCTTTTCTCCCGACTCTAAGTGAGATATTACTTCCCGAATTACTGGATCTGCTCTTTGCTCATCACAGAGATTCCCTGACAGGTAAGAAACTACAGGTAATCCCTCAAAATCACCCTCTTCTTCGTAGCTATCAGGTATAGCATCAGGGTAAAGTGCAAAAGATTCGACGAAAGCATTACCAGACCCAGAATCCATCTGCTGTCTGACCAAGTGCTTCTCACAGATAGCCTGAACTACATCACTGGCGGTGTCATGAGAATCTGCAGCTTCCATAAGATGATGTTGCATAAAATGTTCAATTCTTTCGTACTTTTTCTGAGATATGGGGTTTTCGGCCAATTGTTCTTGAAGTCGTCTCGATAGACCATCGGCGTCAGCATTTAGTTTGCCCGCTCTGTACTGTAACTTAAATGAGAAAGTGGACAGAGTAGCAAGCCATCGATAGCTAGTTGCGTCTAATCTCGCCGTAGTAAGTACGTAAGTCAATGGGTTGCTGTCTGTAATGACGGTGAATTGGCTACCATACAGATAGTCCCTAAACTTTTCAGTTACTGCCCATTTAAGAGCAAGAAACTCAAGCTTACGCGCCGGGTAATGGGACTCACTGCGGGACAACCCTCTACTTGCATATGCAATGACTCGCATCTGCCCTTCCTGTTCCTGATACAGGGCTGCTCCTAAACCCTTGGTGCTGGCATCTGTATGTAGGAAGTAGGTAAGTTCAGGGTTTGCAAAGCCTAGCACAGGCGCAGTAGTTAGTCTGTCGATAACGGACCGAAACGCTTCGTCACAAAGTATGGACCCTTACTCTCACTCCGTTTACCACTTTTCCTAGTCGGCGGATACCCTATGGTCAAATCAGTGAGTGGTTTCAAGACCCTAGAGTAATCTTTAATAAATCTGTGTTAATACCCCGAAAAGCCCAAAAAGGACCTTAACTCTTTAAGGTTTGTGGGACTCGGCCAGGTTTTTAAGGTTTGTACTTTTTCTGGATCGGTCTTTACTCCACGCTCTGACACTATGTGCGCTAAATAACGAACGGACGTCTGAAAGAATTTGAGAAACTTCTCAAGAGCGAGTTTTAACCCATACTCTCTGAGCCGAGAAAGAACTTTTAGCAGCTTTCTTTCATGCTCCTCCACGGTTTCAGAAAATATGATCAGATCGTCCAGGAAAACAAGTACTTCCCTGAGATTGATATCCTCCATACACTTCTCCATCAATCTCTTAAAAGTATTGGAGCATTAGTGACCCCCTGAGTCATGCCATTAAACTCCCAAAACCCCAGGGGACAGACAAAAGCGGTTTTAGGTTTGTCTGCTTCTTTCACCTCTATCTGGCAATACCCAGATTTCAAGTCGAGTACGGAAAACCATTTTGACCCAGTTAAGGTAGAGAACGTCTCCTCGAGATTGGGTAATGCATATGTGTCTTTCACGGTCTGAAGGTTTAACTTTCTGTAGTCTATGCACAATTGCACATCCCTGTTTTTCTTCCGAACCACTACGATAGGAGAAGAAAAAGCGACTCAGACTCGCGAATGACGTCGCTTGCAAGTAGATCACGCAGATGTCGGCAGACGGCTTCCAGATCTTGCGGATGGATTGGTCGCGCCCTATGTTTAAAGGGAGTTTCGTCGTGCAGTTGTATACGATGTTTCACCTTTTGAGTATGCCCAAAATCTAAATCGTGTTGACTGAAAACATCAGGCATTTCTCTGAGTTTTGCTGAAATGCGGTCCTGCCAATCTTGTGGCAATGGGGACTCACTGAAATTCAAGGCGAAATTGGGCTCCTGGGTAGGTAAGTGCTCACTAACGGGGGAAACACTCGGCTGGGGAAGCACGGACTCAACTGCATGCAGCTCTGCTATTATGCATCTTGGAGGAATGGTTATATCATGCTCCGTTTCGTTTTTTAGTACCACAGGTAACCAGACAGACTGACCACTAGGAGGGGTAAGTAAGCAGCGCTTCACAAACACACCACCAGGTAAGGATGAATCAGTTACCGCAACAGAGCCTTTCACAACGACAGTTTGACCAGCGGACATGACCTCAGGTATGTTGCCTCTAAATCTCACTTGACCCAGGACACTACTCGTATTCTGCTTCCGCCTTGTTTCAAGTGTTTTCAAAACCACCCTATATCCAAACAGGGAAGGCTGGTGTTTTGGGGGTTTTGCTAATAACTGCTCATAAAGAATGTCAAGAGTGTTTGTACCTATTAAGACCAATGGCTGAGTGCGTGACTTTACATCTGGAACAACCAAGGCTACCGTGGCTACTTCAACAGTCGCACCCAAAAACTCTTCAGGGAAAGTAATGTCTATCTTTACATAACCTTTGTACGGAACGGACAGACCGTTGGCGCCTTCTATTTCCAATATATCGTCAAGGGGATTAATCGGATGCCTTGAGAGGTGTTGTTCATAAAAACACTTAGGCACAGTTGTGACCTGTGATCCAGTGTCTAATAGGCAATGACATTTATTATCAGCTATGCTGACTTCGGCGACACATCTAGCACCAACTAAGCCCTTAGGTAGGTTTGCACTCTGCCTCCTGGGAGTTTGGCATTTCTTGAAGACACGGTTTACAATGGGACCATTCGATTTAGACTCAGCTCCTGTATGTCCCACGACAGGAACTGCCTCTAGTTTAAATCAGAGCTAGCGGGGGATTCTGTGACTCCCACTGTAACTGTTTCTCTCTTAACAGCCTACGTTTAGTAGCGACAAGCTCAGGATTTGGCTCAGAACTACAGGACGATGCAATGTGCCCATCCTAACCACATGTGAAACAGTACCACGGCTTAGGTCTATCCGTTGGCTTTTTGTTGATCGCAACACTTGCAGCAACCCCTGACTTGCTTTGGTCAGCTGGTGCAGGCTTTTTGACTACCTCTCTCGACGAAGTTTTCTTCAGATGTTTTGGTCGAACTGCAAGATTAGCTAATTGACTCTGAAGCTTGACAATTTGCTTTTTTAACTCACGCGTTTCAGTTTCAAGAGGGCTCACTCTAGGACCTTGCTCTTGTTCTAATTTAGCAGAAATCCACGCTTTCTGAGAGTGCATAAACGCTTTCTGTTTAGAAGACCCAAGATGTTGCTTCATTCGCATTGCTTTCGCGGTATGTTTATCCTCCTCAGTACGAAGCATAAGTAGAAGCTGTGCGAACGAAGGGGGATTGTTTCGCTGTTGCTCTAATCGTAGTTCGGCGATTAAGTCATTATCCCAGCAGCCTCTGCAAAACTGCTTTAGGAGATGCCTATCTGCTTCTGATGGGATAATACCACCGCTTTTGACGGTTGTACTTACGCTGACTGCAGCCTATACAGATAAGTGGACAGCCTTTCACCCGCATCCTGCAACGTGTTCATAAATTTCGCCAACAATTCATCCCCATCCTCCACAGCCCCGAAAGCAGAGTCCAACAGCTGGAGGTAGGCGGAAGGAGGAGATTCAGGATTCAGATGCTTTATAACATCCGCCGCAGGTGGCAAGAGACTGTCTAATATTCGCCTAGACGCATGTAAATTGGACAAAGAAGGATCTTTCAAAATTAATTTGACACTAGACCGCCAATTGTCGTAATCTACCTCATTGCCAGGCCTGGGCCATTTTCCTGTAAATACTCTGAGCCTGGGCTGTACCTGTACTTGAGCAGCCACTTCACTTCTCCGCACAACATGCTCAACTACTAATCAATCAATCAATCAATCAACTTTATTTATAAATCGCTTTTACAATCACGATTGTGTCAAAGCAGCTTCACAGTGTCAAACAGGATAATATTGCGACAAAATTAGATTTGGCTGTACAGTCGTACTGGAGAAAACAGTGATGTTATCAGTTTATTTTAATTTATCATATAGCGACAATGTTGGCAGATCAGTATTATAGTTTATAGAATTAAATAAGACCTAATTCATACATTTTATTTGTATAATAAGTTGAATAACTTTAATCATATTTTTAGTGTCCCCAACTGAGCAAGCCAAGCCAAAGGCGACAGTGGCAAGGAACCAAAACTCCATCGGGGCATGATGGAGAAAAATAAACCTTGGGAGAAACCAGACTCAGTCGGGGTGCCAGTTCTCCTCTGGCCTATTAACACACCGTGTAAGATTATTATTCTGGCAACCTTACAGGTCAGAAATCATATTAGATTGGAATATTCAAAATTTCAGGGTATCACAGAAGAGACAGATTTATTTAGGATGGGGCGTCGATTACACAAGAGTATGAATACATGAAAGATCGGAATTATTGCGCCGAAGACGGGTTTTGAGCATGTCGTGCCAGTGAGGCAAATTCTGCAGTGTTGACAGAACTGGACTAATATGATCATACTTCCTGGTTCTAGTAAGAACTCTAACTGCTGCATTTTGGACCAGCTGGAGCAGGAGCGAGCAGGGCAAGTATGGTTTCTCACAGGTGTTTTCACCAGTACTACCAGACACAGCGGGGTCTGGTCGGAGGTCTGCACTCATTTGCGACAGCATTTCACTCAGTATTGACTCAAAGTTGTTTCCGCTCAGTTCTGCTATTTCTTTTAATCTGTCCAGGTAGGACTTTGTTATGCTACTACCCAGTTGCTGTGTAAACACACTGGCTAACGCTCTTACATGGCACTTAACATCAGGTTCGCTAGACAGTTGGTGAGTATACGGCAATTTGGGTCCCAGTGATCGCAACGCTTGATCACTGTTGTACTCAACAATCATGCTTTGGTAGAAGTCAGACTCTTTGTTGTCAATGCGCACGGTTTTGGCAAACGACCCGTGTCATTTCAGAGCATCAAACAATTCGTCACCGCTCTCTGTGTCGGTTAAACCACTGACTATTACTGAGTTTGGGATAACAATCCCTTCTGCTTCAATAAACTCCATTATCGTCGCTTGCTTGAGAGCAAAAACAAGGGAAACATAAAATGTGTAGCTGTTAGTTCTCAGCAACAGCGTCACCTCCTGGCTGGGCTCGCCAAAGTTTATGTAACACTCGTCTAAAAATTAGAAATAGTTTAATGGATTGCTTACTATGTAATACAGTTAGGATTTGGATTAGTCAGAAGATTTTAGGGATCGCTAAGGAGGTAGCGGGTTATACTGAGAAGCAACAGACAGACACAAGATTTAATTTGAAATAGAAGTATAATTGATTTCACGTTAAAAGAAAATGTAGAAAGTTAAACAAATAAAAGAAAGTAAATTACAAGATCACATGGACTAAACAATAAAAACTGATTGAAAATTCCCTCTGAGTGCACTCAGTTTTTATTCCCTTAACTATACACACAGACCGGTCAATTCAGTTTATCAAAAAAATAAAACAAAGAAAAGAAAAGAATACACAGAGAAATATAATGTCTCTCAAAAGACCTCAAGTGTTCTCATAAAGTTTTGACTATCTTGATCTGGTCTATGGATGACCATACACCCTTCAGAGATCTTTAGATCGAAACGTCTTTCTTCACTAGAAGTGAACTGGAAGACTCAAAGAAAGGATATCGTCGCCTCTCCACGACGAATCTTCTACTCTGCTAAAAGTTTGCTTGGCTCGCCATCAAACGTGAAGTTCACAGGGTGTCACAGAAGATCGCTCGGGCGTCATGGTTCCAAGAATCAAGAAAGAAGAAAAGAGAGAAGAAAGAAGAAAAAATAGAAACAACAAAGACAACAAAACCTGGCCTGATAACAGACCAGAACATTCATTTAGTGAATTTCAAAATAATTTCCACAACAGAGATCCAGAATAACGTCTAATACACAGTTATATTCACAATCTCTTCATATACTGATATAATCACATCAATTTACCTCTGAATCAATAGCGCTTCACTTACACAGACACGTGGCCAACAATGGCGACGTTGAAACTCTGAAATGAACATATAACCACGCGGTTCACTATAACCGCTCTCTAGCTCAAGTAATCACATAACCAGTAACATGCATCATTTTCACAGGATGGATGAACTAATTCTTTCCCTTTGATCGATTTGTTTGCTCTCACACAAGTGCACCTCGATTACAGGCGCGCGCGACCATAAAATGGCGTCGTGAACTGCAATGTACAAATGACCATGCGGTTCACGTTAGACATTTACATTGTCTAACGTGAACCGCATGGTCATTTGTACATTGCAGTTCATTTGTCATGTTTCATAAATCATTAGTTAATTATTTACTAATCACTTGTAAATGACTTGTAACAGAATTAACAAAACATTCATAAAATGTTAGCATATCACTTGATAATCATTTATGAATGTTTTGTAAATTAATAGTTCATCATTAACTAACCACTTGCAACTTACAACTGTCTAAATGACTTACAACTGAACGTTATTATAAAGTGTTACCCTTAATTCAAATAAAGTGCAAAAACAATCATTTTACAGAAATTTACATCAAAAGTTTAAGTGAAAAACACTGTTATTTAAAGGGGGGGTGAAACACTCAGTTTCAGTCAATCTCATGTCAATCTTGAGTACCTATAGAGTAGTATTGCATCCTTCATATCTCCGAAAAGTCTTTAGTTTTATCATATTTATAAAAGAAATATGGGCTGTACCGAGTCTTTCCGGAAAAAACCGAGCGCCTGTAGGCGTATCGTGTGGGCGGAGCTAAAGAATGACAAGAGCGCAAAGCGATGACGTCCTCAAGCGTGGAGAAACCCATCTATCTCAGCTAATACAGATAATGATCCACAATCAAATCTGAGGCTGAAATAAATTGAACAGGAGAAACGGCAACATCAGGATGTCCGTCTCTGTGGTATGTACTGTATTTAGGGGCCTTTGTGTGCAGTTTATGAGGACATGATTCGGTTTATGGACTATTGTATGTGACTAGACCTTAGAGGTAGCAAGCAAAACGGTTTTGCACGTCAGAGTCAGAATAGTGTAACGTTATACAGAACAACAATGGAGTAACCGTTAGCGCATTTGAATGACGAAGCACGCGATCGTATCGTTTACTGATGTTTACTCATGCGACGGTAGCCAATAGCAGAGACATTTGAAGTTGATTTACTCACCGGCATCTTCCAAAGCAGGACCGCTCTGTCAAAAACACACTTCTTTGGTATGATTTGGTGAAGTCCTGTGACAGCAGTGACCGTGGAAATCCACTTTGCGACGCGACTTAAGCGATACCTTGAAGCTTCCCGTCATTTCTGCGTTCAAATCGGTTCAAATGCAGCGCTGCCTTCCCGGAATGCTGTGCTGAAGCGCTGAAGTCGCTCGACGTCACCCATAGGAATAAAGTGGAGCGCGGCGCGGACGACTGGATCTGCACCTGAGAGAGTGTTTACAGCGTGCATTTCCTCTCTCTCCCTCTAGCCACGCGCGCGCGCACCCTTCCGGGAGAAGAGCCCATACGGCCCATACAAGGACCTTCCGCTCTATTTAACGTCAAGTAGACCCATACTCGAAAAAAACTCGCCGAAACTTGTGAGAAACCGGAAGGAGTATTTTTAACACAGAAATACTCCATCAAACGTCCAACATTAGTTTTTGAAACTTTGTCTATGTTTAGGATGGGAATCCAAGTCTTTAAAGGTGTAAAAAGCTCAGTATGCATGAAACAGCATTTCACCCCCCCTTTAACAAATTTTTCCTTGTTTAAATTAAGATATTTTACTTTCATTTTACAGTTTTTGTTTGGCAGCCATAGCTGCCAGTCATTTTAGTCACAGCGCCCAGCTATCTTTCACCCAGCGCAATTGACTTTGTACACCGACGCATGTGTCATTCCTATTATGCACCCGCGCAAAGCGCGCTTTTCCCTCCACAGAAGCACGTCGCTAAACTAGTGAATGAACTTGCGCTCCCTGGGCGATTCAGCGCAAAAAAGGAGGCGTGTTCCGGCGCAAACAATCCCTGGTGCTATTTTGCTGTTCCATTAAACAATTGCGCCACTGACCAGAAAAAAACTAGTCTAAAGTCAGTGGCGCGTTGCGCGTTGTTCATTATGCTATTTTAAGAGCACATGACCACAATGTATAGTGTGCACAACGCGCATACACTTTGCTCATGTAATCTACACAGATGCAACAGTTATTTTTGCAAATCATAAATTGTTACACTAAAAAATATTAACACATGAGATGACGGAAACCATTGTGGTGTGCCACGAAGATGTGAAAAAATAGGCATAAATCTAGCTTACAAATTATTCAGGCTAATTGTAGTGGGCTAATTAAGGATCAGACCTGTTTGCCCAATAGTGGCAAGACATGTATATAAGGACATCTGACAAATAGGTTTGTCCGTCAAGAACCAGAAAAAAAAAATCGACTGAAAAACTGTTTAATCGACGCCTGTTTAACCAACGCTATTTTGGGTGGGTTTTTCCCATCCCCATACAACACAATTTCTCTATCTTTCACTGCTCTTACAAGAACATCAGTCTCCTCTGCTGTAAACCGCTCCTGGCGTGCGCCTGGTAAATACGCCATAATAATAGCGATCCATAATTGGACTTGCGCACCTGCTTTTAAAGGGAATGGCACAAGAGCCATTTATCCCGCGCTTTGACACTTGCGTTTCAGATCGTTAAAATAGGGCCCACGGTGTTAAACTGTTATTCTACAGATTTTCTTTGTTTAAATTATGATGTTTTACTTTAATTTTATGGTTTTTGTTTGGCAGGTGGAGCTGCCAGTCATTTACTGTTTTTTTTCTACAGTGTTAAACTATTATTTTACAGGTTTTCTTTGTTTAAATAAAGTTGTTTTACTTTAATTTTATGGTTTTTGTTTGGCAGCCATAGCTGCCAGTCATTTTACAATTTTTTAATGATTTTTTTAAAGGTGTAAAACTATTTTTTACAGATTTTTTCTAGATTATAATGATCAAACACCCTCAATAAAGTTACAATACTAAAAATTCTGCAAAAAATATGTTATTTTGCAGATTATTACAATAAAAAAAACATTCAATAAAGTGTTAAAGCATGCTCAAGATTGTAAATTTACAGTTTTATTTTGGAAGACAACATACAGTCTTACAATCACATTTTTAAAGGTGAATAAAATATTCTTAATTTCAAACTGAAAAAAAAAAAGTCAAACAAGACTGTCACTGTTTCACTATTGATTCTAAAACTTTTATTATTCAGATGTACATTTATGTAGACAAATTCATCACAAACAATTCCTCAGAGCCCCCAGGAGGAATTGAAAAACTACAATTTTTATTTAGCTTGTAAGGTACGGTTACTAATATCATGATGAGATCATTATATCACCTTATAACAAAATGATGTTTCTTAAAAAACTAAGTTCGGGAGAAGCACGTTCAAATGATCTACCTAATCATGATGTCATTCCAACCAGCTGTCAACAATCAGTAATCAACATGTCTACCAATCAGCTCAAGTGGAGGATCACATAAATACCCAGTCAACTCACCAACGTTCCTTGACAAAGTTTGCAGCATTCTGGCAGGTCACTTTTTCTACCCACGCTGTTAACATGGCTCCACACGCTGCTCGAAGCTATGCTACAATGCTAAAAACTTTCCTTACAAATTCCTAAGCTACCTAAAGCCCCTTTTGGCCGCTTTTCATCAGCATTCTTTCAAACCAATGGCTCCTCAACATCACGAAGCAGTGATGTTCCATCTTCTCCCACAGGAGCTCAGTTTCTCTGGCTAATTTCTCCTCTGCCATAACAGTGCTATTCTCTCTGCTCCCACAGGAGCTCAGTTTTCTGGCTAATCTTTTTCTCCTCTGCGCCACAGCAGCGCTGTTATCTCTGCTCCCGCAGGAGCTCAGTTCCTCCGGCTATTTTTCTCCTGTGCCACAGCAGTGCTGTTCTTTCTGCTCCCACAGGAGCCCAGTTTCTCTGGCTAATTTCTCCAGTATCCATAACAGTGTGTTTCCTTTTGCTCCCACAGGAGCTCAGTTTCTCTGGCTAATTCCTCCAGTGTCCATAACAGTGTGTTTCCTTAGTTTCTCTGGCTAATTCCTCCAGTGTCCATAACAGTGTGTTTCCTTCTGCTCCCACAGGAGCTCAGTTTTCCGGGCTAATCTCTTCTCCACTGCTGTAGCAGTGCTGTTCCCTCTGCTCCCGCAGGAGCTCAGTTTTTCTGGCTAACCGTTTTTCCACTGCTCCCACAGGAGCTCAGTTTTTCTGGCTAACCGTTTCTCCACTGCTGCAGCAGTGCTGTTCCCTCTGCTCCCACAGGAGCTCAGTTTTTTCTGGCTAACCATTTCTCCACTGCTGCAGCAGTGCTGTTCCCTCTGCTCCCACAAGAGCTCAGTTTTTTCTGGCTAACCATTTCTCCACTGCTGCAGCAGTGCTGTTCCCTCTGCTCCCACAGGAGCTCTGTTTCTCTGGCTAACCGTTTCTCCACTGCCAAAGCAGTGTTGTTCTTTATGCTTCCGCAGGAGCTGAAGAAAATTGGTCCTACCCATTGCAATGTTTGAGAATGAAATTTATCCATCTGACGAAGATCCTCTACAGCATCCCACAGCTGCAAGGAGCACCACAACCCAACAAGACACCGTGACTGAATCTCCAGCAACACAGCGTGGCCGTCGGCCCAGCCGAGCCACATCCCGTACACCGAGACGCAGAGGCTTGCCATCGCCTCCACCTTCAAGACATCCACCATCTCCAGCTTCCTCCTACTCCTCAGTACAACCTACGATTCCAGCAATAGAGAAATGGACCGTACTAGGGTTAAGACAAGTGCTAATCAGTGTCGATGATAATTTTTCCAGAAGAATTAATAAAGCCAAATTATACAACCTGTATGTGTCACTTCAAGCAGCTTCTCCATCTCCAAAATCCACTCCACCTTCCAAAACTACAAACAGGTCAAGGAAACATAAGGATCCGAACTCACGCTCTCAAAAGACCCCTTCTCCCACAGAACTGGTTCTTCCTCGAGCACCAGGCCACTGCAGCAGGCCCTCAGCTAGCCCCGGCCGCGCCCCAGTTCCAGCCACCGCTGCCATCGTCGCCGCCACCCAGCCCAACTCATCTCTCTGCTCCGCCGAGCCAGAGACCGTGGGTGTTTCCAGCATTGCACCTCAGGTTGCAATACCAGTTTCCTCTGCCCCAGGCAATCCTTTAAGCGTAAGTACGCTTCCGCCAGCAGCTCAAGCTTTGTATCACAGCCTTTTCCTGTCACTTTTTCTAACCCCTTCCCTTGGCCTGCAGCCCCACCATCAAACTCTAGCGCGAGGCTGCCTCCGCTAGTGGTGCAGACCCAGCTACTTTTTGTCCTCCTTAGCTTTCCTCTTTCCCCTTTTTCCCATTCCTCCTTTGTTGGGGACCGACCGAAACGAGAGGTTGCCTCCGCAATCGGTTTTCGGCCCCTGGTTTCTATCCGCCTAACACTTTTTCCCAAACTAGTGCTCCATTCACTCTGTTTTCTGCAACACAGATGCCCTTCCCGCCGAATGCTACAGCCTTTGAACTGCCCCCTGTCGCCAGCAACATTAGAGCACAGATCCTCACAGAAATTCAGGCTGTTGGCGCCAGAGGCGGACCCATTCCCATTCCCAACCCCAGTACCAAAGTATTGAAAGCTAATATTCCCATAAACCACCCATTGAGACCCCTCATTGACGCTTCTCTCAATTCCATCCTTCAAGCTGTTTCCCCCAGAACCCTTCAATCCTACCTAACTGCATGGAAATGTTTCAAGTCTTTTCACTCCATATACAAGCTGAATTTTCCAGATCATTCTTTGCTTACCATCACTTCATTCATATCTTATTTCAACAGCATCAAGAACCTCCAAGTCAGCTCCATCAAGGGTCATCTAAGCTGAATTCAACAAACTTGTGTTTGGTCTGCCCTCTCCAGAAATAACCAATTCACAAACATCCATGCTCATCAAAGGCATCCAAAAAACTCAACCCACCCACCCAGACAACCAATAACTCTAGACATACTTACCAAATGTATCTCCACCCTCCGCCAAGGCTACCACTCCACCAATACTGCCCGCACTCTGGATGCAATGTTCATATTGGCTTGCTCCGGTATTCTCAGAAGCTCAGAAATTACCATCACGTCCACCTTCAACCCAAAGCTTCATCCTATAATTTCAGACCTAGCAGTGCTAGATGACGAAACAATCTCTTACTTCATCAAACAAAGCAAGACGGATCAAATGAAAAAAAGGGCAATCCATTTACATTTTCAACCTTCCATCACCAATCCAGCCGTATCAATCCATTTTAGCCAACCTACATTTCAGAAGTTTGCAGACTAAACTTTTATCTGAACCACTCTTCACAGACAATGCTAACCGCCCTGTCACACGTTTCTGGTTCCAAAAACACCTCAAGTCTATACTGATTCTATCCGGCATCTCGGCAGAACTTTTCTAGCCATTCATTCCGCATAGGTGCAGCAACCACAACTGCTCAAAAAGGTCTCTCCCAGCACCAGATCTAAAAACTTGGTCGCTGGTCGTCAGAGGCTTTCAAGAGCTACATCCGCTCCAATCACTCCCACATCAAAGAAGCCCAACAGACCCTCATCAGCTAAAATTGTTTCAGCTTCAGCTTGTTTCCATACACTCAATCCTACAGGATCACCACATCCACTCCAATTCAACATCACCAAATTCACTAAATGAATCAATAATATTCACTGCCGTAGCAGCATCTCTCCAGTCACTCCCGCAGGAACCCACCTCAAATTTTTCACTGCAGCAGTGTTATCTCCTCCGCTCTAACAGAAGCTCAGGATTCTCCATCCAGCTGGCTCTCACTGCCGCAGCAGTATCTCCCCCACTCTAACAGAAGCTCAGGATTCTCCGTCCAGCCGGCTCTCACTGCCGCAGCAGTTATCTCCTCCGCTCTAACAGAAGCTCAGGATTCTCCATCCAGCTGGCTCTCACTGCCGCAGCAGTTATCTCCTCCGCTCTAACAGAAGCTCAGGATTCTCCATCCAGCTGGCTCTCACTGCCGCAGCAGTGTTATCTCCTCCGCTCTAACAGAAGCTCAGGATTCTCCATCCAGCTGGCTGTAACTGCTGCAGCAGTGTTATCTCCTCCGCTCTAACAAAGTTCAGGATTCTCCATCCTGCCGGCACTCACTGCCGCAGCAGTGTTATCTCCTCCGCTCTAACAAAAGTTCAGGATTCTCCATCCAGCCGGCTCTCACTGCCGCAGCAGTGTTATCTCCTCCGCTCTAACAAAAGTTCAGGATTCTCCATCCAGCCGGCTCTCACTGCCGCAGCAGTGTTATCTCCTCCGCTCTAACAAAAGCTCAGGATTCTCCATCCAGCCGGCTCTCACTGCCGCAGCAGTGTTATCTCCTCCGCTCTAACAGAAGCTCAGAATTCTCCATCCAGCTGGCTCTCACTGCCGCAGCAGTGTTATCTCCTCCGCTCTAACAGAAGCTCAGAATTCTCCATCCAGCCGGCTCTCACTGCCGCAGCAGTGTTATCTCCTCCGCTCTAACAGAAGCTCAGAATTCTCCATTCAGCCGGCTCTCACTGCCGCAGCAGTGTTATCTCCTCCGCTCTAACAGAAGCTCAGAATTCTCCATCCAGCCCGCTCTCACTGCCGCAGCAGTGTTATCTCCTCCGCTCTAACAGAAGCTCAGAATTCTCCATCCAGCTGGCTCTCACTGCCGCAGCAGTGTTATCTCCTCCGCTCAAACAGAATCTCAGAATTCTCCATCCAGCTGGCTCTCACTGCCGCAGCAGTGTTATCTCCTCCGCTCTAACAGAAGCTCAGAATTCTCCATCCAGCTGGCTCTCACTGCCGCAGCAGTGTTATCTCCTCCGCTCTAACAAAAGTTCAGAATTCTCCATCCAGCTGGCTCTCACTGCCTCAGCAGTGTTATCTCCTCCGCTCTAACAAAAGCTCAGGATTCTCCATCCAGCTGGCTCTCACTGCCGCAGCAGTGTTATCTCCTCCGCTCTAACAAAAGCTCAGGATTCTCCATCCAGCTGGCTCTCACTGCCGCAGCAGTATCTCCTCTGCTCTAACAGAAGTTCAGGATTCTCCATCCAGCTGGCTCTCACTGCCGCAGCAGTTATCTCCTCCGCTCCAATAGAAGCTCATTATTCCCCATCCAGCTGGCTCTCACTGCCGCACTAGTGTTATCTCCTTCGCTCCAATAGAAGCTCAGTATTCCCCATCCAGCTGGATCTCACTGCCGCAGCAGTGTTATCTCCTTCGCTCCAATAGAAGCTCAGCATTCCCGATCCAGCTGGCTCTCACTGCCGCAGCAGTGTTATCTCCTTCGCTCCAATAGAAGCTCAGCATTCCCCATCCAGCTGGCTCTCACTGCCGCAGCAGTGTTATCTCCTTCGCTCCAATAGAAGCTCAGCATTCCCGATCCAGCTGGCTCTCACTGACGCAGCATTATCTCCTTCGTTCTTACAGAAGCTAAGCTTTTCCATCCAGCTGGTTTTCACTGCCGCAGCAGTGTTATCTCATTCGCTCCAGCAGAAGCCCAGTTTCTCCAACAGACTTCACTACAAACAGTGTCATCTCCTCCGCTCCAACAGAAGCCAGTTTCTCCACCCAAAGGCCTCCACTGCCACAGCAGTGATACCGCCTCAGAAAAAGAGTTCCGTTTTTCCATTCAACTTGCTTGTACAGCCGCAGCAGTGATTTCTCCATATTTCCGCAGGAGTGTCAGTTCTACGTCCAACCCGGCTCACTGGTTTCGAAAAACAAGTTAAAATGGCTCGTCTCCACGGCTGCAGCAGTATCGACAACTCAGCTCTCGCAAAGCCCGATACTCCATTGAAACTCGTTTCAATACCACAGCAATGTCGTCATCTCCATTCCCACAGGAGCCCAATCATCCATGCAAATTGTTCGTTTGGATAGTTGGAAAGCTAATTGAAACGTCTCGTATCCTCTGCCGCAGCAGTTATAGTCAATTTCGCTCCCGCAGGAGCTCTGATACATCTTTTCAAAACCTGTTTCACTGTCTCAGCAGTCTCACCTTCTCCACCCCACAGGAGCCCAATTCTCTGTACAACTGGGTCTTCGGATAGTTTGGAAAGCAGATTTAAAGGGCTGATCTCCACTGCCACAGCAGTATCACCAACCTCATTCCCGCAGGAGTTCTGTTCCTCCATCCAAACTTGCCCCACCCCCACAGCAGTGTCATCTTCTCAACTCCTACAGGAGCCTAATTCTTTGTACAGCCAGCTCATTGGATACGTTTGAAAGTATGCTGAAACAGCTCGTCTCCACTGCCACAGCACTGCTATCTCCTCTCGCCTACACGTAACCACCCCAGCTGACTACCAACGAGGTTCACCTTTCTGATATCACGACCATACAAACCTCAGACAATAATGAACAAGATCTCCCGATCCAGTGACTATCCCCCCCCTTCGATTGGCACAGCACCAGTTCATGCTCTGCAACTTTTGGGGGGCATCAACATCATTTACTGGCTGCTGTCCTATGCTAGTAGCAATTTTTGGGGGGAGTACTCTGGGTTCGGGCCAAATATCGAGCTCGGAGCCCTCTCCTCGGACAGCACGCCAAATACGCATACCATTTATTCTATCTGAATTATTTGTAAGTGTGAACTCGTGAAATGATGTTTCTTAAAAAACTAAGTTCGGGAGAAGCACGTTCAAATGATCTACCTAATCATGATGTCATTCCAACCAGCTGTCAACAATCAGTAATCAACATGTCTACCAATCAGCTCAAGTGGAGGATCACATAAATACCCAGTCAACTCACCAACGTTCCTTGACAAAGTTTGCAGCATCCCTCCACCACCCCTTCTACCTCACACGAACCTGGTTAACTTTCCTAACCAGAAATACGGGGGGAGTACTCTGGGTTCGGGCCAAATATCGAGCTCGGAGCCCTCTCCTCGGACAGCACGCCAAATACGCATACCATTTATTCTATCTGAATTATTTGTAAGTGTGAACTCGTGAAATAACAATTTGTGCCATTTACATTTTAGCATGTATTTTCCTAAATCAGTTTTATATGGGTTTCCTCAATTTTCAACTGACTCGTGGGCTCCATATAGCTCTGATAATATATGTGGACAAACATTTACCTTTTAATTTAGGATCCAAACTATATAGTGTAATTAGAAATATAAATCAAAACATACAACAGAAGGTCCATGATCCTGCACCAGAAGACAGACACAGCAGATAAAGAGCAATCCACTTCCAAATCTCCAATCAGCTGGATCCTTAAAAGAAAGAAATAAAAATACATTGATTCACTGAAAAGTCCTTAAAAAGGGAGTAGTTAGCTTAGTATTTTATTAAGCTGGTGCCCCTTTAAGAATGAATGCACAGAATGACACGCATCTGGATTTCCCCACTTAATTTTAGATATAACATTTACATTTAAATCAAGTGAATGCCTCACATGACAGATAATTTTGTGTGCATTTTACAAAAGGATCATTGATTTTGGGATCGCATGCTGTCTGAGAGACATGTCCCGCTCAAAGATTTGGTCATGAAAAAAACATTATGAAAAGTTAAAAGGAAAAAAGACATCATCAAATGTCAAAAAACAAGATCTCTTTCTTAGCTCAACCCTAATGTTCACCTCGTTTTGTAAAATCTGTTTGATAGGGAAGCAAAAGTTTGTCCAAGGATGGAACGTGACGGAAGTCTACTTTTGCTATAGTAACGAATGCAACTTTAACATGTTAAAGGAAGTGTATGTAAGTTTGTGGCCAAAACTGGTACTGCAATCACTATCCCCTCTCCCCCTCCCCCTGACTCGATGTTGCCATATAGGCTGCAGGATCCAGCATGAACGTTTGTAGCAGCAGCTGATGTAACTAGAGCCGAGCTGGCAACCCGGATGTCGAAAAACGATTGACTTTGTGATTGGTAGATGGTGGAGGGTGGTGCTTCAGGTCAAAACACAACATGTCAATATCAACATCAGTTGAGGGCTGCAACAACAACTTTTCAAAGACAATATCCTGGTCTGACTACTGTTGTCAGTGATATAAGTATTTGAAATTAACATGATTTATTGATGTCTAGTGACATATCAGGGTCATTTTATGATTACTTGAAATACATTTCTTACACACAGTTGCTTTAAGCTACATACTCCACTGGCCATGGTGTAGGTTTGGGGGGGGACGCTAGGTACTAGTCCAATCAATATTTAGAATAAGCAAAATGACGTGTCCCGTATCAAACCAATACGGGACGTGATGCACAAGATTGTGTTTTAGCGGCGCTTTGCTGCCATAGCGACGGAGTCTCGAGAACATGCGCTGGAACATGCGCGTTTTTTTAAAAACACGTCGAGCTCGCATCCACAGTTTGAACGCAAGAGGATTTCCTGATATAGGGCTGAATAGAAAAAAAAGGTATCATGAGTGGGTCTGTCCAGTAACTTAAGATGAACCTAAGACAAACTGCACCCTTTGCAGAGAAGCATTTCAGTGTCTCATGTGTCTGACTTTAAGCATGCGATGACAGACACATCCGTGAACTAAAGGTAGGCCTATTGGTTTTTTAATGGATAATATAATATAATATTCCATACGTTATCAGAGCTTGGCAGACTTATTTGTCTAGACATTAGAACGGTTAATTAATAGATTATAGCCTATTAATGTTATCAATTTATCATTTAGCAGTTTGATATTTAAAAAATATTTAGATTAAAATGAGACAAATAATTACATAATAATATAGTCATAATAGTAAATTAATAAAGAGGATTAAACATTTTTGAATTTCAGAATTGTCAGTAAAGTGGTTACTGGTTCAGATGACTGCTTAAAGAGACAGTGCACCCAAAAATGAAAAAATCTGTCATAATTTCCTCACCCTCAAGTTGTTCCAAACCTGTATGCATTTCTTTATGTAGAACACATATGAAGACACATTCCTAGCATGGAAGTCAATGTTGCCCCCAAAGCAAACATTTGGTTACAAACGTTCTTCAAAATATATCATTTTATGTTCAACAGAACGAAGAAACTCATACAGGTTTGGAACATCATGAGGGAGAGAAAATGATGACAGAAATTTCAATTTTGGGTGAACTATTCCTTTAACGTACACCAATACAGGCTTCTAAAGAGTTCTTCAGAAATAAATAAAATAATCAAAAGTAAAATAATTTAAAATGTGTTCTGTTGCAAGTTTACATACTTGATTCCATGTTTATTGTTGAGCAGTTGTCATTGTTTCATTGTCACTCTTATCACTCTTTAATTGCCAAGTTCATAAATTATTACACACAAAATAACTTGTTTTCAATATAAAAAGTGATTGTAGACTGGATATTTTTTTACCTTTTATCACAGTCTTGGACATGTCAAAGATTAGTAACAACACTGGCTTTGATGCATTGTTAGTTTGTGTGCAGCGTCAGATTTACATTTTTTTTTAATCCCTCATTTATATGCAGTTATTCTATACAAATGCCAGAAACTAAGCTTCTTCTTTTTTTCTTCAGCACAGGCCTATCTAAAGGGTTAATGGTGCCACCTGGTTATCAACTGTAAAAATTACACATTTTACCTCTTCCCAACTGGGAAAACCAAAAACAATCAAAAAAACATGATTATATGGTGTCATGGCTTTCCAATCAAAAAACGTGGCTATAATGGAAGTCAATGGGGCAAAAATAGGCACGAACAGTAAATGAGGGAGAAAAAATCTGATGCTGCACAAAAACTAACAATGCATCAAAGCTAAAGTTGTTACTAATCTTTGACATGCCCAAGACTTTTATATATATATTTTATATTTAAAATAAGTCATTTTTTGTGTGTATGTTTTTTTTTTTTCCAAATCCATTTTGAAAAACATTTATGAACTTGGAAAATAAAGAGTATTATTATTTTGGTACTGGATAATTTGAACTGAAGAGCCTCATAAATTAATAGACTTATTAATAAACTTTGCGCACTCAGACAGCAACAGGTCAGGCATGCCCGTCAGTCAACAATTTCAAAAGAAGTTAACGTTAGAAGACGAAGACTACTGGTAAGTAAATAAGTCAAAAAAAATATTTTTTAGTAAAAGACGATGCGGATCATGTGTCGTGACGTGCTACAGGCCGGTTTACTACACCAGTAGAATAAAATTCTGAAATTATGGTTTCTAGTTTTGGTGTGCCACCCCAAGATTTTAAGTGGCCCCATCTGGCCACCCCTATGAAAAATTTCTGGAGGCGCCACTGCCAGTACATACTTCATGAGAAAAGCAGCACGAACATTAACCCCGTCCAACATTAGCCCGTCCACTTTAAATTTCTGACCAATCACACAACAGTTCTCGGACACCCAGAAGAAAAAAAGTTCTGCTCAACACATTGTGTGTTGAGAACAACCTGCGAGAAATCCCAAACTAGGGCTGCGAGAACAAAATTACATAACTTTGTTCTCGCAGGCCTGGAAGCGAGAACTTTTTTCTCTGTTCCTTGCTGATTATGTAACGGCCTTTAATCTCGCACCTTGATAGCACGCAAATAAGCCTATTTCTGCCCGTTATTAAGGGCCTCTATACTTAGGCCTATGTGATTTCAAGTTAACAGCTTCTCATCTGCTTTAAATCTATAGCCTATAAACAAACTAATGGCAGGTTATATTTTTAGCATCATGGTTTGATAATTTGCCATCAACAACAATGTAACTCTCAGATAATGACGAGAAATGAGAAGAAAATAAATTAGATTTTTATTTTATTTTGTTGTTGTTTTATCTTTAACAAGGTTTGCATATTGTTTTTCACCTTTGTTTACTAACATTCCATACATGCCATTTTGACATCCTGCATTTTTTTTAAGGTATCTCATGTATGATGATTATGTACAGTATTGCATTACCTTTGAAAATCACTTTGATTCTGTCAGGGTTCTGTCACTTCGGTCTAGGTTACTCTTGGTTTTGTGACAGAGCCCTGACACTCCTATATTGTTTGTTTTTGTCCTGTCTTCAGAGTTGTTTTGTGTTCGGAGTGTGGTGTTCAGATCTGTAAGAACTGGTTTTACTTCTAAGACAAAAGCTGAGATCCAACGCCCTGCAATAAAGAATAAAACTTACTAATCTGGAAAGATCTCACAGAAAGAGTGTGACTGCACTGCCCTTCTCCCTTCTCACTTCTCTCTTCTCCCTTCTCCCCTCTCCCTGATTCAAGTCACAGAATGCAAATATACTACAGATTATGTATTTTGTGAATCTATTGTTTTATCCCTTTCATGTTTGGTGTCTCATTCCATCTGAAACTCAAACGTTTCAGTCTTTCTCATCCTACTAGTGACTATAGTGAATTTGAGACAAATTTACCCATCACACTGAGACCTTTAAAAAGACACCAAACACGAAAGGGATAAAACAATAGATTATTAGAATTATGGGCTCCTCTTTGAGTGGTCTCTTCAAAGATATTGAAAACCTCTCCCCCGAAACCAGATGTTGTGTTGCAAATATTTACAATTCTTTGTTCTGGTCTGAGCATTTAAGGAAGGGTAGCAGAGCAGCCATTTGGGAACATTCTGTAGCCAGAACCCCCATGTCATGTTGTGTTTGTGTCCTAGTGGCACTCATACACATGGTATGTATTGTGCCAGATATCATGACTCTTTCAAACTATTTTCATATTACTTTGTATATTTTTAAGCTGAAAGCTGTGTACCATGGATTTGTGTTTAATGACGTTATTTAAGTTCTGTCTGGCCCAAATAAATGTCCATCTTGATTCATCTTGTATCAGTCCCAAATCATTGATTCTAGTAGTGTTGTATGAGGAGTTTGTAAGAGTTTCTGCAAATCTTCCTGTCAGGACAGATTCATACGGAGGACCCCATGAACGAACACATTCTCACACCCAACTCGTCACATATGGACGCTTGACCCGGACCCCTTGTCGTCACTTTTCAACGAACTGGGCATACCTTTATCGTCAATTTTCGTCACGCTGGGTGCTCCATTCATTACAATGATAAACCTTTGGCGTCATAAACAGATGCATTTAATTATTTGCGTTTATAAAAGCAGACATGATTTTATTAATATTTAAATGCTTTTTTTAATAATTTGGAGCAACTAACCCAACTCCTACCCTAAACCTACCCATATCTAAACAATATAAAACACATAACAGGCAAATAAATGTACAGTCACGAGTATTTATTGCAAAAACGGACCAAAACAGTATAAAAGTATTAACTCATACAATCAATGCTGACGTAATGACGCAATTGGTCACAAGACATACGAGAGCCAATGCAATTTCACTATGAAATCTCACGTAACGGGCGGCAATATTTGAAATTTGATGTGTTCATGATCTTCGGCGGATGGAGATGCTGATCGCTTTTTGGGATTTTCTTCATACAAATCAATCGTTTGGCCTCGGAAAACTTGGATTATTTAACTTTTTGAATAACTTGTGGATGCAGACGTATGTTATATCCTGTGTTTTATATCATGTTCACACAAATGGGACCCCACCTGTCTTCTCTCGGTACCCTCTTTTGTTTGCTCCCTATTTAGGCCCCGTCCAAATTGAGACACATCTGGCTGTATATGTATACATTTTGTACTGTGTCAGCGTTTTGTCCACACGGAGACAGTGTTTTGGAAGCATGAATCCAAGGGGGTAATCTAGCACTTGGAAAGCGTTCCACCCCTAGGGGCTGCCATTGCTAACCAAGCCATCACCTGCTGTTAGCATCCCATTGACTCCCATTCATTTTTGAGTCACTTTGACAGTGAATAACTTTACATCAGAGGCGTTTAAAGACTCCATTTGTCCATTGTTTATTTCTAAAGAAACACGACAATGCATAAAAGGCTCCGTTACCTTGTATCTTACACTATCGCCCCGCAGAAGCTGTTTTTGTAAAAATAGGCTAACGATTGCGTCATAACCAACGCGACTCTGTCGCACAGTTGAGAAATTACCGTATAGACCTGAGGAGACACTCGCAGGCAATCTTTTACTGTCTATGAGGCAGTCGGGGGGACGTGGACACAGAAAGTCTGATAAAGTCAAGGGGGAAGAATGGGGAGAAGCCCATATAGAGCCAAAAGCAACGGGAGAAAATATTTAAACAACGTGATTCAGCTTTCACTTTCCACAACTACTAGAAGATCTACAGCTGTCAGACAGGCTGCTCACGTCACATCTACATCGTCAAGCTCAGTCTGAGCCTGCGCAGTTCGCTCAGCCATCAGGAAGTGAGTGCTCCTATACTGACATCACTTAACGCCGTAGAAGTCAATGGGATCGCTCTGTCCATTTCTTTTACTGTCTATGCATGAATCGAATATTTTCTGAAACCAGGTCCTAGAGTGGATCTTGACAACTTGATCTTGACGACAATCTTACATTTTCGTGTGTACAGCCAATCCGTATATTTTGCAAAACGGTGATGTCATCACACTATGTCCAGCATGGTGAAAGAGTTAAGAGATACAACTACAGGCACTAGGCATGCGCATATCAATATCGTGTCATTTAATTACTGTATTTGGATTATTGTAAGAGTAGGTTTAGGGCTAGGGTAGGTGTAGGCGTTAATAAAACACATATGTTAAGTAGCAAAAGTATTTATTGTTATTTTATCATGAGAATATGCCTCACCTCCAACCACTGCTATACCCCTTATAGCCACAACTCTTCTACTCAGTTTTTAGTGTATTTCTGTGGCAGAATTGCAGCGCAACACACTGGCCTGGCATGTATACTACATTGTTTTGAGTCGATTTCAGGGATCTTGTATGGACGCAGATATTTCTTGAAACAAGGGGGGAAAAATCAGATTGGGAAAGCTCTGGCTTTGTGTGGACGGAGTCTTAATCTCCTTGTGTTTGTAGTCCTGTGCAGGATTGTCGAACACACCTCATGTTTCTCTGCTTGTTGTCATCAAGTCAAGTGTCAAGTCTTGGTTTTCCCTCTTGGGCTAATTCTTGCTCATCTTTTTATTTTATTAAATAAAGCCCATTCCTCCTGCAAATTGTGTCCTCGCTCTCATCCCTTCAACCAAACCTAACAGGTTCCTTTTAGACTGACATTTTTAAACTGGCTCTATGAGCACTAAAAAATTAGGATATTGTGAGTATTATGATTATTTTTATATATACACTATGAATTATAATATACATCGGTCTTATAATTATTGCATCATTTATCTGCAGTCTTACTCTTAGTATATTCTATAGCGTTTTTAAAAATTTAAACAAAGACTGAAATTCCATCTCCTGTTTTAAATTTAGGTCACTGCCCAAATGTGTTTTTTACACATAGTTATTTAAGACAGCAGATTTAAATATTAAATTCATCTATTTGTGTTATACAGTAGCTGATCTCTTGAAGTTAGAATTATAGTCATGCACGTACAAGTTGTTTCATTTTTTTAAATTCAACAAAACCTGTTTCAGATTATGTTTACAAAAGGTGTTGGTGAGTCACCTTTCTTAAAGAAATACTTGTTATTGTACTTGCATGGAAACAATTGACTAGAGCCCTATTCAAATAGGACTAGTCTAAAATATGTTTGAGTTACGATTCTTATCACCAAACATCTATGATTTCATATAACAATGTGCAGTCATTGTGGATCTAAATGGGGGGGGGGGGGCAAAGGGGTGGCAAGAGGTCTTGGTAGGGTGGCTGGGGTAGACAGTACATATAATTCCCTATATGTGAATTACTTTAACAAAACAAACACAAAACCAAAAACTCAATGGTGGTCTAAAGTGACATAAAGAATGAAGTAATTTTAATATTTTAATTTGTGTTATGCAGCTTGATGCTAACTGAAGCTCTAATGCCCATGTTGGACCAGCAGCTTTGTCTATTGTGTTACAATAATTCACATAATGTGCTTTTAGTTTATTTTTTATTTTTATTTTTAGAAAGATTGTTAATGGGCCATTTAAGCACTTCATTCATATGATGTTAAAACATTTTATATTTATAATTTTATATGGAGCTAATCTCTATACATGTTAGCAGTCATAATGTAAACATCCATAATTGATATAAAATAGCCGAAATCAAATGTAAAATAATACAAAAACCTTATTCCATAGTTATCGTGTGTTTATTAGCTTCTTAGTTCATGCGTAGAAATGTAGAATAGGCTAGTTCGTCACAGAGCCAGAATAAAGAAGTAAACACACAGGAGGAGCAGGTCATGGGGAGGGCAGTGTTGAGCATATCATATTATTGGCAGCTCAGTGAGCAAATGAATGCTTGATGACTCATATATGATGCATATCATTAAGAGGAGACCCCGAGAGAGCTCTGTGCATGTTTTAAAGGACAACTCCGGTGAGAAATGAACCTAGGGGTAATTAACAGATGGTTACAGAGTAGATCGTTCTCTGGGATGCGTTTTCTTGAAAATCGAATGTAAAGAGTTTTATCTTTAAAAACAGATTCGCTAATAACACTAGTCTATGGGGCACAGGGTAGACACAGGGTGGTAAAATGAAATCGCTAGTTAATACCACTAACAAGGCTCAAAATAGCCTCACACTAACACTGTAGCATAATGAGGGTCCATACATGCAAACCGAAGCATTGAGAACTTTGTAAGAGTACAAACAGTTTAATAAGAAGATAAACATAAGGTAAAGGTAGGTAAACATAGTGCCTTACGCGTTCACGGACAGGCACCATCTCGAAAAACAGTCTCGATGAATCGATCTACGAGCGCTGTTCTAAGTGAGCTGGTCGATAGGAATTAAGTTTGTGAAATGTAATAACATGGACATTTTTTTATTAATTTATTTATTTTCTCTGTTGTGTTCAGTGTTTTCTTCCGGAAACAACGGACCATATGAGATTCCAAGTCACAGTTCATCACTTAGCAGAGCTCTCGTCGCTCGATGAGTCGAGACTGTTTTCCAAGATGGCGCCTGTCCGTGAACGCGTAATGCACTATGTCTATAAACTGTCTTCTTATTAAACTGTTTGTACTCTTACAAAGTTCTCAATGCTTCGGTTTACATGTTGGGACCCTCATTATGCTACTGTGTTAGTGTGAGGCTATTTTTAGCCTTGTTAGTGGTATTAACTAGCGATTTAATTTCACTACTCTGTGCCCCATAGACTAGTGTTATAAGCTAATCTGTTTTTAAAGATAAAACTCTTTACATTCGATTTCCATGAAAACGCATCCCAGAGAACGATCTACTCTGTAACCATCTGTTAATTTCCCCTAGGTTCATTTCTCACCGGAGTTTTCCTTTAACTCTTTTAGATCTAATAATTCAGTGAGAAATTAATAGAAATGTTATTCTGTATGATGAAATATTTTGCAAACATATGATAATATGTCAATATTTCTTCAAATATAAGCACTTTTGAACTAAGCAACCTGTCTTCCAAAAAAAAAAACGACTCTACAGCGCATGGAGCGTCAAGAGGATCAGGCGGCTAATACAGCACGGGCAGTGCAGGCATTAGTGACGCAGGTGTCCGAGCTCACCAGTCGGATGCAACAACTAACACCACCCACTGCGCCCATCCCACCGCCCGTTCCCCCCACTCCAGCTGTTATCACCAGCAGTCAGGAACCAAGGATTCCCACTCCGGAGAGGTAGTCAGGTGAACCTGACCTGTGCAGATCATTTTTGACTCGGTGCTCTGTATACTTCTCTTTACAGCCAATTACCTTCTCCACGGAGGCCTCGAAGGTGGCACTGGTGTTGACGTTGCTATCGGGACGTGCCGCTCGTTGGGGAACGGCGGTGTGGGCCAATGACCATCCATGCTGTTCCTCGTTCCTGGCACTCTCAGAGGAAATGAGGCGGGTCTTTGACCGCGCTGTAGCGGGTCGTGAGGCAGCGCGGAGGCTGGCTAGTTTGCAGCAGGGTGATCGACCCGTCTCTGATTACATGATCGACTTCCGGACTCTAGCTGCTGAGTGCCGTTGGAATGAGGAGGCGCAGTGGGACATGTTCCTGCATGGGCTGGCTGACCGTGTTCACAGAGAGATATATGCTCTGGACCTACCTAAAGATCTCAACGGGCTGATGGAGCTGGCGTTACGGGTCGACGCTAGGCTAGAGCTTCAGGTTCAATGTTCACGTTCTAGACGCGGCGCTGGATTCTACGAGTTCACCCGGGAGAACAGGGTCAGCCCACAGGTCGATCACGAGCCCATGCAGGTCGGACGAGCTCGGCTTTCCCGGGAGGAGAGGGAACGTCGACGATCGCAGGGCCTTTGCCTCTACTGTGGTGCAGCGGGGCACTTCCTCAGTAACTGCTCTGTAAAGGATCAAGCCCGACAGTAGATAAGAGGTTACTGTCGGGTAGGTCCACGCTGGGGAAATCCTCGTCCACCACCCTCCTCTCGGGAAGACTGCAATGGGCAAACAGGACTCATGACTGTCAGGCGCTTGTGGACTCTGGAGCCGAAGGTAACTTTTTAGACTATTCCCTCGCTGTACGGCTCCAGATACCCATTGTTCCACTTCACCATCCCATCACTGTTCACGCTCTTAACGGACAGCATTTACCTGCTATTACACATTCCAGTAGCAGCCTTACTCTGGTGTTATACTCCATAAAGGCAAGTTATACTCACTTTCTGTTCCAGAAAGGGAGGCCATGGAGAAATACATTTCTGATTCGCTAGCTTCCAAGTTCATCCGGCCTTCCTCTTCTCCAACGGGGGCGGGGTTCTTTTTTGTGGGTAAGAAGGATGGTTCCTTGTGACCTTGCATTGATTACCGAGGGTTGAACAACATCACGGTTAAGAATACTTATCCTTTGCCGTTGATGTCTTCAGCCTTCGAGAGGTTGCAAGGAGCATCTATATTCACAAAACTGGATTTACGTAATGCCTATCATTTGGTCCGCATAAGGGAGGGGGATGAATGGAAGACTGCGTTTAATACCCCCAGGGGCCATTTTGAATATTTGGTCATGCCTTTTGGGCTGTCTAACTCCCCTGCGGTCTTCCAAGCACTCGTCAATGATGTGCTGAGAGATATGGTCGATCAGTTCATTTATGTCTACCTGGACGACAAATTGATTTTTTCCTCTTCTCTCCAGGAACATGTTCAGCATGTCAGACGAGTGCTCCAGAGGTTGCTAGCGAATGGGCTTTTTGTCAAGGCAGAGAAATGCGCATTTCATGCACAGTCAGTTCCTTTCCTTGGGTATATCGTCTCATCCGAGGGAGTGCGCATGGATCCCGGTTAAAGGTTAGGGCTGTGGTAGATTGGCCAAGTCCAGATTCCCGTAAGGCCCTACAAAGGTTTCTGGGGTACGCCAATTTTTACAGACGATTTATTCGTAATTTCAGCCAACTAGCCGCACCTCTGACGGAATTGACCTCCTCTCGAACTGCGTTCAGGTGGTCTGGTGTAGCCAAAGTTGCCTTTTCCAAACTCAAGAGCCGCTTTGTTTCGGCTCCCATTCTCATAGCCCCTGATCCATCACGTCAGTTCGTGGTGGAGGTCGATGCGTCGGAAGTGGGGGTAGGTGCGGTTCTTTCACAGCGCTCTTCCTCGGATGACAAGATGTACCCGTGCGCGTTTTTTTCCCATGGCATGTCACCTACCGAACGTAATTGCGACATTGGTAACAGAGAGTTGTTGGCAGTCAAACTGGCAGTGGAAGAGTGGCATCATTGGCTAGAAGGGTCGGGGGTACCTTTTATTGTTTGGACCGATCATAAGAATTTGGAGTACATCAAAACTGCTAAAAGACTCAATTCCAGGCAGGCTTGGTGGTCCCTTTTTTTCGGTCGTTTTGATTTTTCTCTCTCGTACCGCCCGGGCTCCAAAAACATCAAGCCCGATGCTTTATCTCGCATTTTTGATCGCTCCGAACGCCCGTCCATCCCGAGTGTATTTTACCTGAGAGACTCATTGTCTCCACACTCGTTTGGGAGATCGAATCGAGGGTCAAATCGGCCTTAGAAGGGGTAACGCCTCCGCCCGGCGGACCACCGAGTCGATTATTCGTGCCCGAGAGTCTACGGTCCGACGTTGTACGATGGGGTCATTGTTCTAATGTGGCTTGTCATCCAGGAGTTAATCGAACCAATTTTTTGGTTAAGCAACGATTCTGGTGGCCTTGTATGGATGTGACATTCGGGAATTTGTTTTGGCTTGTTCGGTTTGTTCCATTGGTAAGACTTCCAATCGTCCTCCAGATGGGTTACTCCAACCGCTGCCAGTTCCTTCGAGACCCTGGTCCCACATTGCGCTAGATTTTATCACTGCCCTCCCGCCCTCCCAGGGCAAGACTGTCGTTTTGACGGTCGTGGACCGGTTCTCAAAGGCTGCTCATTTTATTCCCTTGCCCAAATTACCTTCTGCCAAGGAGACAGCGGTGGCTGTCGTTGATCACGTCTTTCGCATACATGGCCTCCCGATAGACGTGCTTTCCGACAGGGGGCCCCAATTTATATCCAAATTCTGGAGAGAGTTTTGTAGATTACTGGGAGCGACTGTAAGTCTGTCCTCGGTTTTCCATCCCCAGAGCAATGGTCAGACCGAGCGGGCCAACCAGGATCTTGAAAGAATGTTGCGATGTTTGGTGTCCAAGAATCCTTCCTCCTGGAGTCAACAACTGTCAATGGTTGAGTACGCACATAACACGTTACCAGTGTCGTCCACGGGCCTTTCTCCGTTTGAATGTAGTGTAGGGTACCAGCCACCAATATTTCCTAGTCTGGAATCCGAAGTCGCGGTCCCCTCCGCTCACGCCTTCGTCCAGAGGTGTCGCCATACATGGAGCAGAGCCCGTGAGACTCTTCTCCAGGTAGGGGTGCGCACCAAGGCCCAAGCCGATCGCCACCGGTCTAAGCCTCCCGTTTACGTCGTTGGTCAAAAGGTGTGGCTTTCATCCAAGAATATTCCTCTGCACTCCGTATGTAATAATTTGGCTCCCAAATTTATTGGTCCGTTTCCTGTTACCAAGATCATTAGTCCGGTAGCAGTCCGCCTCAAACTACCTCCAGCGTACGGGAGGATTCATCCTGTGTTCCATGTATCCAAATTAAAGCCTGTTTTTCATTCTCCTATTAACCCGCCTGCCCCGGTTCCCCCACCGCCGCGACTCGTAGATGGGGAACCCACTTATTCGGTTAACCGTATTCTGGACTCGAGACGGAGGGGACGCGGATTTCAGTACTTGGTGGACTGGGAGGGTTACGGTCCGGAGGAGAGGAGTTGGGTTCCTGCTAGGGACATACTGGATCACTCCCTCATCGATGATTACAATCGACAGGTAGGTCCTCCTGGGAGCGTCAGGAGACGCTCCTAAGGGGAGGGGTACTGTCACGGTTCATGGGTTCATTGACTCATTCTTTCACTGTGTTTGTGTGGTGCTGTTAGAGGCGTGGCTACTGATTGCTCCTCTCATCATCATCTCCAGCTGCACCTGATTATCTCCCCTATTTATTCACCTCACTCACCCACTATCTTTGTCAGATCGTTACAGGCTTCCTGTGTGTGTGAGGTGTACGTTCCTGTTCCCTGGCGTTCTTGGTCGGGTTGTCTTTCCTGGAGGATCTTCGGCGTTGGATTGCCCATTGCGTCCCTGTGATCACAGTCCTGCATGCCTTCATCTCCTGCCTGGGATCTTGTCTGTCCTACAGCTTGTGACTTCCTGCTTTTCCTCCTTTTTGTGAGACTTGGTTCATTAAAACCTATAACTCACTTTTGGATCTTGTGTATTTTTCCAGCAGAGCTAACCTGACAATTACAGCTCAGAAGGGTATTGAGAGTTGCTAGACGACACTCGCGGGCAGATTAGATTTGCTACTGCTAGGGCGCGTCTAGATTTCTTGGATAGTGATAGCCTAATATGGTAATTAAATGGCTTTCCTGAGGTAAATGTCATTGATTTACTGTATTTTAATGTACTTAGTATATTCTATAGCGTTTTTAAAAATTAAAATAAAGACTGAAATTCCATCTCCTGTTTTAAATTTAGGTCGCTGCCCAAATGTGCCACCAAAAAGCTTCATAGTTCTTTAAGACAGAGTTAAATATTAAATGCATCTATTTGTGTTATACAGTAGCTGATCTCTTGAAGTTATGATTATAGTCATGCACATACAAGTTGTTTCATTTTTTTTTTAATTCAACAAAACCTGTTTCAGATTATGTTTACAAAAGGTGAGTCACCTTTCTTAAAGAAACACTTGTTATTGTACTTGCGGCCCCACTTTATAATAGGTGGTCTTAAGTACTATGTACTTACATCAAAAAATAAGTACAATGTACTTACTGTGTTCAAATTGTATTGCAAAACACTTTTGCTAATATTAGGGTGGGATATGAGTAGATTTAGGGACAAGTGTGGTGGTATGGGTAAGTGTAAGTGTAGGGTTAGGTTTAAGGGAAGTTCCAGTGTAATTACAAATGTAACTACAGAAATAATTGCAGACGTAATTACATGCAGGTATTTAAAAAAATGTAAGTACAATGTAAAAACATGTATGTATACAATAAGTGCATTGTATGAAATTATTAATTAAAATGTTAGTACATAGCAGTTAAGGCCACCTAATATAAACTTGCATGGAGTCAGACAGAATTCAGAGGAAACAATTGACCAGAGCCCTATTCAAAAAGGACTAGTCTAAATTATGTTAGCGTTACAATTCTTATCATCCAACATCTATGATTTCATGTAACGATGTCGATGTGGATAGGACTAACATTTTTGTCTAATATTCTAACATTTTGTCTGTATAATTTTCAAATAAATGTCTAAAATTTGTCTAATGTTTTTTACAGAGGTTTTTAGATTTGAGCACTAAAGAAGGTCATCTGCTGTACCTGCGTGCATCATGTATAATGCAAATGTATTTGAATGAATTTATTATTGATAAGACTTTAACTTGATAAAACTTACAGGGGCTAATAGTTAGAGATCAGACGGGTTACCCAAAGGTTGCGAGTTCAATTCTCAATGTAGCACCTGAGGCAAATCAGACACATAATCGCCTGTTACATTTAACAAATATGTTCAAATGCTTTGTGCTTAGTATCAGACCTTCCCCCAACACAACATAGAAAGGTCCTCAGTTACCCCTGGATACCAACTGATAACACGGTTTAGCCCTAAAAAGAATGTGGCCCCATGCATGAGACAGGCCCCAGTTAAGACACAAAGTCTGCAAAACACACACTTTTGCCTCAAGTTATAGACAAAACATATAGAAATGAACATGCACCCCAAGACATTGTATGTACACATATAATGCTCTTGTAAAAGTGTCCCTTGTATTTTATTTCATCGATGCATCCTATGAACAACTTACTAGTTCATGTAATATATGTTGTGTCTCCTATCAAATTAATGCTCACTTAATGACTTTGACTTTCAGGTATGTCAGTTATTCAGAGGATGCAGAGTGTGTTTGTTGCAGTAATTAAGAGTATAAATGAGCTTACACCCATTGATTCATGTTTGAAACAAAGAGCCATAAAACGAGCCATAAAACTACCAACTATCTCTGTGACTACACTCCCAGATTTTAAAGGGGGGGTGAAACACTCAGTTTCAGTCAATCTCATGTCAATCTTGAGTACCTATAGAGTAGTATTGCATCCTTCATATCTCCGAAAAGTCTTTTGTTTTATCATATTTATAAAAGAAATATGGGCTGTACCGAGTGTTTCCGGAAAAAACCGAGCGCCTGGAGGCGTATCGTGTGGGCGGAGCTAAAGAATGACAAGCGCGCAAAGCGGTGACGTCCTCAAGCGTGGAGAAACCCATGCTATCTCAGCTAATACAGATAATGATCCACAATCAAATCTGAGGCTGAAATAAATTGAACAGGAGAAACGGCAACATCAGGATGTCCGTCTCTGTGGTATGTACTGTATTTAAGGGCCTTTGTGTGTCTTTACGCGCAGTTTATGAGGACATGATTTGGTTTATGGACTATTGTATGTGACTAACGTTAGACCTTAGAGGTAGCAAGCAAAGCGGTTTTGCACGTCAGAGTCAGTGTAACAGAACAACAATGGAGTAACCGTTAGCGCATTTGAATGACGAAGCACGCGATCGTATCGTTTACTGATGTTTACTCATGCGACGGTAGCCAATAGCAGAGACATTTGATGTTGATTTACTCACCGGCTGCTTCCAAAGACCGAACCTTTATCGCTGGGACCGCTCTGTCAAAAACACACTTCTTTGGTATGATTTGGTGAAGTCCTGTGACAGCAGTGACCGTGGAATCCACTTTGCAACGCGACTGAAGCAATGTCTTGAAGCTTCCCGTCATTTCTGCGTTCAAATCGGTTCAAATGCAGCGCTGCCTTCCCGGAATGCTGTGCTGAAGCGTTGAAGTCGCTCGACGTCACCCATAGGAATAAAGTGGAGCGCGGCGCGTCATAAGTGTTCACGGACGACTGGATCTGCACCTGAGAGACTGTTTACGCCGTGCATTTCCTCTCTCTCCCTCTTGTTACGCGCGCGCGCAACCTACCGGGATAAGAGCACGTACGGCCCATACAGGGACCTTCTGATCTATTTAACGTCAAGTAGACCCATACTCGAAAAAAACTCGCTGAAACTTGTGAGAAACCGGAAGGAGTATTTTTAACACAGAAATACTCCATCAAACGTCCAGCATTAGTTTTTGTCTATGTTTAGGATGGGAATCCAAGTCTTTAAAGGTGTAAAAAGCTCAGTATGCATGAAACAGCATTTCACCCCCCTTTAAAGAGAGTCTGCTCAGATCCCCTCCCTCTCTTCTTTTTCTCCCTCATGGACAAAGCACGCTGCGCCTGTGGGCTTTTGCCCAGCAGGCCACCAAACATGCTGTGCCTCCACAGACACAGAGCCAAATGTGTGTGTGGAAAAGGAGACCTGATGGCCCCACAAGGCCATGAAGGACCAAACTCTTTAAGGGCTAAACCAGGGGTTTTCAAATCATTCCTGGAGCCTCCCCAGCACTGCACATTTTGGATGTCTCCCTTATTAGACACACCCAGCTCAGGTCATGGAGTACTAAACTAATCAGCTGATGAGTTAATACAGCTGTGTTAAATAAGACACCTATCCATCATATGCAGCTCATTTTACTATACAGAAGCCTAACCCTTTAAGAATCTGAAATCGGATTGGAAAAGTAGTGCAAGTAAACAGATCTATTGAGATGCATTTCTTAGGGGGCTGCATACGTTGGCCGAGTGTCTTATTTAACACAGCTGTATTAACTCATCAGCTGATTAGTTTTGTACTCCATGACCTGAGCTGGGTGTGTCCAATAAGGGAGATATCCAAAATGTGCAGTGCTGGGGAGGCTCCAGGAATGGTTTGAAAACCCCTGGCCTAAACACACAGCAAGGATGCACCATATGTCCAGGAGGGTGCCAGCAGGCCCCAACACTTCATATGGACCTACTTCAACCACCAGAGTCTCTGCAAGTTCACCGTCATCCCTTCACTCAAAACAAAAGGAATCATGCATTGTAAAGCCTCGGACCCAACTTTCTCCTGCGATTTCTGCCCGGACGGTCTTCTACTGCTCAAGCCATATGCAAGTATCGCATGAAAAACAAATTCCTGTGTAGTGAGTAAAACTTTAAACCCCTTTGTTCATGTTGACAGGAAATGATTGATCTGAGCTAAGCTGTGATATTTTTGCGGAACCACTTTATAGATTAAAAAAAAATTCTTTCTTTTTTTCAATTTAATAATTGATGATCTTTACAAAATAATTGAATCAACACTGAACACTCTTAACACTGAAAACTCTTAACATTCGATTTTCATGAAAACGCATCCCAGAGAACGATCTACTCAGTAACCATGTGTTAATTACGCCTAGGTTCATTTTTAACTGGAGTTGTCCTTTAACTGGATCTACATGTGTACTCTGTGCACTCTGTATTGTTGAATACAAATAGAACTTCAGGAAACAGGCGCCCCTGCAAATAGGCATATAACTATCCAAATTTAAAACGTTATAAAGTAAATTATGTAGCTTTGATAGATCACCTTCTGTATTCAAATTACGGAAAAACTGTAGCGCCTCCTTTATTTCAAAATGCTTTTGCTACATCTGAGCAAAAGCATTCTGCACACCAGTTACGCTCGTCAGATGTAGCATAAGCATTTAGAACTGTTACACTGTTAGAAAAGCTACACTTTTTCTATAAGTTGAATACAGAAGACTATCTACTGGAAGCTAGATAATTTACTTTATAAAGTTTAAATATGGATAGTTTTCTTAAACAAACGCTTACAGTTAACTGTATCTACATGTGTACTCTGTGTACTGTGTGTACTCTGTATTGCTGAATCCAAAGAGAACTTCAGGAAACAAGTGCAACTGCCGATAGGCATACAATTTGGCATTGGGCCAGTCTTCTGCCAAAGTATCTAGACCCAGAGGTGCTGGAGAAGACAAATAAAACAAAAAAAACAAAGGGGTCTATTGAACACAAACAGTTCCACCACATCTGTCTCATGATCAAAACAAAATGCACCACACCAGCCTGTACCTGGGGTGAGAAGTCATCCCACCATGGTGATTTAAATATGACACAACCATCATGTTCTGTCCTTACTATAACATGGTATCTTCTGAGGTCTGGAAGGAAGACGACGCCAGAAAATGTATATGCCACAAAATAACCTTGTTTCAAACTCCAAAAGCCAGATACCCTTTGTACATGACCCAGCCTGTTAATGACACATCTGTCATGACATTCCATAACATTTCCATTGTAACAGATCCCAGCAGCAAGAATGTTAGGTGAGATTGAATTAGGAAAGGCATGGAAAATAAAGAACTGATTCTACAGACCCTTACGAAAAAGAAGTTTATTCAAGTGTGCTATAGTATACTTCTAAACTAAAAATAAGAAAGTTTACTTCCAGTCTACTTTGTATGTACTACTTATATGTACTTCTCGGAAATATACTTCAAATTGCATTTAAGCTTACTTGACTTATACTTAGACAAGTCTAAGTATACTTGGCCTATGCTTGCTATTTGAGATTTACTTAAAATTATAATTAAGTATTCTAAGTATTCTTGGCTTTTACTTGTGTTTACTATTTTGATTGAGTAGCTTATTACTTTTATACTTATTACTTTATTACTTAATACTTTCTAACATAATATTACACACTGTCTTATAGACTAACATGTTTAAGTTTATATAGTAACAAGCCTTCAGGTAGAATAGCAAAGAGTACATAAAATAAACATGTAACTGAACATGAAATTGACAAATTGAAACTAACCCACACAGAAACAGATACATTTTTAATGATTCTATTGGCAATTCTTCCAAGGTGTAAGAGTATTGTAATATAATTTACTCATACTGGCTTCTATAATAATATAGATAGCTATACAGGGACATACAATTTTAAATCTCATTAAAAATCATCAAGCCAAATAGGAAAAGAAGCAAGCCTTTTTATGAAACATAAATTATTGTCAATACAACACTAAAATACTATGTATGATATGACTAATGACTGCTTTTTTAGTCTCTTTCAAATAGATTTGGCAAAGGTGCAATGTATAAATTGTCAACTGTTTCAACAACAACACATTTCATTTTTATAATTTCAGGCCAGATGGCACTGATCTTTACATTCTTTCTAACCTCATGTACATAAGTACTCTCTACATTTATTTGTGAATCTTTACATAAAGGCCTGCTAGATTTAATAAGTACCTCAACTAAAGCACAGCAATGTTTGGTACATGCACAATATGCAGGGCTTTGATGGGCACACATTTGTTTAAATATGACTAGAGCCCCGTTTCCACCAAAATTACCCGGAACAATTTGTACCAGGAACTTTTTTACAGGAACTTTTCTCCCCCCCAGACCTGCAACTGTCTACGTTTCGACCGCGATCTAAAGTTCCGAGAAGATTAGGCAAATTAGTCTGATGATGTAGGACTGCGCGCGACTGCTCCTCCAAGTCAGTGATGGACAGTAATCATTTTTGTGTGTACCGATTGAAAGATTTTACATGAGACGTTATCTAAACCGATCTGGTGTTTACATGTGATGACTTTCAATCGCAATCATTTTGTCACATGCAGTTTGTCTGCCGCATCAAAAATGTCAACGCTGTTTTCTCCAGCAGCTGGAATGTGTTAACTGTAGCCATAGCAACTCTTAACGGCCACCAGGACTAATACAGTATTATATAAGCTATTTATTTGTTGTTAAGTGTAATAATCATCTCAGAAAAAAAAAAAAAATCTTCTGTCAGGCGCAGTTAAAGTAAAAACTGCCTGGGGCAATATACGCTGTGTCATTACTCCAACATAATCTTCATAACTTACGAAATAAAAAGTTTACCCCTCAGAAAAATTAACTTTCCTCTCTTGTCAACATGAGCGCAGCACGCACTGTCACGTCATATAAGGACGCACACTTAAAAGTAATCGGTCAGGTCGTTTACATGGTGAAAAAATTAATAACGAGTATGGAAGAGATTCAAGCTGTGCTGCTTTTGCTGGTTATGTATAGGTTTACTAAGAGGTAATTAACAACGACAGAAAAGAGCACTAATATGCAGATTCAGCAGCATGCAGCATATTCAGAAAGCTTGTAAAGCTAGATTTAAAATGACAATGTATATTATTATCAGCATTACGGACATTGCACGTGAGATGGCTGAGACGAATGCGCGCCATCAGACAGAGAGCAAGACTGATATTTACTGAACTTAGACCGAACCTCGCAAAAGACTTTTAAAAATGCCGGTTGAAATAAAATGCTGCGTGAGCTAAACCAATCAGCATGTCCAGCAACCAAGTCCCGCCCTCGAAAGTTCCTGAACTTTGAAAAAGTACTACCTCGCGAACAGGGCCGTTTGGAGGGGGAAATATTTACCCGGAACTTCATTTAGACCCTGGTTCCTGCGATCTAAACACACCGAGTACCACCCAAAGTTCCTGGTTCCTGGGTAAAGTTCCTGTGGTGGAAAGGGGGCTTAAGTCATTCATTAAACAGAATGTACCATCTTTCAAGTATGCAGCACTGTTATATCTTTTCTTCAGTCGATCATATTTTTGAGTGTGATACAGAACTCCATTAACCAATAAACGGCTGTAAGACCAGAAGCAGTTTTCCACGTAACTTAGAAATTGCAAGCCTGGATGAAGTTGTGATGTTTTCCTGACATGGGGGATGCCCAAAAACCTGGACACTATTATCTGTTCTTTGCTTATTAAAATAAAGTTTTTTAACAAATGACTGGACCTTTACAATCGTATGTTTAGCCTTTTCTGGCAATTCTTTCCACAACATACATTTTCTAACTATCTGTTAAGGGACATTCTGTGTTACATTAAAATACTTTAATAAAGTACCCATATTGGATTCAAATGGAAAGGCTGAAGTAGCCCATAATGGTCCCCACTGCTTCACACTTTGTGTGATATGTGTGAGCAAGTGTATGTTAAAAGTCATGTGGTCTTTCCCATATTCTTTGAAATTCTATTACAATTTTTTTAAGAGCCAGTTCTGACAACAATACACAGTCTTGATCTTATCCTGGAGTAATGTATATATGCCAAACACCAATAGAAACAAATGATTCCAAAATCTGGCAGGAAGTATGCCTTTCAGTACAGGGAGAGCATAGAATAGGAGAAATGCTCGCCATTCTGAAGCTTTCCAGAACTTCCTTTCATTCACTGATCTTGGTGTCCTAGTTATCTCAACAGGAGGTTTTATTTTTAAGTCGCATATCAACATCTTCTGTCTGTTTGCCAATGTACCAGGGGGATTAACTATTTGCTGTATCAAACCACAATGTGGACAGTTGCCAAGTGACTCCAAGGGCCCTTTGGTGGACTGCCAGAGGGAGTTCTGGGCGTATTCGGCCCAGGGCAGATACTGGCTCCAGCCTTCCTGGTTCTGGTGGCAGTAGACCCTCAGGAATCTCCTGATCTCCTGGATCTTCCGTTCAGTCTGGCCATTGTTTTGAGGGTGGTAACCGGAGGATAGGCTGACGGATACTCCTAGGAGACGGAAGAAGGCAGGCCACACACGAGAGATAAATTTGGGTCTTCGGTCGGATACAATGTCTTCCAGAAGCCTGAAGTGTCAGAAGACTTGAGAGAAGTCAATGGTGCAGTCCCATGGCCGATGAAGTGGAAGTTTGGTGGCCAACTTCTTACTGAAGACATCCTGGAACACCCTGTAAGCTGGAGGGATGGTCACACTGACTTGGGACTCTCTACTGAGGTGGATTGTAGAGGAAGTGAGGAAGGAACTGACTGATAAGGTGGGTTTTTTCGGTTAGGGCGATGAACAACGATCGAAGCAGTTCTCACGCCGTTGCAGGATATCTCCGGTGGACCAGTGGATATGTGGCTGGTGTTGGATTAACCAGGGGCGTCCCAGGATGATGTCCACGATTGACTCCTCCAGCACCATGAACGTGAGGGTCTCTTAAAGCAGATTTCCAACGCGTAACGTGAGTGTGGGGGAGAAATGGCGAACACGACCTCTGCCCAGCAGTTTTCCCTGAATGGTGGGGATACGAAGTTCAACTGGACAACGTTGACGTTGAGAGTTTAATTTTTCAAGAGTTTGCTGTGTGTGTGTATGTAATACCTAGTATAGGTATTACAACTAGATATAGGCTAATTTACTCTAATAATCTACTAGTATAATGTAATATATATAATACAAGCTATGATATATAATGATGTCGCTACTACATACAACCAACCAACACCTCAACACCAATGCAAATGCCTACTGCAAACCCCACAAGAGGTGTGAGGAGGAGTGCCACACACATTAATCTTTTTCTATAGTTTGCTCTGTAAATTTAAATTGAGAGTATAACTAATGCATATGTGCTATTTTAAATACTGTACTGTATTCTAGATATATATAGCCTACATTTTACAATAATAAACGCGCAAACATCCATTTGCATGCGTGTTTACTTTCCGTCAGTGAAACAACACATACAGCCTGTAAACATTTAAATGGTTACAAGTAAATAATGGTAATCTTAAGAATATAAGAAAATTAAATATTTGTTTAAAAAAATATTTGTATTTTAGCCTATCGCCCCGCAAAGATGCATCGTGCCGGTCTGCTCTTTGAGATGAATGTGGAACACGAGCTGGAGACACCGTCTAGAATATCTTCGTCTTCATGTTTTTGTCCTGATGTTGTAAAACGTCTGAAGAGTGAGTTTTATCTTCCACAGGCAGTGGGTGTGTGTCATTCACAAGCCTAATGGCCTGTGAATAAAAACTGTTTTTTAGTCTTGTTGTTCTTGATTTCACACTTCTATAGCATCTTCCTGATGGTAGAAGTGTGAATAAGTTATTCTGAGCTTGGCTACTGTTACTGTTACTTTTATGATGTTGTGGGCTTTTCTGTTGACCCTGGCCAGGTAAATACTCTCCAGCGTTGATAGGGCTGTTCCTGTGAGTTTTCTGTTGCAGAGCCTTGCGATCCCGTGCTGTGCAACTTCCAAACTAGACTGTGATAGAGCTGGCGAGGATGCTCTCAATCGTACACCTGTAGAAGCTGCTGAGTATTTTTCCTGGCATGCCAAATTTCCTCAGCCTTCTTAAGAAATACAATAGTTGTCGTGATTTCCTTACCAGGTGTGTGATGTTATGAGTCCACGAGAGATCCTCAGATATGTGAACACCAAGAAATTTAAATGTGCTCACTTTCTCCACTACAGTCTCTCCAATATGCAATGGTAGGTGCTGCTGCCTCCTTCTCCATGGGTCAACAATCATCTCCTTTGTTTTGCCAATATTTAGGGAGAGATTGTTGTCCTGACACCACTTCACCAGGCCATCCACCTCCCTCCTGTATGCTGAATCATCACCTCCAGATATCAGTCCAATGACTGTAGTATCATCAGCAAACTTGATGATGCGGGTGTTAGTCTGGGAGGCAACGCAGTCATGGGTGCAAATTTTTCCCCTCACGTGCAAACTAGCTCGGATGAGTCCTTATTCGGGTTAGTAAAATAACAAAATGTAGTAGAAAATATATTTATGTAAAGAGATAAAATACAGAGTAGCCTATAGTAAATTATATATTTTTATACAAAAAAATTATGATAAAGTGAACATGCTGGTTTTTCTAGCAAAAAATATGAAGGCTGGAATGTAAACGTTTTTTTTTTTTCTTTTTCTTTTTGCGGTGATGGCGGTGACAATCTCAGACCTGCGGTAGGCATCCCGTGACCGCGGTATTGCGTTAAAGCGGTAAAGCGGTAACCGTCCCTGTCCTAGTAGAGGTAGAGGAAGAGGCATAGGTAGAGGAGAAGAAGGTAGAGGAAGAGGAGAAGGAGGTAGAGGAAGAGGCATAGGTAGAGGAGAAGGTAGAGGAAGACTTAGAGAAGGACTTGAAGAGATGAACCTGAACAAAGAAGACGAGGACCAAATTTGACTAGAGAAATCCGTGCAACACTTATTAACCATGTTTTCAACCATGGACTGACAATGATGGAAGCTAGATAAAGAGTTCAACCAAATCTCAGCAGAAATACTCTTGTGTCAGTAATTCGGACATTTCATCGAGAAAACAGGTAAGCTAACCACACAGTATACATTGAAACTGAAGCTTGTATAATCAATATTGCTTACTGTGACATGTGACAGTAGGATTATATATATGTGTGTGTATGTATGTGTCACCCTTTTTCTTTTTTTTTCTTTTTTTACATAGGATTGAGGGTCGAGGACACCAAGGTGGAAGGGGCCCTATGTTTAGTCGTGCACAAGAGGCCGCCATTGGAAACATGGTTTTGGCCAATAATTGTATCGGGCTACGAGAAATCCAAGCCAATATCATCAATGATGACAATATTTTCAATAACATCCAACGACTCTCTCTGTCAACATTTGGTCGAATCCTAAAGAAAAATCAAATATACATGAAGCAACTGTATCGGGTACCATTTGACAGAAATTCAGAGAGAGTGAAACATCTGTGCAATGAGTGTAGAGGTATGCATTGTTCATCTAACTATGGTGTGGTATCATGCACTGCTCATAATGTTCTGTCACAAAAAAATACTGTGCTATAGAATAGCATTGAATAGCATCCTATTTTCTTTAATGTGTTTCAGAGAGTCTTGCAAATGGATGCTGCTGAAATTCAACATGAATTTATATATGTGGAGGAGGCTGGATTTAACCTTGCAGAAACAACAAGAAGAGGGAGAAATGTAATTGGGCACAGGGCAATCACCAATGTGCCAGGGCAGCGAGGGGGTAACATCACCATTTGCGCTGCTATCACACAAAATGGGGTCCTCCACCACCATGCAAATCTCGGACCCTACACTTCAAAAAATGAATCATGGCATAATTTATAATTATGTATTTGTATCAGTGTATTGGATCAGTGCATTTGGCCTCAAAGTGACAGCAGCTTTGTAAAGAGCTTTGTAACTTTTATACAAATATTTAAATGAGTTTAAGTTAGTCATATGCTAGTATGTCAGATGGAGCATCACTGAATGGCTTAAACCATGATGACCGTGTGCATTTATACAAAAATAATAAAATAATGCATTGGCATAAAAAAGGAAATTTACTTTTGATACTTAAGTACTTCTTAAAACAAATACTTCTGTACTTTCACTTGAGTAAAAATCGTCTCGGTTACGTATGTAACCTTAGTTCCCTGAGGGGAACGAGACACTGTGTCGAAACACTGTGAGAACGCCTCTGCGTGATTGCATCGTGAAGCGCATGTAGAATCAGTCCATTCGGAAGACGGAACGTCATAAGCAGATGCATAAGTAGATGCTACATCCATTTCTTAGAATTTAATGAAAGTAAGCGGCGAAGACCAGCCTGCCGCATTACATACGTCTTGGAGGGAAGCCCCCGACAAAAGTGCTTTAGAAGCAGCCATACCCCTAGTAGAATGCGCCCGGACGGCCAAGGGAGACGGCTGTCCGGACGCCTCATAAGCAAGCGAGATGGCCTCGACCAGCCACTTGCTCATTCTCTGCTTAGATACTGGAGCACTGGATACTGGATACTCTTAGGGGCTCCGAAACAGACAAACAATTGGTCAGTCTTTCTCCACAGGGCAGCTCTGTGTACGTAAGCATCAAGTGCCCTAATCCGGCACAGTAAATTTAATCTTTCCTGGTCTGACGTCACGAAAGGCAGAGGACAGAAGGCTTGAAGAGTAATAGGACCCCTAGGGCCCGTAGGGACCTTGAGTGAAGAAAGGCCTTCACCATGCCAGGTGCAAACTCTAAACATGAGGACCCTACTGACAGGGACTGAATGTCTCCAATTCTTTTTAGAGACAAAATGGCCAGCAAAAAGATAGTTTTAAGTGTCAGCAACTTGTCTGACACTTCTTCAATAGGCTCGAAGGGGGCCACAGATAGGCCCTGAAGAACATTGGCCAAGTCCCAGGTCGGGACCCTCGAATGAACCACTGGCCTCAACCTCAAAGTACCATGGAGGAAACGAGTAATTAGCAGGTGTCTTCCCAAAGACACTCCACCCAAAGGAGTGTGGAAAGCAGCTAAGGCTGCCACATAAACCTTTACTGTGGAGGGGATCAACCCTGCTGAGAACCTTGCCTGCAGGAACTCCAGCACTGTACCAACCGGGCAGTTAACTGGGTCCAACTAGTGTTCTCTACACCATGCTGAGAACAATCTCCATTTTAGTGTATATAAATTCCTCGTGGACGGAGCTCTGGAGTGAAGGATGGTCTCAACGACCTCAGTCGAGAGACCCTCTTCTAAGAGCCGAGCCCCCCTAAGGGGCCAGGCCCAAAGTTTCCATAACTCCGGGCGGGGATGAAGGAACATCCCGCCTGCTTGGGAGAGAAGGTCCCTCCTGGTCGGAATCTCCATCGGAGAGCCTTCCAGGAGAGATATTAGGTCCGAAAACCAGACTCTGGTCAGCCATTACAGAGCCACTAATTGCACACGGACTCCATCCCGACACACCCTCTCCAGAACTCCCGGAAGCAGAGCAATCAGGGGTAAAGCGTACAGGGGTAGCCTCGGGCACTCCTGTACCATGGCATCCAGCCCTGCTGGATGTGACAGAGAAAACCACTGAGGACAGTGGGAATTCTCTGCCGAAGCAAACAGATCTACTTCTGCTTTCCCGTATTTCAGCCACAGGAGCTCTGAACTCCCGGAAGCAGGTTTGTGACCATAGATCTCAAAGACGCGTATTTCCATGTCTCCATCCTTCCAACTCCCGGAAGCAGAGCAATCAGGGGGAATGCGTACAGGGGTAGCCTCGGCCACTCCATGTACCATGGTATCCAGCCCTGCTGGATGTGACAGAGAAAACCACTGAGGACAGTGGGAATTCTCTGCCGAAGCAAACAGATCTACTTCTGCTTTCCCGTATTTCAGCCACAGGAGCTCCACCACCTCGGGGTGGAGTCTCCATTCCCTGGGCCTCGACCCCTGCCTCGACAGGATGTCTGCTTCCTGATGTAATACCCCTGGGATGTAAACTGCCTTGATGGAGGGCAGTTTCCCTTGGGCCCACAGGAGGATCTGACGTGCCAACTTGTACAAGGGGCGAGACCTCAGACCCCCCTGATGGTTTATATAGGCGACTACCGAAGTGTTGTCTGATCTGACCAACACATGGTGGCCCCTGAGGTCGGGCAAGAAATGTTTCAATGCAAGAAACACAGCCAGCATCTCTAGCCGATTTATGTGCCATAGCCGCTGATGTTCCTGCCATAGACCTTGGGACGAGCGACCACTCATGGTCGCCCCCCACCCCGTGAGAGATGCATCTGTCGTTAGCGTGACGCGACGAACATGAGCCCCTAACAAAGGTCCCTGGGACAGAAACCCAGGATCTTTCCACATGACCAGAGCACGAAGGCATCGCCGCGTGACTTTGATTGTGCGGAGTGGGTTCCCCCTCGGGGAGAACCCCTTGGTTCTGAGCCACCACTGCAGCGGCCTCATATTCAGCAGGCCAAAAGGTATTACGTTGGACGCAGCTGCCATGAGGCCTAACAGTTTCTGGAACTGCTTCACAGTGTCAGGTCGGTCTAGCTTCGGTTCTTTCACCGCCAATAGGATCGATGCTATGCGTGTCGGCGATAATTGCGCCCGCATAATTACCGAATCCCATATCATGCCTAGAAAGGTGGTCCTCTGAGCCGGAGAAAGCACACTTTTCTTTGCGTTTAGTCTCAACCCCAACCTCGACATGTGTGCGAGAACAGCATCTGCTCTAAATGAGCCAAAATCAACCAATCGTCTATGTAATTGAGTATGCGGATGCCCTGCAGACGCAACGGCGCCAGAGCTGCATCCACACACTTCGTGAAGGTGCGGGGTGACAGTGCTAGACCGAAGGGAAGTACTCGATATTGGTATGCCTCTCCCCCAAAGGCAAACCTCAGAAACTTCCTGTGATGTGGAAGGATGGAGACATGGAAATACGCGTCTTTGAGATCTATGGTCACAAACCAATCCTCGGATCTGATCTGTGACACGATCTGTCTGAGTGTAAGAATCTTGAACTTGAGTTTTGCTACAGAGTGATTTAAGAGACGCAGATCTAGTATCAGGCGCAACTATCCATCCTTCTTTGGTACAATGAAGTAACGGCTGTAAAGTCCCGACTCCCTGCTCCCTGCCCTTTCTATAGCCCCCTTTTGCAGTATAGTCTCTACTTCCTGTGCCATAACCAGAGCCTGCTCCGGGCTCACCTCTGTAGGTAGGACACCGCTGAAAGGAGGTGGCCGCCTTCTGAACTGAACCGCGTACCCTCGTTCTACTATCTGCAGGACCCAATGAGATATACTCGATAGACGTTTCCACTCGTCTAGAAAATCTACTAAGGGAACCAGCCTCTCGAGGCTGGCCTCTGGTGTACTTTGAACAGCAAGTGCAGTGCCCTGAAGCAGCAAACCGGCAGGGAACACCTGACTTGACTGCTCGGAAGCCCCCCGAAGAGGGAGCGGACCACCCTCGGGTGGCTCGCGTAGACCGTCTGCGCCCCGGCATTGCAGCGAGGTTGGCAGCACGGTCCCCTGAGGGCACCGAAGGAAGACGGGTACCGTGTGCTGCACTGTTAAAAAAAGTTCCGTTTAAAAAAACGGAAAAAGTGCTGGTAATTAATTACCAGCACTTTTTCCCTTATTGTACGGGCACTTCCGTAAACCTTAAAACAGATATTTCCATAGACTTATCTGCGTTTTTCTGTACCATTGATGGACACTTCAAACATAAAATGGAAAATTCTGTATTTTCCGTACATTTTTGCGTTATTATACGGACAATTCCGTAAACCCTATAACATATATTTCTGTAGATTTTCCAGACTTTTTCTTTACCATTTACGGACACTTCCATCAAACCTAAAATGTAATATTCCGTATTATTAAAGTACTCAATCCGTACCATTTACGGACACTTCAGTCATTATAAAATGTTTAATTCCGTACAGTTCTCTATACCGTTTATCATCAATAAAGCACAAATGTAGAATCACAACAATTATTTATTTCCTTTAACAGCTGCCAGTGCTTTAAAGTGATTGCACTTTTTGTGGTGAATGAATTGCAATATTTACATTACAACCATTAAAACATTCAGAATATCACCTTCACATTCAGAGCAATTTTACATACATAAACCAGCTGTTCTCTCAAAGAACTACAGTCATGTCCTTTAACAGGGAGCTGCCAAATCTAGCAACTTTTTAGCACCCACAGGCTGACAGGCATTAATAACATGGATTTGTTAAATACATTGACAAAATAAGACAATAAAACTGCCAGCATTGCTGTTGCTGTCTCACCTGTCAGTGCAAAATGAGGAGCATTCTCCAGGAGGCTGCAGAAACCTACACTTCCAACTCCACATATCACACCGACATTAGAAGTATTACATTATACAACTTTTCTATAAAACATCAGTGCAGCAATAACAACCATGACCGAAGGAGGACTCTAAAACACAGCAAAAAAGCCAGCGTACATTTAACTCAATTCGAGTCAAATTTAACACATGACTCCCTCTGTTTGGGAGTTAAAATCACACTTTTTAAAGTGTGAAATATGTACACTATTCACAGAGTACATTAAAACTCCCTAAGTGTTAAAATGTACTCTTGTGAGTAATGTACATATTTAACACTTTAAAAAGTGTGATTTTAACTCCCAAACGGAGGGAGTCATATTTACATTTTATGAGTGTTAAATTTGACTCGAATTGAGTATTATATTGATTATAATTGAGCAACAATCTGTTCATTGTAAAGTTGAAAAATTAAAGAATGCAAAGAGTTGTTTTAACAAAGTAGTTATTTATTAACAAGCAAGACCCTTTACATCACTGAATGTTAACTTTTAAAATAAATGAATAAGGCACAGTATAGGCATTTCTGTCATCAGAATTATATTAAAGCTACTTATCAAGTGGTGTGTAATACTTCAAGTCCTGCATGTCAGTGAATATATTTCCTGTGTCAGTGAAGATGGTTCAGTACCTTCAACTTTGCAACAGAACAGCAGTGCTTGAGTCTACACAACATTCAGAAGATGAAAAACAGTTGCAGGATATCTGTGGATCAGGTTGTGTCCAGTTGCTAACAGTACAGTTCAGTGCATAGTTGTTGTTTCACATGCAGAGCAGGGAAGGTTGTGTAGATCCAACTCTCTCGAAAAATCCTGGAATGCTGGTTCCCTAGACAACACAAAACCCGACCAATTAGAATTAATATTATTTGTATTTTATAAATACAGCAAGTTTATGGTGGAAAAAGTTCAATCATCTTGGAATTTGGTGACTCAAACATGAAACTATTTTGGTTAGAATTGACTGATTTCCAAGTAAATTAAAGACTTATGTCATCCAAAAATGTTAATTCTGTTATTAATTACTCATGTTAATTAATTACTCAGATAGAGCAAACATTCACAACCATAGTATTTTTTTCCTACTACTCAACTCTCAACTCAACTTTATTTCTAAAGCACTTTCAAAACCATTAGAATGGACCAAAGTGCTGTCCATGAGTATAAAACAACATCAGAAGATACAACAATTTACAATAACGCACACACACACAAAAAACTACAAAGCCAAGGTATCACATGACACCAAAAACCAAACACATAATCATAATCACATAATCACTCACAGTTTCCAACCCAGTCAGACGCCAAAAGCCTGATGAAATAAAAAAGTCTTCAAGATATTTGGAGTATAAACATACTATGGTGGTGAATGGTTGCTTTATCTGCTTGGTTACAAACATTTTTATCCAAATATCTTCTTTAGTGTTCAACAGAAGAAAGAAACGCATACAGGTTTGGAACAACATGAGGGCGAGTAAATGAAGACATAATTTTCATTTTTGGGTGAACTATCCCTTTAAGAAATCTCACTTACTAATCAGCTGCTGGAATGATTTTTGTTCGCTTCTTCCTGACTTTTGGATAGGCAGAGATTTCCTAATCTGCTGTGTATAAAATCAAACAGAAAACATCTACATGTCATATCATGAAAACAATTTGTTTGACTCTTTTTTTTTGTTATTATTTGATGTTAGCCAAATACCAACAAAGCTATCATTATTTTTGTGCCCATGATTCTCTCTCATGTTATCTATTAATTCTTACCACCAGGCAGGTTCTAGTCTGTAGCCTTTAAGCACCATCCCCGGGTCTACTTGATGCATTATAGAAACTCCTGAAAACTAAAAATAGAAAAGCAAATACATTTAAAGGGTTAGTTCACCCAAAAATGAAAATTTGATGTTTATCTGCTTACCACCAGTGCATGTAGGTCTTTGTTTCTTCAGAACACAAATAAAGATTTTTAACTCAACCGTTGCTGTGTTTTAGTCATATCATGTGAATGGGTAACAATTCTATGAGAGCAAAAAATAAATAAATACATGCTTAGACGACATGCATAAAGTGCCCTTTGGTTAATGACGACACATTGATATCTTAAGACACAAAATGATCAGTTTGTGTGAGAAACTGAGCGTATTTATATAATTTTTATATAAAAATACACTTCCAGTAAGGTCAATATCCACACTCGTTATACGAGCCAGAGCGTGGATATTGACCTTACCGGAAGTAAAGCACGTATATATCAGGAGCATGGGTATTGACCTTACCGGATATGAAACGCGTTCCAGGCTGTTGGATATAGCGTTGTATTTGAAGTTTAAAAATTATATAAATACGACTCGACATTTGCCGCGTCAGCTGAGAAAACACGGACAGTGAAGATGAGCTTTTCATTTTATTTAAAAGACGGTTTCGGGTGCAACCCAGTCTTGAAGGACAGAGAGTCTGAAGGGGAGTATGCTAATCATGTACAGGAGCCAAATATTTATCATGGCCGGTTCTGCACTTACTTTCTTAAGTCTGTGGGACAATTTGAGGATCTCATCCCGAGACAGCAGCGCATCTGACGAGACAAACCGCGCTCTTCAGGAACCAATCCATCCGGTCTGTTTCCAGTTCAGTCACAATGTAAACATTTAAGTGCCACAGACATACTGATGGCAACACATTCACTTTCCATAATCGCGGACATAAGGTTTAAAAAAACGATATATAAAACGTTAACGTAGGTTATTGCTGTCTGTAAACACAGTAGTAAACACAGCTGCAGATGCACAGCTTTGACTTGACCTACAGCTGTAATCTCATTAGATATGCCATACCTGGCAATGGTTAATGTTGAGTGAATAGGCTTGTTCGACTTCACCTAGCGATGCGCAGACCGATCGGCGGCTGACTTAAAGCAGTGCATGCCGGTTAGAAATTTTGTCCGACTTGAGACAGCGCCGACGGCACGTGACTGTGACGTATGTCAACAAAGTACCGCGAGAGCGATTCGAGAGCAGGCGGCTGATGCAGCCGCTGCAGATTCTCAAGGGTGGCTGCAGGAGGCTGCACAAGCTCTGATGACGACACAGCTGATCCACGATTGGCCGATTCGCCGTATGACAGCGATCATGTGCGTTTCGTGTTTATTCTAAAAACTTATGTCACGCTAATGCTCACAAATAATTTATTTATAACAGTAAAACCTCTTTTCATGTAGCCGCGATGTTATATCATCATGTTTATCAAACTAAAACTGATAAAAACCGTTGACAACACTTCATTGATAGTGTATGTTTATATGTTGAACATTAATCTTGTCCAAATAGACGCTTTATTAAACAGTACATAAAGTATTGAATGAAAATGTCATTTGAAACATCTGTGTATTTGAGAAATATTGCATTTATTTAACTTCAGCTGTGATAAAGTTTGCAAACGCAGTGCAAGCGTCACCACGGGAAGCAGAAAGTGTCCGACTTCACATCTCCGTTTGCAGCTCCTCCCCGCCTGCACTCGGCTACTCTCGCTGATCGCATCCATCCAGCCGCAGCCGATGTCGAACACACCTAATAGCTCATGACATCAACGTGACATTTCGTCACCTTTGTTTCCTTGTATGTGATTGGTTGAAGCTGTTTTTGACACCGCTAGAGTAAAAAAAAAATCGAAACTGAAACGAAAAAAATAAATGCCGTTTTTTCGCCGCAGCACATTCGCGTTCGGTGTGGAAGCGCTCATTACACAAACAGCTGACCAAAAAATAAAACCATCGTGCGAATTATTCGCGTGTCAAAATTGCGTCCAGTGTGAAAGGGCCTTAAGGGGAACATTCTTTTCAGCATTTTATTGTTACCATAGTTACAACCATAGACTTCCTATACCCAGCACCTCAGTTTTAAACTAATGGCTCTTTGGAATGGCATTAAGTGGGACCTAGGCTGTTACAGTAGCCTATGTTTAATTGCAGTTTTTTTTCTTCCACATGTGCAGTTTGTTGTTTATTTTAAGCTGCAACTCATTTTTATTTAATTTGAAAAATTAAATATGAACTCCGTCTGAAAACTTTGTCACTGATTTTGTACAAAAATAGCCTTCCTTTGTTAGTCATTTCATCTGCATTTGAATCTGGATTTCTAATACAATTCAGACAAAAAGATTAAGTAGTGCAATAAGATTACAGTTTGATGAATGAACAATATTAAAGAATGTAAGTGAAAGCGTTAACGTTACTCCGTCTGATGCTATCGTTAGTTTCTTCAGGGAGGCCACTGTGCATGGCTCGTCTTTATAAAACTCTTAAGCAGCCTTTCAAGCAGCATAGCTACTGAATGCATTTTCCAATACATAAATACATAATGATACATTAAAGATACAGATTAATATAGGTGTGGGACACTTACTTTTTCGGTGTTTTCTCCGAAAGCGTCAAGTTATATATCGTTATGAAACAATATGTCCTAAAAAAAGTGTTGCAAATTAGGTTAAAACACTTACTTTCGGTGTTTCCTATGGGTGTTTCCCTTATACAAGCAACCCTCCACGTCTGCTCCGTATCGCGAGTCAAAAGATGCAGCATGTGAGAAAAGTTGTCTCGTTTAAGCACGCAGAGCATTCAGACATCGATTTATATCAATATGTTATAAAATACATATTGTAAATGAGGCAAACACTTACTTACGGCGTTTACCTGTTAAAAAGCTTTAGGTCTGCTCCGAATCACACATCAACGAAAATGCCTCTATGAGAGCTGTTTAGCCGGGCACAGCACATGCATAGTTATAAAACAATATGAAGTAATAAAATACATATGTAAATACGATGAAACCGCATAAAACACGCAATATCAGCATCATCCCTCCTTGTGTGGTCTGCATCGCGAGTAAAAAAAAATGGCATCTGTGAGAAAAGTTTCAGCCATATGTTTCAGCTTGTGTCGCCGAAATGCCCCGGATGTAATTTTACTCTCTCTTTCAATGTTGAGATTTAACTCTACATAATTATGTTCACCCATAGACATATCTATATGATGTCTATGTGTTCACCAGCCAGAGAGTGTGGTTTACACTGGAGCAGTTCAATAAATCTGGCTGGGGGAGAAAATTCTACCCATACTGCCTTGCGCAACAGCAAACTTTCCGTATTTCGCAAAACGGAGCGAATCCGTAGCAAATCTATGGTAAAGGGACCCCTAAATTTACTGATTTTTTTAACAGTGTGAGGTAAGCACAGTCGGAGGGGATCACCCTCAGCGTCCTGACCCATCTGGCATCAGGACTTCTTCGACGATGCCTTCTTGGCAATAAGGACTGTCCTCAGATCAGCCCTTCCCCTCGAAGGCCTCGTCTGCGAGCGCCGCCCCGCCTCCCAGTCTCTCTGTGGAGGAGTGCGGGTCGCGACGCTCTGCCTTTGCTGCGCCCTGTGCGAGGAGCTGGTACTCGGCTTTTCTTTGGGCACAGCAGCCCCTGGGACCTGGACCCGGAGAGGGAGAAACTTCTTAAGCGGCGCTGCCTGCTTTCTTTATTCTTGGAACCTCTCGGTGACGGATTGGACTGCGTCACCGAAGAGGCCAGCAGGGGACACCGGCGCATCGAGCAAAAAGCTCTTCTCCCTCTCCTTGATCTCGATGGGGTTGAGCCAGAGATGTCTCTCCGTGACCACCAGGGCTGCCATAGACCGGCCCACACACCTGGCCGTCTCCTTGGTGGCACGGAGAGCGAGATCGGCAGATTGTCTTAGTTCATTAATTACATCTCCCCCACCTCATCTCTACCATCCTTAGCCGCTGAGTACGCTTTACCCACCAGCACTGAAGTTGTTTTAAGCGGTCTCGGGGAGAGCTCTTGCTGCTTGGTGGGTAGTGTCGGGGCTTTGAGGGACGATGCCGCTGAAGGCGAGAGATGGCTCGCAAGCGTCTCTTTGACCTTCGGCATCGCCCCATAACCATATTGCTTTAGCCCTATGATGTTACTATAGGTCGATGTCTGAGGGCTAAAGACCCTATATGGTGGCGGTTTCTTCCACAATCTAGACTGTTATGGCCACCACCGCAACACAAAAGAGGGACAACACAGAAGGCTCGCAATAGGGGTTTTTAATTACAAACACACAATCTTAACACAAAATGGGGAAAACAAAAGGTACAAAATCGGGACAGAAAACCGGAGAGAACCAGAGCGCACCCAACCCGCAGCACCAGCCTCTCAGGCATAACAAGAGGCTCCATATAATCCAGGCTCATCCGATCCACAGGTGTAAATAATCTGTATATAACAAGACAGAAATAACATTTCCACCTACTAGAGGGCAGACAAAGCATTAGGACAGAAATAGCCAGTTTAAATATATGGACATGTAACACCTTCATCCCCCAAAACATCACCATATTGTGTTTTTCTTTTTTTTTTTTTTAAACACATAGGGTACTTACCTATATACACCCATCATATCCTAGACAAGGCATCAGCCACCACATTTTCCTTACCTCGAACTTGTTTAATGTCGAGATTGTATGGCTGTAAACACAAATTCCAACGCATAAGACGCTGATTGAAGTTACGCATAGAATTCAAGAAGGTCAGAGGATTGTGGTCACAGTATACGACTACGGGGTAAGAGGAGGTCAAATATACCTCAAAATGTTGCATAGCAAGGACTAAAGCTAAAGCCTCCTTCTCGATAGTAGAATATCCCCGCTGCGCAGTCTTAAATGGTCGGGCGCTGCCAACACAGGTGCCGAAATCAACAAAGACTTAATGTTCTCAAAAGCGCACTGACACGCATCCGACCATTGGAATGACATTTTAGGGCTTAACAAATCAGTAAGGGGAGACACAACTGTCGCAAAATTTTTACAAAACGTGCGATAGTAACCCACCATTCCTAAGAAACATCGAAGCTGTTTTCGGTCCACTGGCTGTGGAAAATCACAAATGGTATTAACCTTTACAGCAACTGGACGAACTTGCCCTCTTCCAATAACTTTCCCTAAATAAACTAAAGTAGCTTTACCAAATTCACATTTAGCCATGTTAATGGTAAGGTCTGCATCAGCCAACTGGTGGAAGATTTGTTGGAGCAATGCAACATGTTCAGCCCACGAAGAACTGTACAAGACCAAATCATCTAAATAAGCCTCACAACCAGGCATCCCAGCCAAAATGGTATTAACAAGTCGCTGGAAAGTACTTGGAGCGTTTTTCATCCCGTAAGCCATCACCTTATAATTACCCTTTTAATAAGTCCAGCTTTGAAACATATACCGCAGAACCCACACGATCCACACAGTCATCCACTCTGGGCAACGGATAACAGTCAGTTTTTGTGACCGCATTTACACGGCGGTAATCAGTACAAAAACGATTTGTGCCATCAGACTTACTGACGAGCAAACACGGCGAACTCCAAGAACTAGAGGTAGGCTCTGCAATATGATTGTCTAGCATATACTGCACTTCTTTCTGCAGAAGAGCTCTTTTGAAGGGATTGACGCGATATGGATGCTGCTTTATAGGCTGAGTGGTCCCCACATCAATATCATGCTCAATAACAGATGTCTGGCCAGGGATGTCAGTGAACAAGGTTGGAAATTGACTCACTAACTCCAAAACATCAGCCTTCTCATTTAGAGACAAATGTGGCAACTGACTAGAAAGAGTTAAAAGCACCTCTGAATTGTTCAATCTACCTTCAACTATACATCTAGAGGATCCCACCTCAACCTCTTCATCCACCTGCTCTTGTACAGACAACCCTACTGTCATTACCTCACATGGCTCTATAGTGGAAGAACAGTTTTCAGAGTTGTCAACATACGGTTTTCTCTCATGGTAGGCTTTTATCATATTAATATGAGACACTCGAGAATTTTTATGGCGGTCGGGACAATGAATAACGTAGTCACGATCTGAAAGTTTCTATTCAACAACATACGGACCATTATAACGAGTTTTCAGTGATCCACCCGGCACAGGTAACAACACCAACACTTTATCACCAGGGTTAAAACTTTGTTCCCTTGCTTTCTGATCAAACCAAGTTTTCATCTTTTCTTGAGCTTTCTCAAAATTATTTTTAGCTAGCTCACGAACTCGATAAAGGCGCGTACGAAACTCTGTGACATACTCAGGAAGAGTTCTACTTTTTATAACACAGATCCACTTTTCCTTTAACACAGTCAAAGGTCCACGTGGAATGTGGCCAAAGACCAGTTCCGCGGGACTAAACCCGAGTGATTCCTGCACCACTTCACGTGAAGCAAAAAGCAACCACGGTTTTCCCTCCTCCCAATCTCGTTCAAGTTCAAAACAATAAGCACGAAGCATAGACTTTAGAGTCTGATGAAACCTCTCTAATGAACCCTGACTCTCAGGGTGATAAGCAGTAGAGACGTTATGCCTAATGTGAAGGCATTTAAGCACTTTTTAAAACGTACGAGATGTAAAATTTGTCCCCTGGTCAGTTTGGTTTATTTTCGGGAACCCAAACAATGTAAAGAACTTGATGAGGGCCTTAGAGATCGCTCTCGCCGTAATGGTACGTAAAGGGACCGCCTCAGGAAAATGCGTAACCGCGCACATTATCGTTAGCAGATACTTATAGCCAGACTTTGAACGGGGAAGAGGCCCAACATAATCAATTATTATGTGTTCAAATGGTTCAGAAAGCATCGGAATTGGATAAAGTGGGTCTGGCGGAATAGTTTGATTTGGTTTCCCAAATCAATTTTTTTTTTGACAAACATGACACGTCTGACAATAGCGTGAAACGTCCTTCTTCAGACCCGGCCAATAAAAATTTTGCAAAATCTCATGTTTCTCACGATCATATGTTTTTACAACACCTAAATGACCAGCCAGACCATTATGTGCCACATCCAAAACCATGTCTCGATATACTATTGGAACCACAATTTGACTGGAACGGTGTGGAACGGTATTCCACAACTCAGGAGAATTAGAGGGCGCCCACTTCCGCATCAATATCGCATCTTTGAGAAAGTATCCCTGGCGTACATTCAAAATCTCCCATTCTGGACAAACTAAGTCAAACAATGGCGCAAGAGTATGATCCAGCCGTTGAGCTGCAACTAACTTATCAGGAGACAGAGACAGGTCACCGCAACATTTACCATCCTCCGCTCCAGCACTCCAGGGAATCTGCTTGACTCTTTCCTGTGAGGCAACAAAAGGCAATTCAATTAAATTAGGCTTTGCAATGAACGTGTCACATAAATCCACCTCCTGTGAAGTAAAAGCATCAGAGTTGGCCATCGTGTAACCACACATGCCGAAAAAACCTCAGGATACTTCAAAACACAGTCATCAGTCGTAACAAAAAGCGGCACAGATACTACTTCAGGTGGCACATTAGGACAACACTATCGCCAGCTAAATCATTTCCTAAAACAAAGGTTACGTCAGGAATCGGAAGAGATGGTCGAACACCCACAACCACCTCACCTGTCACTAACTCAGAGTTCAAATGAACTCTATGTAATGGAACCTCCATAACTCCCATTTCAAAACCTCGGACTAAAACAACACTACCAGTGGCGGTCTCCTCAGACAAGGGCAGTACCCCCTCTAAAATAAATGATAGAGCAGCACCAGTATCACGGATAATGCGAACGGGCACAAGCTCACCCAATCCAGCAACTGACACAGCTCCACTATGCAGAAAAGGTCCATATCCAGTCTTGTCAGGGTGAAAAAACATCATATTATCAGGTATTGAATAGAAGTCACCCGAAATCAATCCGACTGGTTTTGGATTAGACTTCCTTTCAAGAACAGGGCAGTTTGCAATCAAATGACTGGATGTCTTACAATAAAAACAGACTCTATCACTAAACGAAACCATAGGCTTACTATTTTGTAGTTTTCGAGAGGGCAAAACAGGTGGAACAGCAGATGTATCCCCCGCTCTCTCTTTAAACACGACTTTATGCGTCAACATCAACAGCTTGGTTTTCACTTTTTGAGACACACACCAACGATCAAACAATATTTCTTTCTCTCTGGCGAACTCCACATAGGTCTGACCGGGAGACTTCGAACCATGTCTGAAACGCTGTCTATATGCCTCAGGAACTAACTCATAGGCCTTTAACCACTTCAGCTCTGCAGCACATTTTGCATTTTTTTGAGAATTTGGAATATCTGAATTTAAAAGAGCGCCCTACCCACATACATTGGAGTAAATTGATAAAAATGGTCTCATTTTACAGAAAAAACTCTACATTTTAACACATTGGTGGACTATTGCATATATTATATTGTATCTATTCATAATCTTATGATAAACATAGATAAAAAATAAATATTTTGATTTATTTTTAATTACATTTTTATTTTAAAATCTTTATTTTTTTATCATTTTGGGATCCAAGCTTTTTGGAAGTTTCTGTTGATTCTATAATTTGGCACTAAACAGGGGAAAAACAATTTTCTTGATATCTCCTTGCAAATAAAAGTTATTGAGATTTATCTGACCAAAGTGTCTAACAACTCCTACTCATCTCCATTGACATCAACTGGCCACTAGGAAATCGAAAAGAAGGCTCCGCCTCTTCAACTTTGTAAAAGGAGATCTTGGGCTCTGATTGGTCTAGAATCATGATCCACATGTCTATAAAGAGCTGAGATTCTCAGCTTTTCTGTAGCATGATGCAATATGTGATGACATCATCAAAAATCGTGGATAACACCGACAATCAAAACTAGCAATAATAAGAGTATTTGTCTGCATCACATGTTTTGATCTGGACATCGGTGACATTTTACAGTGTCATTTGGCCATACTTACTCACAGACATGTAAAAATAGTCTCATTTTGAAGCAAATAACCTAAGGAATAAGCTGATATAGGGTTGAGGCTAGTAGCTTTACACAGAGTTTGTGATCCGAACAGGAATATGACTCATGTGTTTGCTTGTTCAAAGGAGTCATTTCCATCTTTGTGATTCTTTTGATAATACATTTACTGTAAATTAGTGGATCTGTGAAATTAACTGCTCAGTGATATTCCTGAGGCCGATAGCTTTCATTTGATATATGACTTGTGTATTTTAGGTGTGTTTGTGTGATAAGAATATGAAATTTTATATTATTTGCATGATTTTCTCAAGGGGTGGTCGTTGCGGGGGGGGTCGAATTCAGGCCGTATTATTTTCTTCTATGTAATATAAAAGCAGAAGTTATTCGGTTATTACGAAAGCTGAGGTTCTAATCTTTCAAATGATACCATATATGTCTAGTTTTGTGGTGCGCAAGTTATAGATTTTTAAAAAAGATTATGATGATGCAATTTTGGACCCACCGGTGGGTCCAAGAGGAGGTGCAGAGCTGAAGTGGTTAATATAGCAGCTTTCACTACCTGATAGTCTGCAGACTCTTCCATCGATAACGCCGCATAAACTTCTTGTGCCCTACCCGTAATCACACACTGTAGTAACAATGACCACAAATCTTCAGGCCACTTTAAAGAAACGGCTACCCTCTCAAAGTGACAAAAATACGTCTCAACTTCCTCACAGAAAGGAGGAACCATCCTGCGATTTTTACCGACATCAAATTCACTAGCAGCAGCGATAGCAGCTTTACTTTTCATCTCTAACTCCATCCGCTTCAAAGCAAACTGATGGTCTAATTCACGCTTTTTTAACTCTAACTTTGCGTTCTCTAAATCTATCTGTTTTTCTTTCAGCGCCAATTCCTTCAACCGCACGGTCGTCGCACCGACAGTACGATCAGCCACCTCTTCTACCACACTAATGTTCTCTAAGGGCATTGTTAAAACACCCAACTCAATAAGACTAACTTTTTATACATTACGCAAAGTCTCTTTTAAATTCCTATGCCTAGGAGCTATTTCTACCTTATACGAATCTGCAATTTGCAATAACTGCTCTTTCGTATACGATAAGAGCAGCTCCTCAGATGGAGACTGCCAAAAATCATCCACTACCGATGCCATTTAAAATTTGAATCACCCACTTACTCACACACGGTCTTTTTCTCCCCTGATACTTGTAGCTACTCATTACACGTAAACTGTTAACTCGCTCTCACCGAAAACATTTCACCCAATTAAATCACTCAACGACTATATGAAATTAGCACAAAATCATATACGTTCCAACTCTCTAATGTAAAGTAATGTCTCTAATCACTAATGTAATGTAATGTCTCTAATCACTAATGTAACTAAGAGATCCCACAACACCCCCAAAAAATAAAAAATACACAAATAAATACCCTAGTCTTCAGTGGCGTTAGGGGCTCGAGGCAACTTTAAACGCTGAAATCATGAACACCTGCGCACTGATCCCATTAACAAGACCAGCAGCAGGTAAACTGAAACGTACCCCCACTCCGAATAACCACTAAAAATAACAAAGGCAAAATAACAAAAATGGCAGGTTCAAACCTACCCAACAACTAAAAATAAAAATAGGGCAAATACTCACATGGGATCATCATAGTTACTTTCACACGAAAAAAACAATAGTTTCGGACGAGCCCCCAATTATGTTACGACATGTAACATAGACACCTCGGTGTGCAGATCGGGAAAAAACGGCAAGCCCCGACATTGAGGCTCTGCTGCACAAGAGGGCAGGAATCGCTCATCTAATTTGCTGCGCTTATGATGGAATTCAGATCTTTCTGCTGCCCCGCCCAGGGAGGAAGAAACCGCAGGGCGGGCTTCCAAACCCTGAGATGAGGCACTGGATCTTACAGGTGAGGGCTGAGATAAGGCCGGGCCCGTCTCAAATCCCCTCTGTAAGGTCCATCTGTGAACCCCATGACTGAAGCCACCGCTCTGCCTCAGCAACAGCGGGACCAAAGCCGCGGGGAACACGAGGTGAGGCACCCTCCTCGAAGAGTGCCCGGCGGGAGCACAGTGTTCTTAACGGTAGCCGCTCACAGTGCTCGCAAGCAGCCCCGTCGAGGGCTGCCTGAGTGTGCTGCGCTCCCAAACATACAACACACATTTAGTGTGTACCCAGATAGCAGACAAACAGTGAATCAGCGTTGAATCAATGTTAAGGCATCAACTAAAATATCATTGAATCAATGTTGAGATGTCAATGTTGAGAATGTTGATTTTTCATCAGGTTTGCACCCTGAAATAATGTTATTTCAACGATGAAAAATAGATCAAGATGGGCTTAAAATCAATAGTTTTTCAACTAAAATCAAACCACTTATTTAAGTGAATCAATGTTGAATCAATGTTAATGCATCAATCAAAATATCATTGAATCAATATTGAAATATAACATTGATTTTTCATCAGGTTTGCACCCTGAAATAATGTTATTTCAACAATGAAAAATAGATCAATCTTGCTTTATGTACAGCAGGATTCTATGCCAGTTCATTTGTCTCTTTATTTTATTCATTTTAATCAGAGACCATGTGTGGCTGCTGTCGATATGATTTTGCATCAAAAAGTCACTCAAAGTAAACAACATCCTTCAGTTTACATGCAAATGTATTTATTTATGCCCCCACAGTTACAACAGAAAATCTCACATTGACTTAAAACAATTACATCTGAATTTATGACACAAATGAGAAGAGCCTGGAAAAACATGACAACGTGCATCTGCAAAATGGAAGTAAATACAAATGTAAACTTGCCAATAAATACAGAAATTACACAGTACTACTGAAAGAGATAAGGTAGAAGAAAGAATGAAATACTCCAAACTCAGGGGGTTCCACCATGAGCAATGCCCCGAAGCCTTTCAGGTTGTAATGGAGCCAGTTATGCACCGTCCCAGCAAAGATAAACTCTGTGTCACGGCTGTAATGAGAGACAGAGAGGATCCAATAGCGAATCAAAAACAAGTTTATTGTTCCACAGGACGGCAAGCGTCAACAATAAACCAAGCTCAGATAACAGGTAAAGTGATAAAGAGACAGGCTCCAGGGTACAGGCAGGCGGGCTGCGGCGAAGGTCAGGTGCAGGCGGTCAGGCAGACGATATGGCAGAGCAGGGACGCAGCGGACAACCAGAGGCCGAATCCGGGACCAGGAACAGAGATAATCCCCCAGGGGAAACAGAAGCCGAAGCCAGCCACGCCAGAAACGCCTGTAACAATCTGACAATGGGTGCCAGTGAGAGAGCGGTATATATAGTGAGACTGATGAGTGCAGCAGGTGAAAGTGATGAGTCCCATAATCAGTGGCCACGCCTCCCACACAACCTCACAAGACACAAAGAAGGAGACAATGAATTCATGAACCGTGACAGTACCCCTCCCCCTAGGAGCGCCTCCTGGAGCTCCCAGGAGGACCTACCTGTCGATTGTAATCATCGATAAGGGAGTGATCCAGTATGTCCCTAGCAGGAACCCAACTTCTCTCCTCCGGACCGTAACCTTCCCAGTCCACCAAGTACTGGAATCCGCGTCCCCTCCGTCTAGCGTCCAGAATACGATTGACCGTATAAGTTGGTTCCCCATCTACGAGTCGCGGCGGGGGGGGAACCGGGGTAGGCGGATTAATAGGAGCATGAAAAACAGGTTTTAATTTGGAAACATGAAACACGGGGTGAATTCTCCCGTACGCGGGAGGTAGTTTGAGGCGGACTGTCACCGGGCTAAGAATCTTGGTGACAGTAAACGGGCCAATGAATTTAGGAGCTAACTTATTACTCACGGAGCGGAGAGGAATGTTCTTAGAAGAAAGCCACACTTTTTGACCCACGACGTAGACGGGAGGCTTAGACCGGTGGCGATCGGCTTGGGCCTTGGTGCGTCTACCCACCCGGAGCAGAGTCTCACGGGCTCTACTCCAAGTGTCTCGACACCTCTGGACGAAGGCGTGCGCGGAGGGGACCGCGACCTCGGATTCCAGACTGGGAAAGATAGGTGGCTGGTACCCTAGACTACATTCAAAAGGCGAAAGGCCCGTACCTGACACTGGTAATGAATTATGTGCGTACTCAATCCATGAGATGAGTTGACTCCAGGAGGAAGGATTTCTGGAGGCCAAACATCGTAACCCTCTCTCAAGGTCCTGGTTGGCCCGCTCAGTCTGGCCATTGCTCTGAGGATGAAACCCCGAAGACAAACTAACCGTCGCCCCTAATAATTTACAAAATTCTCGCCAAAATTTGGACACGAACTGGGGTCCCCTGTCGGAAACCACGTCCATCGGAAGGCCATGTAAACGAAAGACGTGATCGACGACAGCTACCGCTGTCTCCTTGGCTGAGGGTAATTTGGGCAAGGGAACAAAATGTACCATCTTCGAGAATCGGTCCACGACGGTTAAAACAACCGTCTTGCCCTGGGAGGGCGGGAGGGCGGTGATAAAATCTAGAGCGATATGGGACCAGGGTCTCGAAGGGACAGACAGCGGTTGAAGGAGCCCATCGGGAGGGCGGTTAGATGTCTTCCCCATGGCACAGACTGAACAGGCCAAAACAAAATCTCGGATGTCACGAGCCATACCGGGCCACCAGAATCGTTGCTTAACCAAAAATTTGGTTCTATTAACTCCTGGATGACAAGCGACATTGGAGCAGTGTCCCCATCGAACAACGTCGGACCGAACTCCCTCCGGAACGAATAATCGGTTCGGTGGTCCACCGTGCGGAGGCGTTACCCCTTCTAAGGCCGTCCTGACCTTCGATTCGACCTCCCATACGAGTGTGGAGACTCTAAGTCTCTCAGGTAAAATGCACTCGGGAGTAGACGGGCGTTCGGAGCGGTCAAAAACGCGCAACAAAGCATCGGGTTTGATGTTTTTGGAACCCGGGCGGTACGAAAGAGAAAAGTCAAAACGTCCGAAAAAAAGGGACCACCGAGCCTGCCTGGAGTTGAGTCTCTTAGCAGATCTGATGTATTCCAGATTCTTATGGTCGGTCCAAACGATAAAAGGAACCCCCGAACCCTCTAGCCAATGACGCCACTCCTCCAATGCCAGTTTGACTGCCAACAGCTCTCTATTACCAATGTCATAATTGCGTTCGGCTGGCGACAAGCGATGAGAAAAAAACGCGCAAGGGTGCATCTTATCATCCGAGGAAGAGCGCTGGGATAGAACCGCTCCTACCCCCACCTCTGACGCGTCAACCTCCACCACAAACTGGCGTGATGGATCAGGGGTCACTAAAATGGGAGCCGAAACAAAGCGGCTCTTCAGGTTGGTAAATGCAGTCTCGGCTGCAACCGACCACCTGAACGCCGTTCGGGTGGAGGTCAAGGCAGTCAGAGGCGCGGCTAGCTGGCTGAAGTTGCGAATAAAACGCCGATAAAAATTGGCGAACCCCAGAAACCTCTGTAGGGCCTTACGGGAATCTGGACTTGGCCAATCTATCACAGCCCTAACCTTATCGGGATCCATGCGCATTCCCTCGGACGAGATGATGTAACCTAAAAATGGTACAGACTGTGCATGAAACGCGCATTTCTCCGCCTTGACAAAAAGCCCATTCTCTAGCAACCTCTGTAACACTAGTCTGACGTGCTGGACATGTTCCTGGAGAGAAGAAGAAAAAATCAGTATGTCATCCAGGTAAACATAAAGAAACTGATCTACCATGTCTCCCAGCACGTCATTGACCAGTGTCTGGAAGACTGCGGGAGAGTTGGACAGCCCGAAGGGCATGACCAAATATTCAAAGTGCCCCCTGGGGGTGTTAAATGCAGTCTTCCATTCATCCCCCTTCCTGATGCGCACCAAATGATAAGCATTGCGTAAATCCAATTTCGTGAATATGGATGCTCCCTGTAACCTCTCGAAAGCTGAAGACATCAACGGCAAAGGATAGGTATTCTTTACCGTGATGTTATTCAGCCCTCGGTAGTCAATGCAAGGTCGCAGAGAACCATCCTTTTTACCCACGAAAAAGAACCCCGCCCCCGCTGGAGAAGAGGAAGGACGGATGAACTTGGAAGCTAGAGAATCAGAAATGTATTTCTCCATGGCCTCCCTTTCAGGAGTAGAAAGTGAATATAACTTGCCCTTAGGCGGAGACTTGCCTGGAAGTAGATCTATAGCACAGTCATAGGGACGATGAGGAGGAAGAGAAGCAGCCCGGGACTTACTGAACACCTCCTTCAGGTCGAGGTACTCCTTGGGCACGTTAGATAAATCCACTGTCTCCTCCTGCAACACAGAACTAGACATACACGAACGAGCAGACACAAGACAAGAGGCATAACACTGATTACTCCAGGATGTGATAGTATTATGTCCCCAGTCAACCCTGGGATTGTGTTTCTGTAACCAGGGATGACCGAGGACAACAGGTGCGTGTGGAGTGTCAGTGAGGAGGAATGTGATAGTTTCTGTGTGGTTCCCAGAAATGGTGAGTGTAATGTTTTCAGTGATGTGGGTGATGGTGGGTAAAGTCTGGCCATTGAGGGCGTGAACAGAAATGGTACTGGAAAGGGGGGTGACGGGAATCCTGAGTCGATGTGCCAGAGTCTGATCGATGAAATTACCCTCTGCTCCCGAATCCACGAGGGCTTGGCAGATGTGAAAACTGGCTGCCCACTGCAATCTTCCCGGAAGGAGAGTCGCGGACGAGGCTTTCTCTAACGCAGCTCCACCCGACAGTAACCTCCCTTCTACTGCCGGGCTCGATCTTTTACTGGACACTGGTTGAGGAAATGCCCCGCCGCACCACAGTAGAGACAGAGACCCCCCGCTCTGCGACGCTCTCTCTCCTCCCGGGAAAGCCGAGCTCTACCCACCTGCATGGGCTCGGGATCGTTGGTGGGGCTGACCGTGTAGGTGCCACTGGGCTCACGAAACTCAGATGTCCTCCGCATATGAGAGCGGGATTCCAGGCGTGAGTCAACTCGAAGTGCTAACGTCATCAGTCCATCGAGATCCGTAGGTAAATCCAAGGCGTACACCTCTCGCTGTACACGGTCAGCCAGCCCATGCAGGAAACGGTCCCACTGCGCTTCCTTGTTCCAACCGCACTCAGCGGCCAGGGTACGAAAGTCGATGATGTAATCAGAAACGGGTCTGCTGCCTTGTTGCAGATCAGAAAGCTTGCGGGCCGCCTCGCGTCCCACGGCGGCTCGGTCAAAGACCCGTTTCATCTCCTCCGTGAGTGCGAGGAACGAGGAACAACACGGGTGGCGATTCTCCCAAACCGCCGTTCCCCAGCGTGCCGCACGGCCCGTGAGCAGGTTGATTACCAACGCCACCTTGGAAGTCTCTGAAGCGAACGTGGTGGATTGCAGAGAAAAGAACAATGAACATCTTGTTAGAAATGATCTACAAAGATCGGGCTCACCAGCGTAGCGTTCGGGCGTCGGAATCCGGGGCTCGTGCGGGTTGATGTTAGCTGGTGGCTGGGGAAACGGCGGCGGTGGTGGGGGCGCAGTGGGAATCCGTAGCTGTTGAAGTTGGTTGGAGAGCTCGGACACCTGCTCCACCATCGCCTGTAATGCCTGGGTGGTAGCAGTCGCCTGTTGCTCCTGGCGATCCATCCGCAGACTGTTCGCGTTGAGATACTCTTGTAATTCGTTCATCTTCGCTGGATCCATAATGGTCAGATTGTTCTGTCACGGCTGTAATGAGAGACAGAGAGGATCCAATAGCGAATCAAAAACAAGTTTATTGTTCCACAGGACGGCAAGCGTCAACAATAAACCAAGCTCAGATAACAGGTAAAGTGATAAAGAGACAGGCTCCAGGGTACAGGCAGGCGGGCTGCGGCGAAGGTCAGGTGCAGGCGGTCAGGCAGACGATATGGCAGAGCAGGGACGCAGCGGACAACCAGAGGCCGAATCCGGGATCAGGAACAGAGATAATCCCCCAGGGGAAACAGAAGCCGAAGCCAGCCACGCCAGAAACGCCTGTAACAATCTGACAATGGGTGCCAGTGAGAGAGCGGTATATATAGTGAGACTGATGAGTGCAGCAGGTGAAAGTGATGAGTCCCATAATCAGTGGCCACGCCTCCCACACAACCTCACAAGACACAAAGAAGGAGACAATGAATTCATGAACCGTGACACTCTGATGCCTCCTTTTTATCAGCATTCACAGCATCTAAAACAACAAGAAGTTAGTAAATATTTGGAAATGTGATTAATTATACATTACAAATATAGCATACTACAAAATGAAGTGAAACTTGCAATTTTATCAAAATCTTGATATCCCAGTTAAAACGGTAACATTAAATTCAGGACTATTTAATGCATTTTAAAATAGACTTTAGAGGACCTGCAGACACACAATGAATGAAAAAGCAAAGTGACTATATCCGGTGTTTTATCTAATAATATTATTGTATTTAATAGTACATAAATAAAGTGTGAAAATGAAACAAGTAAATGAATGACTAAATAGCTAAATTAAGAAAATAAAAGAGGAGCTGTATAGGCTACATGGTGGTTTGGAAGAGATTTTTTTTTCCATTTACAACACGAACTGGAGGGACAACTGTTTACTAAATTTCTGTAGTTTGATATAGCTGCCTAAAGAACTTAAAGATCGCACTCTTTTCTTGCTGCATTAAAGATTAAACTGTAATGATGTAATTGTGATCTGCTCTCGTGATGATATCGTACAGCTGAAGCTGAACTAATTGTATTTCCCCTCACTGCGCTAACAGGTCAATCAGTTCTAGTTCTGCTTCAGCTGTGAGATACTCTCACGAGTGGCGAACACAATCACTGACAAGCCAGAAATTCATCTAACCTTCCGATCGCCTCTCGTTTATACACTGGACGAATATAGGATGATTCTAAATGATTCATCTGTGTGTGCAACGAGTAAGATACGTTTGTGGATCCGCGCCGCGCATTCATTGACTTGTGAGTCGATCCTATATGGCCTCAAAATCCAAATGAATCAAATAGGATCTACTCACAAGTCAATGACTGCATGTGCAGCACCGTTTCCACATGACAGATGCACATTTTACTCGCACAGATGAATTATCTTAATACTAAAATCATCTCATAAAATAGATGAACACCTCACAACAAACGACGCACGACAAAAAAAAGTTGCAATTCACAGTGTATATGCCAATCTTAAGAAAAAAAAAATGAATACAAATATGATATGGTTTGGTGAAAAACAAACTGAAACTCAATGTATTAAGATTACCCTGGCCGTTGGTTGTGTAACTTATGAGGGCGCTCATGTGACTATTATTAACATTGCAGTTCACTCTAACTCGCTGAGGAGAAGCACACAAGTTGTAAAACATAAAGATGAATAAAAACACTAAATTAAAATTGAGATGAATTTTATAATTATATTTTTGTAGGCCACTTACCTCTAAAAAAGATGGTCATTGTCCTGTGTCCCTTTTTCGTGATTGAAGTCTGTTCAGCTGCGCTTGCTTTGGTTGATTGGTGGATGTCTTTAAGGTGCATTACCGCCACCTGCTGGATTGGATTGTGGCGCATTCGATAGGGACACATATTCTAAATTCTTTATTAACTGTATTCTTTAGATAATGAAATACATGTACATTCTACATGATTTAAATAATAATAATAGGCTAAATTTTAATTTATTTAAAACTGATAGACTAAATTTATGGTAGAAGTTCTTTGTTTTTTTTTAATTTGTTTTTTACATTTTTTATTATAATAACATGAAACACAGAATGACAACATTACATGCCAGTAAGCAGGAAAATAATATACCTTTTAAAAAGATTCATAGTTTTTACAGCTTTCTTATTGGAAGAGTCAGAAATCAAACACGCATACAATTTTAACTCTTCCAGAAAAATTTAAAGAAAGGCTTACAATTACAAAATTTACATTTATGTATTCTTTGTGAATCCACATACTCGTTGGTGTATTCATCGTATCCTTTGAGGATAATAAATGTGCTAACATTCACACAAATGTACCCAATTGATTTGGACTTGCCTTAACATGTTGAATAATGGGACAGATAGATTGACCGTAAGCCTCACCGGTGGAGAATTAAGCTGACCAAACATCAGCATTGATTCAATGTTTGTCTTTTCAACACTGAAAAGCATGGAATTATCAACATTGATCCAATATTATTTAGCAGTGAATTTTCAACATTGGCCCAGTATGGTGTTAGCATTGAATTTTCAACATTGATCCAATATTACTTAGCATTGAAGTTTCAACCTCAACCAAAATGATGATTCTGATGGAATTCCAACATTGAATCAATGTCACCATGCTATCTGGGTATCCCCACCCGTGATGTAGTGAGGGCAGGGATGAACACACTTTGTGAATTGATGTTCGCTCGCCATATTTTCTTTTTTCCTTTATGTTCTAATATGTATGTATATATATTTAACAAAGGTGGAAATATTCTCTCAATAGACAGACAAAAACACCAAATAGACAGACAGATTCACACAGATCGCTTGCTGAAGGCGCAGAAGCTAGTTTTTTCTGTTTGTGTTCGCGGATGCTTTATAGTTTCCGGTCAGTGACGTCACCCGCCTATGACGTTCCGTCTTCCAATTGAACTGATTCTACACGCGCTTCACGACGCAATCACACAGAGGCGTTCTCACAGCGTTTCGACGCAGCTCGAGTTCCCAGATAGGGAACTGTTTTTACAACTTACACTTGTAACGGAGTAATATTTGACCAGTAGTACTTTTACTTTTACTCAAGTAATAGAGTTGTGTACTTTGTCCACCTCTGCTTACAAGAAAATTCAATACATTAAATTACTATCAATAAATCTCCACTTGAAATGTTTATGATTTAACAAAAAGCATAATGTAACACGTGATCTTGTTTAATGAGAAGTATTTTCTGTTGTGTCCTTTTTCATCTTTATTTCAGGTTTGAGGTTCATGCGTATAACTACGGTTACGCTGACATCTAAATTCATCGGTCAACTGGACAAATACACAGATGACTTGATTTTCTGATTGACAGGTTTTGCGTCGCAAAGGAGGATATGCCCCATACGGAAATGTAATATATGTACATATATGTCCCTATATCCAAGTAGTGATGTCATATATGTTTCATATAAGGCAATACATTATTAGCGCATATATACATTCTCACGATATATGAAGATATAGGTTTATACCATGTATGAAATACCCATAGAATAATTATTATATATACATATATTCAAATTATTTATATGATGATTTTTTATATGGTACTTAATGCCATTTTATGTAAACAATGTATGTCGAATTTATATATGTAAGTTTATTTTAACATAATATATGCAAACATTCAGTATGCTTGTATAGGATATTATATGGATTTATATAGTGGTGTTTGAATCCTGGCATTTCATAATTTGGTTTTGGTTCAGGCTTCGGACATTAAAAGCTCCATGTGTGTTTTTCTCCCCGTTGTAAGTGTACAGTTTGAGCATAACATTGTAGTATAACGTTGCTATGCCAACACATTCAGCCTCGTTGCGCTCTCACGCCAGTTTATATGAAAGAAAATTATTTATAACTTGAAAATTACTATGAAATGTTTCTTATCTTGACAGCAATGTATGGTTCTAAACGTTTAAAAAGCACTAAAGCTTTGTAATCCTGTTAACCACAACTATCTGTTTGAGGTAATAGAGCTTAAAAATAAAAACAAGCTTGAACTTACATTTTAAACACCACACATACGCTCGCATGTATATCTGGCAGTGGTGCAGTTTTTTCATATAATATAAAAAAATATATATGACGGTTGTTAACGGCGACGCAAAGAATTATGGGTTATCTCCAGCCGTGAAGGCTACACCTCATGCACACTCCAAAAATCCTGTGAAAGAAGGACGCATTCGAAGGCCGCATTTGGAGTGTCCTTCTCATTTTTTTGAAATGAGACGGCCTTATGACGTATGCACCCTTCAAATGCGACCTCCGGAGGACGCAGCCTTCAGAAATGAGACACAGCTATTGGCCCTCATTTATCAAAAGTGCGTACACCAAATTTCCAGCGTACACCTTGCGTACACCCAAACCCACGGTGACTTTGAGATTTATCAATATGGACGTTGGCGTACGGCACACTCAAATCCTACGCCAGCTCAGGAGGTGGTGTACGCACGTTTGAGTTAGTGGGAAAATGCGCAGAAAAGCAATTCCTAACACCACAAAACGCACTGACAAGATATGCTGTATTATGACCCACTGTTAAAAACCACAACAACAACATTCAGTGTTTATTTTTGAGCAACATGAACGTCAATGTTTAATTTGTGTGACTTTACCAAAGCGTTTGATTTGTAGGCATATGTATTCCTCCAGTCGCGGGCCTGTGCGCTTTATCTGACGTTTCAGGCCCGTCTGGCCCGGCAGCTGCGCACGGACTGGGACTAAAATAATTCAGACTGACAAAATAATAAAAATGACATTCTTCTTTTAAATAATAATAGTAATAAAATCAATAAAAACGACACTCTTCTTCTAAATAACAAGCGTCATTAAGAATAATAATCATAATAATAAGAATAAGAATCTTACAAATTGTCATGTAATTATTAATGTGAATGAATCTTACTCCACATCACATCATCATCACTATTGTACACCCCAATAGCCTACATGTGCCGTGATACGAAATTAAATGCTAATTGTTTCAAAACGTGCTGTAAAATAATGCATTGTGATGGTAATTTATCATCCAAACAGCTATATTGAGAAACTGCTGGAGTGCGCTTCTCAACCTCCTAAGAGTACTCGTAATTTGGGTCCATATTTTGTTTTTATAGGTGCCTTTAATCCCACTCTTTAAACTCCCAAATAAAACAATTTCGTTTTTTTTTTTCACTTCCCTGGTGATGGTCTCGATGGGCGCGTCTCAATCATCTCAATAGTTCAGTAGTCAGAGCACTGATCAGGGAGTCAGCCCATTGACTTATGTCCTAGCAGTGCCCTGACTAGTGGACTAGTGAGATGATTGAGCACGCCCGATCTCCACGTCGGAGAAGTTTCGCATTCTTTGCCGTCTTCTGTCTGTCCATGACGTAAAATGAGGGCGTGGGAGAGGCGGAGACTTGAATATATAGGGGCGTGTTATTCTAATGACGATCGTTTTCAGCCGCCGCATTTATCAAGGGCAAGTATTGCGTACACCTGGATTGCAGAGGTACGCACAGCTTCATAAATCAGGCGGTGAGAGGAGTGTAAGCATAATCTTACGCCAACATATACACCCGTTTCTACGCAAGATTGATAAATGAGGGCCATTGTGTTTGAGAGTAAAAGCAGCACTTGGCTACTTTTGCTCTCGGGGTCCCCCTACAGTTTGGAAAAAATAATGTCCTCAACTACTGTCATAAGATCTGTCATCCTACAACAGGGGATGCCATCGCGCGTGCATTTGTTGACATGACAAAACTGATAGCCCTGAACTAGTAATGCGTGGGTCGTCTCATAACCCGCGGACCCCTTATGTCTATTTAATGGTCGTGGGTGCGGGGCGGGTTGTCAAAATATATACAGTGGTGCGGGCCAAATAACTTCATAAAAGTGGCGCTGCGGGTTGGTGCAGCACTAACAGTTCCCCTGAACACTGCAAGAGGAGTTCAGAGTTCTTCTGGTGTCGCGTTGAAATGTCTTCATCCCAGGTAACGTTACAGTCAGTGGCATGTTTCAGCATGTCATATGAATATAATTTCATGGGTTTTATTTTTTCAAACGCCAAATAATCACGATGCTCACGTTTACAAGCCAGCGTCATTATAGTAGTCTATTGGTTACCGTTTTACAGAATCTATATGATACTTCAGTTCAATGTTTGAGTGGTAGGTAATCACCGTATTACAAGCATGACAGCATCGGTCGGGCACGCTCACGCCGACGAGCAAACGCTGGTCACATGTTGATCCTTGTCCTGCCTTTAATCCCATCACTTTTTCGTTTCCTCTTATTGCTTTCCTCCAACAAAACCTTTTCTGTCTTATTTGTCTCTGCTGCTTCAGACATGACTATATTATCCGACGACCAAAGTTGGGCTTGCACGTCCGAATGAAAGGAAGTGTGTGTGTTGGTGGAAGTGACGTATATGCCGTAAAGCAGTCGCATTTTGCAGTTCTTTTTGTTCTCGGGTTACTACCTGAAACCCGAAGTGTTTTTGCCCTAAGGTGATGAGTGCTTTTGCAAACTGGATGGTAAGACAAATGGGTGATCTGTGTTCAGGTCTTTCTGGTTGTATGTCTGAGTTTTGAAAAGTGTTCCATTTATTTTACATGTATACATTTTATTGCGTCTACATATCTGAAATGTCAGTTTGCTAAACAATGTGCCTTTAATATTTCTGAATTTAAAATATGACTGTCATTGGAACACAACTCAATCTCTTTGTCTATTCTCCAGGACTGTGAAAGTGAAGAGGCTGAATCTGGGATTGCACAGACAACAACAGGAATATATGCCATTCGAGGCATTCTGGAAGGGATTCAAGTTCTGCAAAACCTGCAAAGTGTCACGCTTGGATGCTTTTTGTACTGATGTATGCCCTTAATTGCAATTCAAAAATATTGCATGTCACAGATTTGTAAAAATGTTTGTGTAATGTATATTATCATTGAATCAGATGTGATCTGATTTATCTGTCTACCTCAAGTTCTGTCTTTCTCTGTTATCAGTCTACCTCAAGCACAGTTCTTGAGCAAATGTCTTATTTCTGCACTTTGTAATTTTCTATGCATATATTTGTGAAATGAGTTTGTTTGTGGCAAAAAACTGTTTAAAGTATTCAGCCTTGAAGCAATAAATACATATATATATATATATATATATATATATATATATATATATATATATATATATATATATATATATATATATATATATATATATATATATATATATATATAAAATGTTAAACTAGGTGGTTTTGTATGTTGTGATGGGGGGGGGGGCACACACAAGATGTTACATATAAAATACATATGACTTTAAAATACATTGGGTTTATGATTAAAATTACTTAAATGGGAAGCATATTAAGTAAATAGCGTTTATTACATAATCCAAAGTCCTGTTTCTTATTTATTTAAAACAAATTGGATTTATTTAAACTTTTACATAAATCTCATTCTTAAACATTCGATTTATATATGACTTACACATACATAGCACATAAAGTTTATTACTTTATGTTAAAAATATGTAATCGAAATGGATGGAAAATTTATATGCAATCAAAATACATAAATCTTATTTATTGGGCCTAAAAAAAATTTTGAGTGTATAATGCAAATCTGATACTTGCATTTATGACTAATTGCATGAGATTGTCACAGCATTACACCAAGTGGACCAGATGCGGTACATTGTCGTTTGGGACAATATCTCATTTCATCGGGCTGCTCTGGTCCAGAACTGGTTCCATGATCACCCTGATTTTGAAGTTTTATACCTTCCCCCATACTCGCCCTTCCTGAATCCTATAGAATATTTTTTTTCAGTGTGGTGGTGGAAGGTATATGACCTGCAGCCTTATGACCGTTTGCCCGTCATTCAGGCCATTGGACAGGCATGTGATCTTATTGAAGCAGCTTCAGTGCAGGGGTGGATTCGTCACACAAGGCGATTTCTTCCAACAATGAAGAAATAGCCTGTGATGTGGATGAAATCTTATGGCCTGATCCAGCTAGATGGAAAGATGGATAGTTACAGTATTATTGTTGCTTTTACAGTAGTTTTCTTTCATTTCTGTTTACTTTTATTTTACTTTTCTTCAGAGTCAAAGTGTATGTACTGTAATTCATGCAGTAATTTTTATTTGTCTATAGATTTTATTTGTTTACAGTAATTGATATCATTATTGGTTGATTACTGTAACTGATTATGGTAAGAAATACAGTTAGTATGAAATAAATACTTGAAATATTCAGTCTGCAGCATCCAGTGTTGTGGAGTGCTTGGTAAGGTTATAGTTGTCAAAGACACGCCAGGCTCCCACGTCACAGACACACAGCGATCACTTTCACCTGAGTTCTGATCACGCACACCTGCTGCACATTACCACGCCCATCACCAGTAGCACAAAAGACACACACACGCACCCATTCACTGTCCGGTCTCATTTGCAATAAGGTACTAACCTCTTATGCTTACCTTAAGGACTCCCTCGAAGATTCTTACCCGTCTCCAACGTCTGCTTCCAAGTCTCCAGCGATCTCCTGTGTCCAGCGTGTGTGTGTTCAGTGTTCTCCATCATTCCCCTCCTGAGCCTCTCCAACGACCTCCGAAGTGCGCCCTGAGAAACCCATTCACCATCCCGTCAACACAAGTTATCACTCTACTGGTTGCTCAATAAACCTGACTCACTAACATCTTGTCTCCGTCTGTCACGCCAGTCCCATGGCCAAACCAGCGCCCTTCCCTGGATCTGCGGAGGACTGCAACGGATTCCTCCTGCAGTGCTCACTGGTCCTGGAGATGCAACCGCTCTTATATCCAATGATCGTGCCTGTGTGTTGTTCATAGTGTCCCAACTGAGCGGCAAGGCCCTGCGCTGGGCGGAAACATTGTACTCACAAGATAATGCCATTGTACAATCATTGTCAAGTTTCTTTCTCACTTCAAGGATGTATTCGGAAAACCCGCCTGGGATGCTTCAGTTGGTGAGAAATTGTATCATTTAAAGCAACATGACATGTCTGTGAATGAATATGCTTTACAGTTCCGGACCTTGACCGCCGCCAGCGGGTGGAACGAACAGGCTCTTTTCACCACCTATCGTCAAGGGCTGGATCCACGTGTGCGGTTGCATCTCGCTGCATACGAGGATGCCATCGGGCTCGAGCGCTTCATCCAAATTTCCATCCGCTTCGCCACTCGTATGCAGGCGTGTCTCGAAGAACACCAGGGCCAGTTCCCGAGCCTGCCATCCCTCTGCCGACCAGAATCTGTCAGCCCTCCAGAACCAGTATCAGAACCCATCCAAGTGGAGAATGCACGGTTAACCCCAGTGGAACGGAGGAGATGGATAGGGCAGGGATTATGTTTGTATTGTGGAGCGCCTGATCATTTCATCGCCAAATGTCCTACACGTCCTCCTCGTCCTTTGGTGAGTATGATCTACCCTTCTTCATACAAGAGTCAGCCATTAACCACAGTTGTGAACCTCATTACTGCCGATGTCTCTGCTCTCCTCAACTCCGGTTCCGCTGAGAACTTCATCTCCGGTGCCATCTGCCGTCAGCTCCACCTCCCGACGACTCTCACTCCGTGTCACCTACCAGGTTGAATCCATAACTGGAAAACCACTCAGTGGACGCAAGGTTGATCTCCTCACCGGTCCCCTGCAGATACAAACTGGCATCCTTCATGTGGAGAACATACATCTACTGGTTCTGGAGGAGTCCACCGCTGACGTGATATTAGGGCACCCATGACTGGAGCAGCATAACCCTGTCATCTCCAGGAAGTCCGGTGAAATCCTAAAGTGGGGCAATCAATGCTTCTCCAGCTGCCTGTCCCCTCTATGTCTCAGGCAGCTTCTCCAGCTGCCTGTTCCCTCTATGTCTCATTCCAGGAAGCTTCCCGTCTGTGCTACGTCCATCGAAAGCCCCATCAAGCAGTGGTCAGTGAAGATTCGACCCTGCTACACCCCCTTTAGCGACGTGTTCTGCCCTCACCGGGCTTCCAAGCTGCCTCCCCATCGGCCATGGGACTGTGCCATCGTTTTGTGGCACTGTGGAGGGACTGTTTCTCCCTCCACAGAGCCTGGCGTTGCCGAGGAGACCCCCCTCCCACTCATCGTGGAAGAAGGAACCGCCTACGAACTAAAGGAGACCTTGGACCCTCAACGTCGTGGTGGCACCCTAGAGTACCTGGTGGACTGGGAGGGCTACGGCTATGAAGAACGCTCTTGGGTGTTATCCCACCCCGAAATGATATCCTTGATCCTAACCTGCTTGAAACTTTCCATGCCTCTCATCCTAAGAGACCTGCACCTCAAGGCCGAGGTCGACCACCACGGCACCACTGACCGCTGCTCGATGGGGCTTTTGATGGACGTAGCACAGACGGGACGCTTCCTGGAAGGAGACATAGAGGGAACAGGCAGTGCAGACAGTCAGCTGGAGAAGCATTGATCGCCCCACTTTAGAATCTCACCGGACTTCCAGGAGATGACAGGTTTATGCTGCTCCAGCCATGGGCGCCCTAAGATCACGTCAGCGGTGGACTCCTCCAGAACCAGTAGATGTATGTTCTCCACATGAAGGATGCCAGTTTGGAAGGGGGGTAGGTAGGTAATGTCACAGACACGCCAGGCTCCCACGTCACAGACACACAGCGATCACTTTCACCTGAGTTCTGATCACGCACACCTGCTGCACATTACCACGCTCATCACCAGTAGCACAAAAGACACTAACGCACCCAGTTTCCAAGTCTCCAGCGATCTCCTGTGTCCAGTGTGTGTTCTCCATCGTTCCCCTCCTGAGCCTCTCCAACGATCTCCGAAGTGCGCCCTGAGAAACCCATTCACCATCCCGTCAACACTCAGTCAAGTTATCACTCTACTGGTTGCTCATTAAACCTAAATCACTAACATCTTGTCTCCTACAGTATATACTGCCTACAGTATTTGTCTACATTCTCCTTCTTTCTCAAAACAAATCATGAATAATATTGTGAGTTTCTCACTATTTTTTTTGTCACCTAAATTATCTCTTACATACAATGTCTGGCCAAAAATCTTTTTTTTTTTTTGCTTTTTTTTTTTTTACAAATGTTTTTTATCACAGCATTGTGAAACTGGCTGCAATAGTGTATGATCATTGACTGTGTTGGTTAAATGAAAACGAATAGCATTTTCATAAATATGTGTATATGTTTTGACTGAAGGGTGTCATTTTGCAAACAATCTAGGAATTTTACTAATTGATTGCGGTGTTTGGATAACTTATAAGCCAATCACATGAAGGCGAACACAAGCGCAGGCTAGTGCGGTGGAGGACATCTTTTGGCAGATGCCTGTATTTTCTTTCTCGGAGATTGTCGCTGTTTGTCAGTTGCCAATGGCAATAGTAACTTGCGCGCAAAACACAGTTAATAGCTATTTGCTTGTATATCACTATATTAGCTGTTTATTAGAACTCATAAAGCACACAATGCCTTATTATGAGTGACCATATTCTACATCTTTATATGCCTGTATATATATATATATATATATATATATATATATATATATATATATATAGACCAGAAACAAGACTAAGTAAGAAGAGCATGTTTTTGCAGTGCACAAACATATTCAGAAAGACCTCACGTGTGAGGCAAACTTTCCTTACCTCTTTGCATACAGCAGCCTTACTAATATGCTCTGCATCCCTGATATTATATAAAAAATCATTAAAACATGGTACTGTTCAAATAAATATGCATGTGGATATAGCAAAAAATCACCTGACTTGAATGTAACTCCCTACAAATTACTGCAGCCTCCACATCTACAGGATGCTAGTTTTGTTATTTTGTCAATGTCCTCTTGATTAAAAAAATATTCACAGTGAATTAATGTACCTGCACTGCAAAAAATCCTGGGGACAAAATAAAAAAGCTAATTTAAGTGTATTTTTTTTTCTTATTTTGCAAATTATATGCCAATAGGTTAAGAAAAAGTACTGGTTATGAAAAGCATTTGTGCATCATCAATGAGTGAATTTAGTATTTAAACATTGCTGGCACTTTAAAAAGGGGGAGGAGTCCAAAAGAAACACTGGGTTTACCCAAAAAAACTGCTCCAGACCAGATTAGGTTCACAGTGTAAGTTACCCTTGTAACTGACTGAGTATAAGTTACCTCTCTTTCAGAAACAGAGACTTACCCTGCTTTCTTGGGTTAAACATACCTTCCATTCTGAAAACAGAAAACCCAGAGTTTTCCTTATTTCAGGGTTAACTTAACCTCCTTTCTGAAATGGGCCCCAGGAATCAAAGTGAAACTGCACCATCTGTTGGTCAATACAAATAAATTGGCTAATGAAAGGGATCATAAAATGAATAATAAATGTACTTTTATTTAATTAAAAGATTAATTTAAAAAAATGTAAATTCTGTCATAATTTACCCACATGAACTATCCATTTAATGAAATAATGAAAGCTTTTCCAGGCAGATTGTCTTTTACATATTTTTGCTCTTTTCTTTTAGATGGACTTCTATGCAGTCAATAGTATGTCGGATGAGCAACTACTGACGTACGTCCCCAGATTCGGAGACCGGATAGCAATAAGACAGTACTGCAGAAGAGAAGTAGCTGCATTGGAAGGAAACACCATAGTATCTAAAGCCACAGAAAACCTCATGGCAAAATTGCAAGGAAAGCGGGACAGAAAGAGGAAGCATTGTGATAATCGTTCAGAAAAACTCTGTGGAAATACAAATGCCCAGAAAACTGACCGAAGTTACCAAATGGGACTGTTTGAAGAGGTCCGTGGCTCCTTTGTCCAAATCAAAGAGAAACGAGGTGGTGGAACCAGACACTAAAAGGCTTTAAAGAGTGCTACCATGGCAGAAGTTTTGGAGTGTGGCAAGGAGCTGTTCTTTCCAAATGGAAAAATATATATTATGTAAATTAAATAAAGTATGTACCTGAAGGTCCTTCTACCTCTGCCATTTCACGAGCTCACACTTACATCAATTAAATAGAGTAAAGATTATGCGTATTTGGCGTGCTGTCCGGGGAGGGCTCCGGGTTTGGAAATTTTGCCCGAACCCAGAGTATCTCCCCAGAGTAAAACCCTACCGGCCAATAACTGAGAAGCAGGATGGTTTGGAACTACCTGGCCGGGAGGGCTCTTGCAACATCCAATGGGAGGCCAATGCTCACTGTATCGGATGAAAAATCCCTACCGGCCGAAAACTGAACTGAAAAACTTTTTCTTCTTTTTTTAAAGGGGGGGTGAAATGCTGTTTCATGCATACTGATCTTTTTACACTGTTAAAGACATGGAATCCCATACTAAACATGGACAAAGTTTCAAAAGTTAAGGTGGACGTTTGATGGGAGTATTTCTTTGTCAAAAATACTACTTCCGGTTAGTCATAAGTTTCGGCAAGTTTTTTGCGATCATGCGTCCCCTTTGACGTTAATGGGGGCGGAATTTCCTTGTATGGGCCTTATGGACAATTCTACCGGAAGAGCGTGAGAGGGAGAGAGCGAAAGTAACAGGCTACGCCCATCAAAGCGCTGAGTTGCGCGAATGTTTATATCTGTTCGCTGCATTTCGGTGCCGACTGTTTCATAAACAAGGCCCAGCTTGACGCCGGATTTTCCAATCGCCTAATGCTGAATGATGGTCGAACATGATCACGTATAGTTACTATATATATTACTATATATAGAAATTGATCAATGGAGCATGCGATGTGTAGTGCGTGTACATTTGTTTAGCTGGCCACTATATGTGTAACTTTATGTTTGTGTATTGTAAAAGCACTCCAAACAACAATACACAAAGAGTGGGGAAATATGTTGAACTAAATAAGCGCGCTTCTTCATTCAAATGTGCTACTATTCCGTGTCTTTCTATGTAAACACTAACTTAGCCTGCCGTGCAAAACCAGTCCGCTTAATAACGTTACAATTGTCTACACAAACCACGCGTAAACACACACACACACACGTGCACAACTGCACTTCTCACATGTACACCTTCAAAGACAAAAATACGACGATATAATTCAAGTATAAATATGTAAATAACACAAGCCGCTAAGCATATTATATAGTTAGTGTATAACTTGTACCACATAGAGACGTCCTGCTCTAGTCGTTTTTGCTGCTGCTCCTGTTCAACTGCAGCCTCTGGGTCTGATTCCGGATCATAGATGTATGGCTGTATCTGATTAAAAGCCATATTTTTATTTTGAATAAAGTTTTTCCCGCTGTTAGGGATGACACAGCTTTACGACGCACTCGACTCAACACAATAGCAGCAGCGCGCACACGTCATTATTTAGCTCCGCTCACACGATACGCCCCCACCCGCTCGGCTTTTTTCGGAAAGACTCGGAACAGCACATCTTTCTTATATAATTATTAAAAAAATAAAGACTTTTCGGAGATATGCAGGATGCAATGCTACTCTATAGGTACTCAAGATTGACATGACACTGACTGAAACTGAGTGTTTCACCCCCCCTTTAATATTATTTAGTATGTATAGTATATACGTATTGGGACCCAGGGACTATATACTGTCAACTGTGTGCAACTGTGTGCAACAAATTATAACAATCACGGCAAAAAACTAAACATTGTCATTTGGAACGGCCAAAACCTATGTTTTTGCGTACATCACATTATTGTGTAGTGGCCCCTTTAAGAAACTGATCACTTGACTTATGATGTGCACTTCGTGTTGATGACGTGGAATAGCAGTAGGCTTTTTTTATTTATTTATTTTTATTTATTTATTTATTTTATTAATGCTTTTAAATACAAACAAAAAGCCAATGAACATGTATAAGAAAAATCTTAATACAATCCCAAAGGTCCAAATAGCAGCATAACAAAAATAATATAAAGAAACAAACAAAAAAAAAAAAATATTGACAGAGAAAGTCCAATAAAATACAAAGCGCTTAATTATCAAAAAATACATTCAAAAGATTAGATCATTTAAGGGCTTTTTGTGACACATGAGTTTTAAGGATTTGAAGAAGACCATTAAATCTTTCTGAAAAAGTAAAAAAGTGGGGGGGGGGGTTATTAAACAATCTACATTTATGAATGAAGTAATTGGCCAAAATTACAATATTATTAATCAAAAAATCAACATCACAATTCCTAAAAAAAGATAAATATTTTACAGTCATAAAATCAAAGTCAGGTACTACATATTTCGAATTTAACCATACATAGAGGTCATCCCAAAGATTTTTTGAGAATTTGCATTGTTAAAAGTCCGTTCCCTGACATAGACTACATTACCCATAATGCATGTGTTCTTATGTAGTTCTGCTCGCTCGCGGTTGAGCTAGGTGCTTTCCCTTTCGTGTGGTACATGGCCATGAGTATTCACGGTGCAGAGAATTGCCATCCTTTGTTAATCCTGTGCTAGTCTTGTGTGTAGAAGTGCTGTGTGCGTCCTTAAGATATAGCCACACACACACACATCCCACACAAAAACACCTATTTGTCATATTAATACCTACAAATCCTTATTTCCATGTTTCTGACTCATCCTCAATAAATTCTCAAACTGTACCATTGGATTTGTCTGTTCCTTCTGACCGAGGAAGACTCAGTTGACGAGCAATCCAAAATCAGCTGCAGATGCACACGGTCTCTTACAAGTGGTCCTTCGAGCCGGAGGTTCATTGGCGGAGTGAACAAGATGGCAACTCCACAAGATGACGTTCCTCAGGAGAAGACTCCAAAGCATAGTCCCCGTCCAAGAAGGAGCAGGAAGCTTCCAGGACATCTGGTGGAGTATGAGCATGACCTACCTGATCCAGAGGAGACAGAGTCTTCAAGCAGCAGCAGTTCAGAGGAATCTGAGACGAAGAAGAAGGAGATGAAAAAATGGAAGAGAATGGAGGCAGCTTGGGGCAGTGTACTGAAAACGATGAATGAGATGCAAATCACTATGAAGGAGACCAGTGGTGCATTAACCAAGCGTGTGGAACAACTGGAGCGAGCATGCAGTTCATGCAGTCCTCTCCCTACCCAGAGTGATGCTCAGCAGCAAGATAGAGCTGCTTCGCTTCCTGTTCTACTTTAAACGCCACAGAATAGCAGTGCGGTCATGAGCAGCATCCATACTAATGATCAGCTACACATCCTGGCACCAGCAGAAAGGCAGGAAATTAGAACGCCTGTGAACCTGTTAAGGCCAGTAGAACCTATTGCATCTCCACCATTACATCCCAGCAAATCCCATTCTCCATTCAGCACCAAATTCAGCTTCACTTCCTTTAAGCCCTTTTATTCCACCTACTTTAAATACTCAGACAGTGCCGCTGTCCTCTAACCCTGCAAATCAACCTGCACAGCAGCCAGGCTCAGTGCTAGTACCTCAACCTGTGCTTCACCAACCGCCAGTACTGCAGCCCATGTTGAATACTGCGTTTCAGTCCACAGTTCAGTCGGCCCCTTGGCCCGGGCCACCGCCTGTTCCACAGCTGAGAATCCCTGTGGCCTATCCAGAGATTCAGCTGGCTCTACAACCTGTCACTCAAGTAGCCCAATCAGTACAGTTCAGGGGGCTTGAACCAAGTCAGGCTGAGTCCCTATACAGTCAGAGGTATCAACACCTGCAGCCTCCAGGCAGCTCCACCCAGGTACTCTCTGCACGATCCCACGACTTCCCTGCAGTCTCAGCGTCACTGTATCAGCCACCACCGGGGATATCAGCGTCGCAGACTTATAGCCAGCTTTATGCCGCTCCACATCTTGATTCAGCCCGCTACTACTCTACTGCTTATCCACCAGTCTCTGCCTACCCTTCACTGGCTGCTGCATATACTGCACAAGACGCAGTACCTCCTACAGCTGGAGCCAGGCTCAGTTCTAGTACCTCAACCTGTGCTTCACCAACCGCCAGTACTGCAGCCCATGTTGAATACTGCGTTTCAGTCCACAGTTCAGTCGGCCCCTTGGCCCGGGCCACCGCCTGTTCCACAGCTGAGAATCCCTGTGGCCTATCCAGAGATTCAGCTGGCTCTACAACCTGTCACTCAAGTAGCCCAATCAGTACAGTTCAGGGGGCTTGAACCAAGTCAGGCTGAGTCCCTATACAGTCAGAGGTATCAACACCTGCAGCCTCCAGGCAGCTCCACCCAGGTACTCTCTGCACGATCCCACGACTTCCCTGCAGTCTCAGCGTCACTGTATCAGCCACCACCGGGGATATCAGCGTCGCAGACTTATAGCCAGCTTTATGCCGCTCCACATCTAGATTCAGCCCGCTACTACTCTACTGCTTATCCACCAGTCTCTGCCTACCCTTCACTGGCTGCTGCATATACTGCACAAGACGCAGTACCTCCTACAGCTGGAGCCACCCAGCCAAACCTGATGGAGATGATCTTAGCATCCTCATATGGCATCCCGAAGCCTAGACTGGTGACATTCAAATCAGGCAGAGAGTGTGACTTTGTATTACTGAAGAAAGGGCTGGACAGCCTCCTTAGGCCACATGCTCATCTCACAGAGGAGTATAAATATCACATTTTGATAGATCAGTTAGAGCACCCATGTGTGTTACAAGTGGCCCGACGCTATATTCACAACCGCACTTCTTACACTAGTGCAATGAGAGCTCTGGAGCAGAGGTATGGGCAACCTAGGCAATTGGTGCAGAGTGAACTGAGTGCTATACTTAATTGCTCTACTATTAAGGCAGGTGATACTCAAGCCTTTGAAGATTTCTCCCTGGCGGTGTCTAGCCTAGTGGGCCTCCTTAGTACTATGGACGATGTAGCTTACTAAGCTTCCGCCTAGCTACAGAGACAGTTTCATCGAGCACTGCACCACACGTGGCATCATACGCACTGGTAGCAGTTGCACCTATAATATGTATGACTTCTCAGGGTGGCTTGAGCGCAAGTCCCAAGTTTTACAGTTATCACGGCAATTCTGTCACAGCCCTCAGATAGACCACGCCCAGAGAGGGGCAACATCAGAGCCTCTGCAGGGTCCAGGGTACAGTAAGTCTACATCCATCTATTATGGCTCAGATCCCGCTCAAACACAGCCGAAGATAGACACTAAGGTGCACATTGCTAATCCTTCTCACTCCTCTAAGAAGAAGCAGTTTAAGCCATACTGCCCATACTGTGAAGGGACAGAGCATTACCTCAGTAGCTGTGCAGATTTTAAGAAGCTAGAACTCAAAGCTGTAGCTTCTTGGATAAAGGAAAAAGACAAATGTTGGCGCTGTGGCCGTAAACATACCCCAGAGCAGTGCACTCTTAGGAAAATGTGCAGCACCTGTGGAGAACAGCACTTATTAGTGCTTCATGACCTAGCTGAGGCGAAGAGGAGGGACCCAAATATCCTAACAGTGAGCACCAGCCGAGTGTTCTTGGCTCCTATCAGTCACTCTAGCCGTGTGATGCTAAAGGTCGTACCCATCCAGTTACACTATCAAAGTAAATCTCTGGACACGTATGCTCTTCTTGATGATGGCTCAGAGAAAACCATTATACTCCCTGCTGCTGTCAAGTCGTTAGGCTTAATCCAGGAGGGGGAATCTCTGTCTCTGCGTACTATTCGTCAAGATGTGATCCACATTAAAGGAGGATTTGTCTCTTTCCAAGTGTCCCCAAAGGCCAAGCCGAAAATACGTTACAAGATAACACGTGCCTTCACCGCCCAACAGCTCAGCCTAGCTGAACAGTCATGCCCAGTGGAGCTATTAAAGGAGAAGTACCATCACCTACAGCGAGTGCAACTTGAAGGATTCAATCAGATCCAGCCACTTTTGTTAATCGGCTCTGACAATGCTCACCTCATAACTCCTGTTCGTTCTATCCTGCGAGGTTCAGCCCAAGGACCTGTCGCCGTCTGCACCAAGCTCGGATGGGCCATCCAGGGTCCGAGCTGCTGTATGCCTACACAGCAGGGGGAGGCGCACTGCCTGAACATATCATGCCTTTCTCCTGCCATTGCCCTCCAACAGGATGTACAGCGTCTGTGGCAACTAGATGCTCCCCTCTACAGACCTGGGAAGGAGGTCACCCGCTCAAAGGAGGACAGAGAAGCCATAGCCATGTTAGAGGCCAAGACCATCAGAATACCTGTGGATGGTGTAGAGCGATACGCCACCCCCCTGCTTAGGAAGAAGGACTTCCCACAGATGCATGTCTCCTCTGAAGGAGTTAAAGGCCTTCTGAGGTCCACGGAGCGTAAGCTGGCAAAGAATCCTGACCTGGCCCTCAAATATAACCAGGAGATCAAGAGGTTGATAGATTCTGGTTATGTGGTAAAGCTGACTCCCGAAGAGATTCATAGCTCTGCTGAATCTTGGTATGTACCACACCACATTGTACATCATAACAACAAAGCTCGGGTAGTCTTTAACTGCTCCTTTGAGTGCCAGGGGACCGTTCTTAACCACTACCTCCTGCCAGGACCCCCCCCCCCCCTTGGGCCTACACTGCTGGGTGTCCTCCTGCGTTTCCGCCAGTATCCTGTAGCAGTGAGCGGAGATTTAAAGGCCATGTTTCACCAGATCCGCCTGCTCCCTGAAGACTGCCCCCTGCTGCGGTTCTTATGGAGGGACTGTGAAACTGAGAGGCCTCCAGATGTTTATGAGTGGAGAGTCCTACCCTTTGGGACAACGTGTAGTCCCTGCTGTGCTACCTTTGCCCTTCAGAGCCACGTAAGGGAGCACAGTGATACCTATAAAGACATCGACGACTCTGTACACACAGCTTTCTACGTGGACAACTGCCTGCAGTCCCTTTCTGACACACAAGAGGCCAAACTGCTCATTGACAGAATGATAGAGCTGCTTACTCGAGGTGGATTTGAGATACGTCAGTGGTCTAGCAACATCCCTGAGGTGATCGCTCATCTGCCAAGTACAGCCAGATCAGATAGCTGTGAACTGTGGCTGAACTTTAAAGGCCTTGATCCTCAGGAGTCAACACTGGGTCTCAGTTGGCACTGCACTACTGACGTCCTGGAATACAAGCACCGCCCTGTCCCCTACACAACTGTGACGCTGCGCAATGTTTACAAAGTACTGGCCAGTCAGTATGACCCATTGGGTTATATCTGCCCCTACACTACACGAGCAAAGCTCATTGTGCAGGCCCTGTGGAGTACAGGGAGAGGATGGAATGATCCCATTGAAGGAAACCTGCTTCAGTCCTGGTTTGAATGGGAAAAGGAATTATCTTATCTCCAATATATCACCATCCCCCGATGTTACGCTCCTCCTCACAACAGTACAATATATGAGGCTCACGTCTTCTGTGACGCCTTCTGTGAAGGCCTATGGAGCCGTGGCCTATCTCAGAGTCATAGAGCACCCGGCTCACATCTACACCTCATTCACCATGGCACGCTCCAGAGTAGCGCCCCGTAAGCAGTTGTCGATACCCCGACTGGAGTTGTGTGCAGCGCTTACTGGACCCCAACTGACCAAGGTACTCCAAACTGAGCTCTCACTACCCCTTCACTCAGTCTACCTGTGGACAGATTCCACTACAGTGCTTCAGTGGATCCAGTCCAGCTCCTGCAGGTACAAAGTTTTTGTGGGGACTCGGATCTGTGAGATACAGGAGCTGACCTCTCCGGAACAGTGGAGGTATGTGAACTCTGATGATAATCCAGCCGATGATATCACAAGAGGGAAATCACTGTCAGAGCTCACGGTCTCCAGCCGATGGTCGCAGGGCCCACGCTTTCTCACGCAGACTCCTGACACCTGGCCGAAGCCCCCGACAGAATTCTCAGAATGTGGCAGTGAAGAACTCAGAAAGACCACCTTCTGTGGCCTTACAAAGGTATCATCAAGTCTGCCTGATCCAGCACAGTACACATCTTTGGATGATTTGATTCTGGCCACTCACCAATCACTGCATAGGTCAGCTACCACCTCCTACACTGCAAGTGAACGCCTGGAGGCAGAGACCCAGCTGCTTCAATCTGCACAGAAGGACAGCTTCACAGAGGAGGTCCAAGCCTTACAAGCAGGTAAAACTGTTCACCCGAGCAGTCGTCTTAGCGCCCTTTCCCCTGAGTATGACAAGCTCAGTGGACTAGTCAGAGTGGGAGGCCGCCTGCGTCAAGCTACAGACGTAGACCCTGAGAGCATCCACCCAGTTGTGTTATCACCCGATCACCCTCTGACTCAGCTCATCATAAAGCACTATGATGTTCAGCTGTTTCACCCTGGCGCAGAGAGACTCTAGGCAGAGGTACGCCGCATCTACTGGATCTTCCGAGGTCGCCAGGCCATTAAGAAGCATCAGTACCGGTGTGTGGACTGCAGGAGATGGCGCGCTTCACCCTCTACACCAAAGATGGCTGACCTTCCTTTATCTCAGCTAAGACTCTACAAACCGCCCTTCTGGTCTACAGGCGTAGACTGTTTTGGACCATACCTCATTAAGATTGGACGTAGGAGAGAGAAACGCTGGGGAATCATCTACAAATGCCTCACCACTAGATGCGTCCACTTAGAACTAATCTCTAGCCTTGATACTGACTCTTTCTTAATGTCATTGCGCAGGTTTATTACACGCCGGGGGAAGCCATATGAGCTGTGGTCCGACCGGGGCACCAATTTCAAGGGAGGCCATAAAGAACTACAGAGCGCTTTTGAGAGCATGGAACCAAAGCTGCAGCAGCAACTGGCGAAGCAGACTATCAACTTCCACTTCAACCCACCATACTCTCCTCATTTCGGGGGAGCTTGCGAGAGGGAAATCCGATCCGTTAAGTCAGCCCTGCAAGTTGTCCTGAAAGATCAGGTTGTGGCAGAGGAAGTGCTCCTAACAGCCCTCATAGAAGTTGAAGGGCTCCTTAACTCTAAACCACTCGGATATGCCTCCTCTGATGTGGCTGATCCGGACCCCATCACGCCAAACCTGCTGCTCATGGGGCGGCGCGATGCTGCATTACCACAGGCAGTATACGGCCCTCATGATGCCCTTTCCAACAGAAGATGGAAACACAGCCAGGTGATCAGTGATCATTTCTGGAAACGCTTTGTCCAGAACTACCTTCCAGGACTTCAGCTGAGACATAAATGGAGGAAATTCTCTGATAATGCTACTGTGGGAAAAATCGTGATGATCATTGACTCCAACCTTCCCAGAGGGCTTCGGCTTGTTGGGACCATCACCAAGGTTTTCCCAGGGACAGATGGTGTGGTTCGAGCTGCTGAGGTGAAGGTAAAAGACAGTGTCTACATTCGCCCAGTAACCAAACTGGTGGAACTCCCTGAAATGCCTGAGGATTTAAGCGGCACATCTCCAAACTAGTTGACTTTTGAATGAGTGTATTTGCCAGGCAAATACAGGGGCGGCTGTTAAAAGTCCGTTCCCTGACATAGACTACATTACCCATAATGCATGTGTTCTTATGTAGTTCTGCTCGCTCGCGGTTAAACTAGGTGCTTTCCCTTTCGTGTGGTACATGGCCATGAGTATTCACGGTGCAGAGAATTGCCATCCTTTGTTAATCCTGTGCTAGTCTTGTGTGTAGAAGTGCTGTGTGCGACCTTAAGATATAGCCACACACACACACACACCCCACACAAACACACCTATTTGTCATATTAATACCTACAAATCCTCATTTCCATGTTTCTGACTCATCCTCAATAAATTCTCAAACTGTACCATTGGATTTGTCTATTCCTTCTGACCGAGGAAGACTCAGTTGACGAGCAATCCAAAATCAGCTGCAGACGCACACGGTCTCTTACATGCATAAATAAAACAAATGTTCCAATGACTCTATATCTGATTCACAAAATGTGCACTTATTAGGGCCCAAGCCCTGAAAGGGCGCAGAGCCCTATTGTTCTTCTAAGAATTATTAGGGCCCAAGCCCTGAAAGGGCACAGAGCCCTATTGTTCTTCTAAGGACAATTTAGCTTTTTCGACTATTCGGGCACTTTCGGGGCCCTTATCATGCTCGAAAACTCTTGAAACTTTGCACACACATCGGAATCTGCGGCCATCAGGGCCGGACCAAAGCTGGTAAATGGGCGTGGCAGGGGGGCTCGACAGCGCCCCCTAAAGTGGGGTCTGAAAACATGGTCTATAAATCAGACACACTTGCACGTACATGTATGAAACTCGGTACACATATAGATCTCATCGGGCCAAACAACTTTCGTGCTCTAAGTTAAGTGTCAGCCCAACAGGAAGTGAGCTATTATGGGTTGTTCGGAAAACGCATGCTGTGGAATTTGCGATACTCCTCCTAGACGATTCACCCGATCAGCACCAAACTCGGTCAGCATGAAGTCAAGACATTGAGGATGCTAAATTGCGAGCAACTTTTTGATATCTCAAACGGTTAGGCTGTGGCGAGGAGACGAATTTATGGCGAGAAAAGGGAAACAGGAAGTGTGTTATAACGTCTGCATTCATTAATTCATTTTGATGAAACTTCAGCTGTGTGTTCGTTGTAAGAGGCCGATCACAGGGATATGACTTTTGTGAGTCAAAGTTATAGCGCCACCAACTGGCAGCAGGAAGTGTGTCACTTTCAAAATGCTTTGAAATCACCATCTTATTTTTACCCGATTTACTTCAAACTTGATCAGTATAATGTCAAAACATAGCAGATATAAAGCTGGTAAGCACTTCCTGATATTGTATATACTGTTGCCACGGCAACACATCAAACTATAACATTCTTTTTTGCTGCTTTTGAGACTCTTAAAATGCTTCAAATTACATGAAACTCAACACACACATTAGACACGCTGTCCAGTAGATATGGGCAAAGAATTCAAAACGGGAATGGTGGAGGAGCTCAGTAGCGCCATCTTTTGACAAAAGTAATGCAATCTTTTGTCAAAAGTGGGGGGGTTAGTTTTATCTTCAGTCACCAAACTCTGTATATATATTGTTCTCTTTGAGCCGAACAACTTTCTAATTTACAGTCATTAGCTCCGACGAACAGGAACTCAGATATTTAGGGCTTAAGGTGTGAGGACCTCACTGTAATTGCTCAAACCATCATTTTTCTTTTCCCAAATGAATTACATTTTTGATGGCCTAAACACGCATGAAAACTCATGAAACTTTGCACACGCATCAGAAGTGGTGAAAACATACATCTGATATGGGTTTCAGAATTAAGTGTGGCAAAATGGTTCGATAGCGCCACCTACAAAATTTAAATTAAGCGTCATTCGTGCTACGTTTCATGTATGAGTATGAAAATTCAGTAGACGCATTCAGCAGCCCAATACCTACAAAAAAGACCCAAGGCGCCAAATCTGAAAAACCAACAGGAACTGAGATATTTTGAATTTTCTTTGGTAAATTGGTGCAGTTTTTGCCATTGCCAGACGTTGTACTTTAACAAACTCCTCCTAGAGATTGAATCAAATCAACATCGTATTTGCACAGTCTAATCTAAAGGCCTTTGTGGTGTTAAATTGGGAAGATCTTGAGTTTTCCCTGAAGGGTGTGTCTGTGGCGGCCTCACAAATGTTGATGTTTCGCCATGACACAGGAAGTTGTTGTACCTCAGGCATACAATGTCCGATCTGCCTCAAACTTCACATGTTTGACAAGATTCCTGGCCTGAAGACATAAACATGCCAAAATTCAGTCAAAGTTATAGCGCCACCAACTGGCAGCAGGATGTGTCACTTTTTGAAAAAAATTTGAATCACTGTCTTACTTTCACCCGATTTACTTCAAACTTCATCAGTATAATGTGAAAACATGACAGATATAGACATACGAATGGATTCCTGATATTTTATATACTGTTGCTATGGCAAAGTGTCTGTTTAATTATCTTTTTGGGTGTTTTTGAGACTTAGCATGCTTGAAATTGTGTGTGTGTGTGTGTGTGTGTGTGTGTGTGTGTGTGTGTGTGTGTGTGTGTGTGTGTGTGTGTGTGTGTGTGTGTGTGTGTGTGTGTGTGTGTGTGTGTGTGTGTGTGTGTGTGTGTGTGTTTTATACATTGGCTTTACAGAAGGTCATTTGCTGTTTTTGAAAAGACACATGTCTTAAAATTAATTATTTACTGATAAAAATCAAATTGATTTAAAAAGTAAATTTCACATGATTTTCTAGTTTATAAGTTGTCTGGGTATCAGACCAAGCTCAATTTAAGATTGATCAATGAGCATTATTTGAATGACTCTGTATGCAATTGGATAGTCAACTAAACAGACTACTAAACTCGCCAATAGCGTGCCGGGTGAATAAGTTAGTCTGTGATTTGTTCCCGCAAAAGTGTAACAGAAGCAATAGAAATGAATATCCGGGTTTTCAGACTGTGTTGCAGGGCGAAGTCAAATCGCTGGCAGATGAGGCTGGGTTTACCCAGTCAGTCTAAGTAAATTTTATAATAAAGTTTATAATAAACTTCTATAAAATGAAGACGCGCATCTTACTCTTACCTGACACTAATATAAAAATCATTGCTGCAGTTTCTGTGATTTGGCTCCAACTGGTAATTTTGTAATTAACATTTTTTATTGGATGCTACAAATATTGAAATGAAAGCATGCTTAATTGCTTTAGCTAAGGTAGGTCAAAAACACATGAAGAGAAGTGTTAGGATAATACAATATCACCATTCGGACGGTATTCTGCGCTCATTTGAAATTGATGTGACATCATCTGACATGAAATTGATTAATTAAATTTAATTGATCTCATAGATGTGACTGTTGTGGTTCGTTGTCATAGCAGCACCAACTGCTGCAGTTAATGTGGTGAATCCAACTTCATTTGTAGGGCACTAACAAGATAGTTTTATATAATTAGTTTAATAATTATGTTAATAAAATAAAAAGACCATGAATTAAATACTGGCCTTCTGGACTTTACACATATTTGAAAATGACCTATTATATCATATTACATTAGAATTCATCTATATTTAAATTACATCATGGGTGTGGCGTCTGGTCATAGCGGCACCAACTGCTGCGGTAAATGTGGCATATTTGAGCGATTTTAAAATACTCTCCTGTTTAAATGCATATTGCCTGTCTTGCACAATTTGCCTGAAGCCACCGGGGTGGTGGTGCCACTGGCTTTGGCCCATCATCGCTGCTCGCAGCTATAATTTGTTATTATTATTATTAGGGCCCAAGCCCTGAAAGGGCGCAGAGCCCTATTGTTCTTCTAAGGATTATTAGGGCCCAAGCCCTGAAAGGGCGCAGAGTCCTATTGTTCTTCTAAGGATTATTATTATTATTATTATTATTATTATTAGGGCCCAAGCCCTGAAAGGGCGCAGAGCCCTATTGTTCTTCTAAGGATTATTTGTTATTATTAGGACCCAAGCCCTGAAAGGGCGCAGAGCCCTATTGTTCTTCTAAGGATTATTATTATTAGGGCCCAAGCCCTGAAAGGGCGCAGAGCCCTATTGTTCTTCTAAGGATTATTATTATTATTATTAGGGCCCAAGCCCTGAAAGGGCGCAGAGCCCTATTGTTCTTCTAAGGATTATTATTATTATTAGGGCCCAAGCCCTGAAAGGGCGAAGAGCCCTATTGTTCTTCTAAGGATTATTATTATTATTATTATCTTTTCGCCTTTTGGGCATTTTTGGGGCCCTTCCCATGCTCGAAAACTCTTGAAACTTTGCACACGCATCGGAATGCGTGGCCAACAGGGTCTGGCAGAGGCCTTTGACCCGGGCGTGGCAGGGGGGCTCAACAGCGCCCCCTTGAAAAACTGGGTCTATATATTAAACACACTTGCACGTACATATATGAAACTCGGTACACTTATAGATCTCATCGGGCCAAACAACTTCCGCACTCATAGTCATAAGCTTCGCCCAACAGGAAGTGAGCTATTATGGGTTGTTCGGAAAACGCATGCTGTGGAATTTGCGATACTCCTCCTAGACGATTGACCCGATCAGCACCAAACTCGGTCAGCATGAAGTCAAGACACTGAGGATGCTAAATTGCGAGCAACTTTTTGAAACCTCAAACGGTTTGGCCGTGGCGAAGAGACTAATTTATGGCGAGAAAAGGGAAACAGGAAGTGTGTTATAACTTTTGCATACATTAATTCATTTTGATGAAACTTCAGCTGTGTGTTCGTTGTAAGAGGCCGATCACATGGATATGACTTTTGTGAGTCAAAGTTATAGCGCCACCAATTGGCAGCAGGAAGTGTGTCACTTTTGTCCAAAGTGGGGGGGTTAGTTTTATCTGCAGTCACCAAACTCGGTATATATATTGTACATTTCGAGCCGGACAACTTTCTAATTTACAGTCATTAGCTCTGACCAACAGGAAGTCAGATAATTTGGTTGGAAGATAACAAGAAGTGGCAAAACGAGCTCTGAGTTTTTACCCTCTCCTCAAAAGCGATTCATTCAATCTCCTCCAAACTCGGACAACATAAAGTAAATATACAGAAGATGCTAAAATGCGAACGGTTATTGGATATCTCAAACGGTTTTCCCATAGCAAAAGGCTAAAAAACACAAAATAAGAACACAAGTGCCTGGTTCATAAATAAGGCTATACTCCCACCTGCTGGTTATTCTATATATCACACTGTGTTTTTTTTTTTTTTTTTTTCAACACATGCTCTCCCTTAAATGTCCAGTAGAGGGCAATATTGTATAAGTTTTCAAGCAAAAAACCTTGCCTCTGTGTGTGTGTGTGTGTGTGTGTGAATGGTTTTTTAGCCTGGTGGGGACTTAAAGCTGAATGCATACAGACTCATGGGGACTTCCCAATGGGTACAAAAGCTTATAAATCAGACAGAATGAGTTACTTTGAAAATGTGAAAATGCAGGAAGTTGTGTGATGGGTAGATTTAGGGGCAGGGGCAGTGTAGGGGGATAGAATTAATGTTTTGTACAGCATAAAAACCATTACGTCTATGGTGAGTCCCCAGAAAGATAGTGAACCAGATATGTGTGTGTGTGTGTGTGTGTGTGTGTGGCTGTGTGTGTGTGTGGCTGTGTGTGTGTGTGGCTGTGTGTGTGTGTGTTGTTCTAGCCTGGTGGGGACTTAAACCTGAATGCACACAAACTCATGGGGACTTCTCAATGGGTACAAAAGCTACATTAGAATTCATCTATAATTAAATTACATCATAGGTGTGGCTTGAAACTTTTCCCCACCGTTTAGACTTTACTATTATTGTTTTGCTGAAAAATATGTTTAATCTAAATCTCACTTTGCCTCTCTCTCTCTCTCTCTCTCTCTCTCTCAGTATGTGTGTGTGTGTGTGTGTGTGTGTGTGTTTGGAGGGGGATGGTGCCAGCTTCATTTTGATTGTAAAAAGATTAGCTCATTGCTGTGTGCTTTGGCAAGCATTAAAGGGTAAAAAAATATATTATTCTGGGTTACAATAAAATTATAGAACCAGTTAATTTGTAACAATAGAAAAAACACATTTGAGTTTCCTTTTCAAACAAAGAAGTTTGTGTAACCTAAAAATAAGCAGATTAATGCCTTTTATTTGTGGACGAAAATGAGAGCGGTGGGGAGTATAGCCTTAGTTATGAACCAGGTTGGATATGTCCTTGAGAACACCGTTTTGAAGATAAAACTATTTTTATTGCAAAACAGTGTTTCCAGACAGTGAAGAAAAAAAAAACTTTCTCCCACTGTTTAGATTATTATTTTTTTGTTTGTTTCAAATCTTGTTTCTTTCGGAATTAGACTCTGTCTCTCTGTCTGTCGTTCCCCTCCCCCCTCACTCTCCCTCTCTGAGTTTCACTCTGTTTGGGTTGTTTGTGTGTGTGTGTGTGTGTGTGTGTGTGTGTGTGTGTGTGTGTGTGTGTGTGTGTGTGTGTGTGTGTGTGTGTGTGTGTGTGTGTGTGTGGAGGGGTCTCACTCTTTGTGTGTATCACCTTGTCTCTTGATTGTCATAATTTTAACCTTCATATCACAAATAACTATCACTTTAGTGTGAAAAATAAGTTAAAAAACAAAACAAAAAATATACTATATCTTTAATTAAATACTGGCCTTCTGAACTTACAACATTTTGAGCTGCAAAATATACATTTGCACATAATTGAAAGTGCCCCATTATATCCTAATACATAAAAAAAAAAATCTATATTTAAATTTCATAATAGGTGTGGCTTGTGGTCATAGTGGTACCAGCTGCTGTGATACATGTGGCATATTAGAGCAATTTTCAAATATTCTCCTGTTTAAATGCATATTGCCTGTCGTGCACATTCTCAGCGGTATAAAACATGCTGCATGTTTTAGAGAGGTCGACTTTGACCAGTAAATATATTCAGATGACTTTGATATCGTTATTTTAAATTTAATTACATTTAAACATTTAAAAGTGGCTGTTTATAATACACTTCCATAAAATGTATGCAGGCATATTCCTCTTACCTGACACTGATATTAAAATAATTTTTGCGGTTTCTGTGATTTGGCTTTATTTTTTATTATTTTTTATTTAAAAAAAATATTGAATGCCACACATATTGAAATAAAACAAGCATGCTTTTTGCTGCATAAAATTGGTGAACAATCACAAGCTACGGTAGGTCAAAAACACATAAAGAGAAGTGTAAGGATAATACAACTTCAGCATTTGGAAAGTATTCTGCACTCATTTTGAAATTGACATTTGACATCATCTGACATAAAATTAATGAATAAAATGTAATTGATCTCATAGATGTGAGTGTTGTGGTTCCTGGTCATAGCAGCACCAGTTGCTGCAGTTAATGAGGTGAATTCAAATGACTTTGACATAGTCCCATTATTTATTTTTTCCCACATTAAATGCCTATTGGCTTGCTGTGCACAGTTAAACTGATGCCACCGGGGTGGCGGTGCCCCCGGCTTGGGCCCGTCATCGCTGCTCGCAGCTTTAATTATTATTATTATTATTATCTTTTCGCCTTTTGGGCATTTTTGGGGCACTTAACGTGCTCGAAAACTCTTGAAACTTTGCACACACATCGGAATGCGCGGCCAACAGGGTCGGGCAGAGGCCTTTGACCCGGGCGTGGCAGGGGGGCTCAACAGCGCCCCCTTGAAAAACAGGGTCTATATATTAAACACACTTGCACGTACATGTATGAAACTCGGTACATTTATAGATCTCATCGGGCCAAACAACTTCCGCACTCATAGTCATAAGCTTTGCCCAACAGGAAGTGAGCTATAATGGGTTGTTCGGAAAACGCATGCTCTGGAATTTGCGATACTCCTCCTAGACGATTCACCCGATCAGCACCAAACTCAGTCAGCATGAAGTCAAGACACTGAGGATGCTAAATTGCGAGCAACTTTTTGATATCTCAAACGGTTTGGCCGTGGCGAAGAGACGAATTTATGGCGAGAAAAGGGAAACAGGAAGTGTGTTATAACTTTTGCATACATTAATTCATTTTGATGAAACTTCAGCTGTGTGTTCGTTGTAAGAGGCCGATCACATGGATATGACTTTTGTGAGTCAAAGTTATAGCGCCACCAACTGGCAGCAGGAAGTGTCACTTTTGTCCAAAGTGGGGGGTTAGTTTTATCTGCATTCACCAAACTCGGTATATATATTGGACATTTCGAGCCGGACAACTTTCTAATTTACAGTCATTAGCTCTGACCAACAGGAAGTCAGATAATTTGGTTGGAAGATAACAAGATGTGGCAAAGCGAGCTCTGAGTTTTTACCTTCTCCTCAAAAGCGATTCATTCAATCTCCTCCAAACTCGGACAACATGAAGTAAATATACAGAAGATGCTAAAATGTGAACGGTTATTGGATATCTCAAACGGTGTTCCCGTAGCAAAAGCCTAAAAAACACAAAATAAGAACACAAGTGCCTGGTTCATAAATAAGGCTATACTCCCACCTGCTGGTTATTCTATATAATCACACTGTGTTTTTTTTTTTTTTTTTTTTTCAACACATGCTCTCCCTTAAATGTCCAGTAGAGGGCAATATTGTATAAGTTTTCAAGCAAAAAACCTTGCCTCTGTGTGTGTGTGTTGTTCTAGCCTGGTGGGGACTTAAGCCTGAATGCACACAGACTCATGGGGACTTCCCAATGGGTACAAAAGCTTATAAATCAGACAGAATGAGTTCTTTTGAAAATGTAAAAATGCAGAAAGTTTTGTGTGATGGGTAGGTTTAGGGGTAGGAGCAGTGTAGGAGGACAGAATATGGTTTGTACAGCATAAAAACCATTATGTCTATGGTGAGTCCCCAAATAGATAGTGAACCAGACATGAGTGTGTGTGTGTGTGTGTGTGTGGGGTGGATGGGCTGAACTGATAAGAGTTGCCTGCAGCATACTTTAGCATTACTAGTGTGTGTGTGTGTGTGTGTGTGTGTGTGTGTGTGTGTGTGTGTGTGTGTGTGTGTGTGTGTGTGTGTGTGTGTGTGTGTGTGTGTGTTCTTTTTTCTAGCCTGGTGGGGACTTCAACCTGAATGCACACAGACTCATGGGGACATGTGTCATTGATTTCTACAGTGTGTGTGTGTGTGTGTGTGGGAGGGGGGGGGGGGTTGTGGATGGGGGATGGTGGATGGGCTTAACTGATAAGAGTTGCCTGCAGCATACTTCAGCATTACTACTGTGTGTGTGTGTGTGTGTGTGTGTGTGTGTGTGTGTGTGTGTGTGTGTGTGTGTGTGTGTGTGTGTGTGTGTGTGTGTGTGTGTGTGTGTGTGTGTGTGTGTGTGTGTGTGTGTGTGTGTGTGTGTGTGTTCTTTTTTCTAGCCTGGTGGGGACTTCAACCTGAATGCACACAGACTCATTGGGACACGTGTCACTGGTTTCTACAGTGTGTGTGTGTGTGTGTGTGTGTGTGTGTGTGTGTGTGTGTGTGTGTGTGTGTGTGTGTGTGTGTGTGTGTGTGTGTGAGAGCCACTCTTCTGTCTAAAAAGATTACCTCTCAATGCTGTGCTTTGGCCTGCATTAAAGGATTAAACATATTATTCTGGGTTTGAATAACAAAATTCATGTATAAAACCAGTTTATTTGTAGGGCATTGACAATATTGTTTTATATAATTAGTTAAATAATTGTGTTAATACAAATAATTATTAATAAAAATATATAAATACAAAAAAACATTACTAACAAAAGAAAAAAACACATTTAATTGTCTTTAAAAAGAAAAGGAAAAAAAAGTAGTGTGTGTAACTTAAAAAAATGAGAAGATTAATGCCTTTTGTTTAAGGACAAAAATGAGAACCAATGAGCAACCGGCATATAGAATAACCAGAAGGTGGGAGTGTAGCCTTATTTAGTAACCAGGTTGGATATGTCCTAGGGAACACTGTTTTGAAGATAAAACTATTGTTGTTATTGCAAAACAGTGTTTCCAAGCCCTGAAAGGGCGCAGAGCCCTATTGTTCTTCTAAGGATTATTAGGGCCCAAGCCCTGAAAGGGCGAAGAGCCCTATTGTTCTTCTAAGGATTATTAGGGCCCAAGCCCTGAAAGGGCGCAGAGCCCTATTGTTCTTCTAAGGATTATTAGGGCCCAAGCCCTGAAAGGGCGCAGAGCCCTATTGTTCTTCTAAGGATTATTATTATTATTATTAGGGCCCAAGCCCTGAAAGGGCGCAGAGCCCTATTGTTCTTCTAAGGATTATTTTTTTTTTTTGTTATTAGGGCCCAAGCCCTGAAAGGGCGCAGAGCCCTATTGTTCTTCTAAGGATTATTATTAGGGCCCAAGCCCTGAAAGGGCGCAGAGCCCTATTGTTCTTCTAAGGATTATTATTATTAGGGCCCAAGCCCTGAAAGGGCGCAGAGCCCTATTGTTCTTCTAAGGATTATTATTATTATTATTATTATTATTATCTTTTCGCCTTTTGGGCATTTTTGGGGCACTTAACGTGCTCGAAAACTCTTGAAACTTTGCACACACATCGGAATGCGCGGCCAACAGGGTCTGGCAGAGGCCTTTGACCCGGGCGTGGCAGGGGTGCTCAACAGCGCCCCCTTGAAAAACAGGGTCTATATATTAAACACACTTGCACGTACATGTATGAAACTCGGTACACTTATAGATCTCATCGGGCCGAACAACTTCCGCACTCATAGTCATAAGCTTCGCCCAACAGGAAGTGAGCTATAATGGGTTGTTCGGAAAACGCATGCTCTGGAATTTGCGATACTCCTCCTAGACGATTCACCCGATCAGCACCAAACTCGGTCAGCATGAAGTCAAGACACTGAGGATGCTAAATTGCGAGCAACTTTTTGATATCTCAAACGGTTTGGCCGTGGCGAAGAGACGAATTTATGGCGAGAAAAGGGAAACAGGAAGTGTGTTATAACTTTTGCATACATTAATTCATTTTGATGAAACTTCAGCTGTGTGTTCGTTGTAAGAGGCCGATCACATGGATATGACTTTTGTGAGTCAAAGTTATAGCGCCACCAACTGGCAGCAGGAAGTGTCACTTTTGTCCAAAGTGGGGGGTTAGTTTTATCTGCATTCACCAAACTCGGTATATATATTGTACATTTCGAGCCGGACAACTTTCTAATTTACAGTCATTAGCTCTGACCAACAGGAAGTCAGATAATTTTGTTGGAAGATAACAAGAAGTGGCAAAGCGAGCTCTGAGTTTTTACCCTTTCCTCAAAAGCGATTCATTCAATCTCCTCCAAACTCAGACAACATGAAGTAAATATACAGAAGATGCTAAAATGCGAACGGTTATTGGATATCTCAAACGGTGGTCCCGTAGCAAAAGCCTAAAAAACACAAAATAAGAACACAAGTGCCTGGTTCATAAATAAGGCTATACTCCCACCTGCTGGTTATTCTATATATCACACTGTGTTTTTTTTTGTTTTTTTTTCTCAACACATGCTCTCCCTTAAATGTCCAGAAGAGGGCAATATTGTATAAGTTTTCAAGCAAAAAACCTTACCTCTGTGTGTGTGTGTGTGAATGGTTTTCAAACTTGGTGGGGACTTCAACCTGAATGCACACAGACTCATGGGGACGTCCCAATGGGTACAAAAGCTTATAAATCAGACAGAATGAGTTCTTTTGAAAATGTGAAAATGCAGAAAGTTGTGTGATGGGTAGGTTTAGGGGTAGGAGCAGTGAAGGAGGACAGAATATATGGTTTGTACAGCATAAAAACCATTACGTCTATGGTGAGTCCCCAGAAAGATAGTGAACCAGATATGTGTGTGTGTGTGTGTGTGTGTGTGTGTGTGTGTGTGTGTGTGTGTGTGTGTGTGTGTGTGTGTGTGTGTGTGTGTGTGTGAGGGGTGGGGGGGTGAAGGGGGGTGTTGTGGATGGGGGGATGGGCTGAGCTGATTTGAGTTGCCTGCAGCATACTTCAGCATTACTACTGTGTGTGTGTGTGTGTGTGTGTGTGTGTGTGTGTGTGTGTGTGTGTGTGTGTGTGTGTGTGTGTGTGTGTGTGTGTATGTGTTGTTCTAGCCTGGTGGGGACTTCAACCTGAATGCACACAGACTCATGGGGACACGTCACTGTAGGGGCCTAAATTGAGGTCCCAATGGGTACAAAAGCTTATAAATCATACAGAATGAGTTCTTTTGAAAATGTAAAAATGCAGAAAGTTTTGTGAAATGGGTAGGTTTAGGGGTAGGGGCAGGAGGACAGAATATATGGTTTGTACAGCATAAAAACCATTACGTCTATGAGTCCCCAGAAAGATAGTGAACCAGACATGAGTGTGTGTGTGTGTGTGTGTGTGTGTGTGTGTGTGTGTGTGTGTGTGTGTGTGTGTGTGTGTGTGTGTGTGTGTGTGTGTGTGTGTGTGTGTGTGTGTGTGTGTGTGTGTGTGTGTGAGCCAATCTTCTGTCTAAAAAGATTACCTCTCAATGCTGTGCTTTGGCCTGCATTAAAGGATAAAACATATTATTCTGGGTTTGAATAAAAAAATAAATGTATAAAACCAGTTTATTTGTAGGGCATTGACAATATTGTTTTATATAATTAGTTAAATAATTGTGTTATTACAAATAATTATTAATAAAACATATAAATATAAATAAAAAAAATTACTAACAAAGGAAAAAACACATTTAATTGTCTTTTTCAACAAAAAGTAATTGGTGTGTGTAACTTAAAAATGAGAAGATTAATGTTTAAGGACAAAAATGATAACCAATGAGCTACCGGTATATAGAATAACCAGAAGGTGGAAGTGTAGCCTTATTTAGTAACCAGGTTGGATATGTCCTAGGGAACACTGTTTTGAAGATAAAACTATTGTTGTTATTGCAAAACTGTTTTCAGACAGTGAAATAAAAACAATGTTCTCTCACTGTTTAGATTTTGTGTCTGTCATTCCCCCTCCCCCCTCACTCTCCCTCTCTTAGGATCACTATGTGTGTGTGTGTGTGTGTGTGTGTGTGTGTGTGTGTGTGTGTGTGTGTGTGTGTGTGTGTGTGTGTGTGGAGGGGGTCTCTCTCACTCTGTGTGTGTGTCACCTTGTCTCTTGTTTTTTTTCATAATTTAACCCTTTCATATCATAGGCTATCACAAATATCTATCACTTTATTGTGAAAAATAAGTAAAAAACAAAAACATATATTATATCTTTAATTAAATACTGGTCTTCTGAACTTACAAAATTTTGAGCTGCAAAAAATATATTTGCACATAATTGAAAGTGATATCCTAATACTTTTAATTGTTTTCTATAACATGGGCTTTAAAGAAGGTCATGCGCTGTGTTTGCAAAGATCACGTATGACACCTCTTTAAACTAATTATTTATTGATAGAATTCAAATGGATAAAAAAAGTTAATTTCACATGATTTTATAAAAGTGGCTGTTTATAATAAACTTCCATAAATTATATGCATGCATATTACTCTTACCTGACACTGATATTAAAATCATTGTTGCGGTCTCTGTGATTTGGCTTAATTTGGAAAGGGCGAAGAGCCCTATTGTTCTTCTAAGGATTATTATTATTATTATTATCTTTTCGCCTTTTGGGCATTTTTGGGGCCCTTCCCATGCTCGAAAACTCTTGAAACTTTGCACACGCATCGGAATGCGTGGCCAACAGGGTCTGGCAGAGGCCTTTGACCCGGGCGTGGCAGGGGGGCTCAACAGCGCCCCCTTGAAAAACTGGGTCTATATATTAAACACACTTGCACGTACATATATGAAACTCGGTACACTTATAGATCTCATCGGGCCAAACAACTTCCGCACTCATAGTCATAAGCTTCGCCCAACAGGAAGTGAGCTATTATGGGTTGTTCGGAAAACGCATGCTGTGGAATTTGCGATACTCCTCCTAGACGATTGACCCGATCAGCACCAAACTCGGTCAGCATGAAGTCAAGACACTGAGGATGCTAAATTGCGAGCAACTTTTTGAAACCTCAAACGGTTTGGCCGTGGCGAAGAGACTAATTTATGGCGAGAAAAGGGAAACAGGAAGTGTGTTATAACTTTTGCATACATTAATTCATTTTGATGAAACTTCAGCTGTGTGTTCGTTGTAAGAGGCCGATCACATGGATATGACTTTTGTGAGTCAAAGTTATAGCGCCACCAATTGGCAGCAGGAAGTGTGTCACTTTTGTCCAAAGTGGGGGGGTTAGTTTTATCTGCAGTCACCAAACTCGGTATATATATTGTACATTTCGAGCCGGACAACTTTCTAATTTACAGTCATTAGCTCTGACCAACAGGAAGTCAGATAATTTGGTTGGAAGATAACAAGAAGTGGCAAAACGAGCTCTGAGTTTTTACCCTCTCCTCAAAAGCGATTCATTCAATCTCCTCCAAACTCGGACAACATAAAGTAAATATACAGAAGATGCTAAAATGCGAACGGTTATTGGATATCTCAAACGGTTTTCCCATAGCAAAAGGCTAAAAAACACAAAATAAGAACACAAGTGCCTGGTTCATAAATAAGGCTATACTCCCACCTGCTGGTTATTCTATATATCACACTGTGTTTTTTTTTTTTTTTTTTTCAACACATGCTCTCCCTTAAATGTCCAGTAGAGGGCAATATTGTATAAGTTTTCAAGCAAAAAACCTTGCCTCTGTGTGTGTGTGTGTGTGTGTGTGAATGGTTTTTTAGCCTGGTGGGGACTTAAAGCTGAATGCATACAGACTCATGGGGACTTCCCAATGGGTACAAAAGCTTATAAATCAGACAGAATGAGTTACTTTGAAAATGTGAAAATGCAGGAAGTTGTGTGATGGGTAGATTTAGGGGCAGGGGCAGTGTAGGGGGATAGAATTAATGTTTTGTACAGCATAAAAACCATTACGTCTATGGTGAGTCCCCAGAAAGATAGTGAACCAGATATGTGTGTGTGTGTGTGTGTGTGTGTGTGGCTGTGTGTGTGTGTGGCTGTGTGTGTGTGTGGCTGTGTGTGTGTGTGTTGTTCTAGCCTGGTGGGGACTTAAACCTGAATGCACACAAACTCATGGGGACTTCTCAATGGGTACAAAAGCTACATTAGAATTCATCTATAATTAAATTACATCATAGGTGTGGCTTGAAACTTTTCCCCACCGTTTAGACTTTACTATTATTGTTTTGCTGAAAAATATGTTTAATCTAAATCTCACTTTGCCTCTCTCTCTCTCTCTCTCTCTCTCTCTCAGTATGTGTGTGTGTGTGTGTGTGTGTGTGTGTTTGGAGGGGGATGGTGCCAGCTTCATTTTGATTGTAAAAAGATTAGCTCATTGCTGTGTGCTTTGGCAAGCATTAAAGGGTAAAAAAATATATTATTCTGGGTTACAATAAAATTATAGAACCAGTTAATTTGTAACAATAGAAAAAACACATTTGAGTTTCCTTTTCAAACAAAGAAGTTTGTGTAACCTAAAAATAAGCAGATTAATGCCTTTTATTTGTGGACGAAAATGAGAGCGGTGGGGAGTATAGCCTTAGTTATGAACCAGGTTGGATATGTCCTTGAGAACACCGTTTTGAAGATAAAACTATTTTTATTGCAAAACAGTGTTTCCAGACAGTGAAGAAAAAAAAAACTTTCTCCCACTGTTTAGATTATTATTTTTTTGTTTGTTTCAAATCTTGTTTCTTTCGGAATTAGACTCTGTCTCTCTGTCTGTCGTTCCCCTCCCCCCTCACTCTCCCTCTCTGAGTTTCACTCTGTTTGGGTTGTTTGTGTGTGTGTGTGTGTGTGTGTGTGTGTGTGTGTGTGTGTGTGTGTGTGTGTGTGTGTGTGTGTGTGTGTGTGTGTGGAGGGGTCTCACTCTTTGTGTGTATCACCTTGTCTCTTGATTGTCATAATTTTAACCTTCATATCACAAATAACTATCACTTTAGTGTGAAAAATAAGTTAAAAAACAAAACAAAAAATATACTATATCTTTAATTAAATACTGGCCTTCTGAACTTACAACATTTTGAGCTGCAAAATATACATTTGCACATAATTGAAAGTGCCCCATTATATCCTAATACATAAAAAAAAAAATCTATATTTAAATTTCATAATAGGTGTGGCTTGTGGTCATAGTGGTACCAGCTGCTGTGATACATGTGGCATATTAGAGCAATTTTCAAATATTCTCCTGTTTAAATGCATATTGCCTGTCGTGCACATTCTCAGCGGTATAAAACATGCTGCATGTTTTAGAGAGGTCGACTTTGACCAGTAAATATATTCAGATGACTTTGATATCGTTATTTTAAATTTAATTACATTTAAACATTTAAAAGTGGCTGTTTATAATACACTTCCATAAAATGTATGCAGGCATATTCCTCTTACCTGACACTGATATTAAAATAATTTTTGCGGTTTCTGTGATTTGGCTTTATTTTTTATTATTTTTTATTTAAAAAAAATATTGAATGCCACACATATTGAAATAAAACAAGCATGCTTTTTGCTGCATAAAATTGGTGAACAATCACAAGCTACGGTAGGTCAAAAACACATAAAGAGAAGTGTAAGGATAATACAACTTCAGCATTTGGAAAGTATTCTGCACTCATTTTGAAATTGACATTTGACATCATCTGACATAAAATTAATGAATAAAATGTAATTGATCTCATAGATGTGAGTGTTGTGGTTCCTGGTCATAGCAGCACCAGTTGCTGCAGTTAATGAGGTGAATTCAAATGACTTTGACATAGTCCCATTATTTATTTTTTCCCACATTAAATGCCTATTGGCTTGCTGTGCACAGTTAAACTGATGCCACCGGGGTGGCGGTGCCCCCGGCTTGGGCCCGTCATCGCTGCTCGCAGCTTTAATTATTATTATTATTATTATCTTTTCGCCTTTTGGGCATTTTTGGGGCACTTAACGTGCTCGAAAACTCTTGAAACTTTGCACACACATCGGAATGCGCGGCCAACAGGGTCGGGCAGAGGCCTTTGACCCGGGCGTGGCAGGGGGGCTCAACAGCGCCCCCTTGAAAAACAGGGTCTATATATTAAACACACTTGCACGTACATGTATGAAACTCGGTACATTTATAGATCTCATCGGGCCAAACAACTTCCGCACTCATAGTCATAAGCTTTGCCCAACAGGAAGTGAGCTATAATGGGTTGTTCGGAAAACGCATGCTCTGGAATTTGCGATACTCCTCCTAGACGATTCACCCGATCAGCACCAAACTCAGTCAGCATGAAGTCAAGACACTGAGGATGCTAAATTGCGAGCAACTTTTTGATATCTCAAACGGTTTGGCCGTGGCGAAGAGACGAATTTATGGCGAGAAAAGGGAAACAGGAAGTGTGTTATAACTTTTGCATACATTAATTCATTTTGATGAAACTTCAGCTGTGTGTTTGTTGTAAGAGGCCGATCACATGGATATGACTTTTGTGAGTCAAAGTTATAGCGCCACCAACTGGCAGCAGGAAGTGTCACTTTTGTCCAAAGTGGGGGGTTAGTTTTATCTGCATTCACCAAACTCGGTATATATATTGGACATTTCGAGCCGGACAACTTTCTAATTTACAGTCATTAGCTCTGACCAACAGGAAGTCAGATAATTTGGTTGGAAGATAACAAGATGTGGCAAAGCGAGCTCTGAGTTTTTACCTTCTCCTCAAAAGCGATTCATTCAATCTCCTCCAAACTCGGACAACATGAAGTAAATATACAGAAGATGCTAAAATGCGAACGGTTATTGGATATCTCAAACGGTGTTCCCGTAGCAAAAGCCTAAAAAACACAAAATAAGAACACAAGTGCCTGGTTCATAAATAAGGCTATACTCCCACCTGCTGGTTATTCTATATAATCACACTGTGTTTTTTTTTTTTTTTTTTTTTCAACACATGCTCTCCCTTAAATGTCCAGTAGAGGGCAATATTGTATAAGTTTTCAAGCAAAAAACCTTGCCTCTGTGTGTGTGTGTTGTTCTAGCCTGGTGGGGACTTAAGCCTGAATGCACACAGACTCATGGGGACTTCCCAATGGGTACAAAAGCTTATAAATCAGACAGAATGAGTTCTTTTGAAAATGTAAAAATGCAGAAAGTTTTGTGTGATGGGTAGGTTTAGGGGTAGGAGCAGTGTAGGAGGACAGAATATGGTTTGTACAGCATAAAAACCATTATGTCTATGGTGAGTCCCCAAATAGATAGTGAACCAGACATGAGTGTGTGTGTGTGTGTGTGTGTGGGGTGGATGGGCTGAACTGATAAGAGTTGCCTGCAGCATACTTTAGCATTACTAGTGTGTGTGTGTGTGTGTGTGTGTGTGTGTGTGTGTGTGTGTGTGTGTGTGTGTGTGTGTGTGTGTGTGTGTGTGTGTGTTCTTTTTTCTAGCCTGGTGGGGACTTCAACCTGAATGCACACAGACTCATGGGGACATGTGTCATTGATTTCTACAGTGTGTGTGTGTGTGTGTGTGGGAGGGGGGGGGGGGTTGTGGATGGGGGATGGTGGATGGGCTTAACTGATAAGAGTTGCCTGCAGCATACTTCAGCATTACTACTGTGTGTGTGTGTGTGTGTGTGTGTGTGTGTGTGTGTGTGTGTGTGTGTGTGTGTGTGTGTGTGTGTGTGTGTGTGTGTGTGTGTGTGTGTGTGTGTGTGTGTGTGTGTTCTTTTTTCTAGCCTGGTGGGGACTTCAACCTGAATGCACACAGACTCATTGGGACACGTGTCACTGGTTTCTACAGTGTGTGTGTGTGTGTGTGTGTGTGTGTGTGTGTGTGTGTGTGTGTGTGTGTGTGTGTGTGTGTGTGTGTGAGAGCCACTCTTCTGTCTAAAAAGATTACCTCTCAATGCTGTGCTTTGGCCTGCATTAAAGGATTAAACATATTATTCTGGGTTTGAATAACAAAATTCATGTATAAAACCAGTTTATTTGTAGGGCATTGACAATATTGTTTTATATAATTAGTTAAATAATTGTGTTAATACAAATAATTATTAATAAAAATATATAAATACAAAAAAACATTACTAACAAAAGAAAAAAACACATTTAATTGTCTTTAAAAAGAAAAGGAAAAAAAAGTAGTGTGTGTAACTTAAAAAAATGAGAAGATTAATGCCTTTTGTTTAAGGACAAAAATGAGAACCAATGAGCAACCGGCATATAGAATAACCAGAAGGTGGGAGTGTAGCCTTATTTAGTAACCAGGTTGGATATGTCCTAGGGAACACTGTTTTGAAGATAAAACTATTGTTGTTATTGCAAAACAGTGTTTCCAAGCCCTGAAAGGGCGCAGAGCCCTATTGTTCTTCTAAGGATTATTAGGGCCCAAGCCCTGAAAGGGCGAAGAGCCCTATTGTTCTTCTAAGGATTATTAGGGCCCAAGCCCTGAAAGGGCGCAGAGCCCTATTGTTCTTCTAAGGATTATTAGGGCCCAAGCCCTGAAAGGGCGCAGAGCCCTATTGTTCTTCTAAGGATTATTATTATTATTATTAGGGCCCAAGCCCTGAAAGGGCGCAGAGCCCTATTGTTCTTCTAAGGATTATTTTTTTTTTTTGTTATTAGGGCCCAAGCCCTGAAAGGGCGCAGAGCCCTATTGTTCTTCTAAGGATTATTATTAGGGCCCAAGCCCTGAAAGGGCGCAGAGCCCTATTGTTCTTCTAAGGATTATTATTATTAGGGCCCAAGCCCTGAAAGGGCGCAGAGCCCTATTGTTCTTCTAAGGATTATTATTATTAGGGCCCAAGCCCTGAAAGGGCGAAGAGCCCTATTGTTCTTCTAAGGATTATTATTATTATTATTATTATTATTATTATTATTATTATTATCTTTTCGCCTTTTGGGCATTTTTGGGGCCCTTCCCATGCTCGAAAACTCTTGAAACTTTGCACACGCATCGGAATGCGCGGCCAACAGGGTCGGGCAGAGGCCTTTGACCCGGGCGTGGCAGGGGGGCTCAACAGCGCCCCCTTGAAAAACTGGGTCTATATATTAAACACACTTGCACGTACATGTATGAAACTCGGTACACTTATAGATCTCATCGGGCCAAACAACTTCCGCACTCATAGTCATAAGCTTTGCCCAACAGGAAGTGAGCTATTATGGGTTGTTCGGAAAACGCATGCTCTGGAATTTGCGATACTCCTCCTAGACGATTCACCCGATTAGCACCAAACTCGGTCAGCATGGAGTCAAGACACTGAGGATGCTAAATTGCAAGCAACTTTTTGATATCTCAAACGGTTTGGCCGTGGCGAAGAGACAAATTTATGGCGAGAAAAGGGAAACAGGAAGTGTGTTATAACTTTTGCATACATTAATTCATTTTGATGAAACTTCAGCTGTGTGTTCGTTGTAAGAGGCCGATCACATGGATATAACTTTTGTGAGTCAAAGTTATAGCGCCACCAACTGGCAGCAGGAAGTGTGTCACTTTTGTCCAAAGTGGGGGGGTTAGTTTTATCTACATTCACCAAACTCGGTATATATATTGTACATTTCGAGCCGGACAACTTTCTAATTTACAGTCATTAGCTCTGACCAACAGGAAGTCAGATAATTTGTTTGGAAGATAACAAGAAGTCGAAAGCGAGCTCTGAGTTTTTACCTTCTCCTCAAAAGCGATTCATTCAATCTCCTCCAAACTCGGACAACATGAAGTAAATATACAGAAGATGCTAAAATGCGAACGGTTATTGGATATCTCAAACGGTGTTCCCTTAGCAAAAGCATAAAAAACACAAAATAAGCACACAAGTGCCTGGTTCATAACTAAGGCTATACTCCCACCTGCTGGTTATTCTATATAATCACAGTTTTTTTTTTTTAGTTTTTTTTTCTCAACACTTAATCTCTCCCTTAAATGACCAGTAGAGGGCAATATTGTATAAGTTTTCAAGCAAAAAAACTTGCCTCTGTGTGTGTGTGAGAATGGCTTTCTAGCCTGCTGGGGACTTAAACCTGAATGCACACAGACTCATGGGGACTTCCTAATGGGTACAAAAGCTTATAAATCAGATAGAATGAGTTATTTTGAAAATGTGAAAATGCAGAAAGTTTTGTGTGATGGGTAGGTTTAGGGGTAGGAGCAGTGTAAGAGGACAGAATATGGTTTGTACAGCATAAGAACCATTATGTCTATGGTGAGTCCCCAAACAGATAGTGAACCAGACATGAGTGTGTGTGTGTGTGTGTGTGTGTGTGTTGGGGGGTGGGGGTGGGGGGGGGGGTGGATGGGCTGAAATGATAAGAGTTGCCTGCAGCATACTTTAGCATTACTTGTGTGTGTGTGTGTGTGTGTGTGTGTGTGTGTGTGTGTGTGTGTGTGTGTTCTTTTTTCTAGCCTGGTGGGGACTTCAACCTGAATGCACACAGACTCATGGGGACACGTGTCACTGATTTCTACAGTGTGTGTGTGTGTGTGTGTGTGTGTGAGAGAGAGAGAGCCACTCTTCTGTCTAAAAAGATTACCTCTCAATGCTGTGCTTTGGCCTGCATTAAAGGATTAAACATATTATTCTGGGTTTGAATAAAAAAAAATAATGTATAAAACCAGTTTATTTGTAGGGCATTGACAATATTGTTTTATATAATTAGTTAAATAATTGTGTTAATACAAATAATTATTTATAAAAATATATAAATATAAAAAAACATTACTAACAAAAGAAAAAACACATTTAATTGTCTTTAAAAAGAAAATGAAAAAAAGTAGTGTGTGTAACTTAAAAAAATGAGAAGATTAATGCCTTTTGTTTAAGGACAAAAATGAGAACCAATGAGCTACCGGTATATCGAATAACCAGAAGGTAGAAGTGTAGCCTTATTTAGTAACCAGGTTGGATATGTCCTAGGGAACACTGTTTTGAAGATAAAACTATTGTTGTTATTTCAAAACAGTGTTTTCAGACAGTGAAATAAAAACAATGTTCTCTCACTGTTTAGATTTTGTGTCTGTCATTCCCCTCCCCCTTCACTCTCCCTCTCTCAGGATCACTCTGTGTGTGTGTGTGTGTGTGTGTGTGTGTGTGTGTGTGTGTGTGTGTGTGTGTGTGTGTGTGTGTGTGTGTGTGTGTGTGTGTGTGTGTGTGTGTGGAGGGGGTCTCTCTCACTCTGTGTATGTCGCCTTGTTTCTTGTTTTTCATAATTTAACCATTTCATATCATAGGCTATCAGCAATATCTATCACTTTATTGTGAAAAATAAGTTTAAAAAAATGTATTATATATATATATATATAACACTGGTCTTCTGAACTTACAATATTTTGAGCTGCAAAAAAAACATTTGCACATAATTGAAAGTGATATCCTAATACTTTTAATTGTTTTCTATAACATGGGCTTTAAAGAAGGTCATGTGCTGTGTTTGCAAAGATCATGTATGACACCTCTTTAAACTAATTATTTATTGATAAAATGCAAATGGATAAAAAAAATCATTTCACATGATCTTATAAAAGTGGCTGTTTATAATAAACTTCTATAAAATTTTATGCACGCGTATTACTCTTACCTGACACTGATATTAAAATCATTGTTGCAGTTTCTGTGATTTGGCTTAATTTATTTTTAAGAGAAGTGTAAGGATAATACAACTTCAGCATTTGGACAGTATTCTGCACTCATTTTGAAATTGACATTTGACATCACCTGACATAAAATTAAAAAATAAAATGTAATTGATCTCAGAGATGTGAGTGTTGTGGTTCCTGGTCATAGCAGCACCAGTTGCTGCAGTTAATGAGGTGAATTCAAATGACTTTGACAAAGTTCCATTATTTATTTTTCCCATATTAAATGCCTATTGCCTGCTGTGCACAGTTAAGCTGATGCCACCGGGGTGGCGGTGCCCCCGGCTTGGGCCCGTCATCGCTGCTCGCAGCTTTAATTATTATTATTATTATTATCTTTTCGCCTTTTGGGCATTTTTGGGGCACTTAACGTGCTCGAAAACTCTTGAAACTTTGCACACACATCGGAATGCGCGGCCAACAGGGTCTGGCAGAGGCCTTTGACCCGGGCGTGGCAGGGGTGCTCAACAGCGCCCCCTTGAAAAACAGGGTCTATATATTAAACACACTTGCACGTACATGTATGAAACTCGGTACACTTATAGATCTCATCGGGCCGAACAACTTCCGCACTCATAGTCATAAGCTTCGCCCAACAGGAAGTGAGCTATAATGGGTTGTTCGGAAAACGCATGCTCTGGAATTTGCGATACTCCTCCTAGACGATTCACCCGATCAGCACCAAACTCGGTCAGCATGAAGTCAAGACACTGAGGATGCTAAATTGCGAGCAACTTTTTGATATCTCAAACGGTTTGGCCGTGGCGAAGAGACGAATTTATGGCGAGAAAAGGGAAACAGGAAGTGTGTTATAACTTTTGCATACATTAATTCATTTTGATGAAACTTCAGCTGTGTGTTCGTTGTAAGAGGCCGATCACATGGATATGACTTTTGTGAGTCAAAGTTATAGCGCCACCAACTGGCAGCAGGAAGTGTCACTTTTGTCCAAAGTGGGGGGTTAGTTTTATCTGCATTCACCAAACTCGGTATATATATTGTACATTTCGAGCCGGACAACTTTCTAATTTACAGTCATTAGCTCTGACCAACAGGAAGTCAGATAATTTTGTTGGAAGATAACAAGAAGTGGCAAAGCGAGCTCTGAGTTTTTACCCTTTCCTCAAAAGCGATTCATTCAATCTCCTCCAAACTCGGACAACATGAAGTAAATATACAGAAGATGCTAAAATGCGAACGGTTATTGGATATCTCAAACGGTGGTCCCGTAGCAAAAGCCTAAAAAACACAAAATAAGAACACAAGTGCCTGGTTCATAAATAAGGCTATACTCCCACCTGCTGGTTATTCTATATATCACACTGTGTTTTTTTTTGTTTTTTTTTCTCAACACATGCTCTCCCTTAAATGTCCAGAAGAGGGCAATATTGTATAAGTTTTCAAGCAAAAAACCTTACCTCTGTGTGTGTGTGTGTGAATGGTTTTCAAACTTGGTGGGGACTTCAACCTGAATGCACACAGACTCATGGGGACGTCCCAATGGGTACAAAAGCTTATAAATCAGACAGAATGAGTTCTTTTGAAAATGTGAAAATGCAGAAAGTTGTGTGATGGGTAGGTTTAGGGGTAGGAGCAGTGAAGGAGGACAGAATATATGGTTTGTACAGCATAAAAACCATTACGTCTATGGTGAGTCCCCAGAAAGATAGTGAACCAGATATGTGTGTGTGTGTGTGTGTGTGTGTGTGTGTGTGTGTGTGTGTGTGTGTGTGTGTGTGTGTGTGTGTGTGTGTGTGTGTGTGTGAGGGGTGGGGGGGTGAAGGGGGGTGTTGTGGATGGGGGGATGGGCTGAGCTGATTTGAGTTGCCTGCAGCATACTTCAGCATTACTACTGTGTGTGTGTGTGTGTGTGTGTGTGTGTGTGTGTGTGTGTGTGTGTGTGTGTGTGTGTGTGTGTGTGTGTGTGTGTGTGTGTGTATGTGTTGTTCTAGCCTGGTGGGGACTTCAACCTGAATGCACACAGACTCATGGGGACACGTCACTGTAGGGGCCTAAATTGAGGTCCCAATGGGTACAAAAGCTTATAAATCATACAGAATGAGTTCTTTTGAAAATGTAAAAATGCAGAAAGTTTTGTGAAATGGGTAGGTTTAGGGGTAGGGGCAGGAGGACAGAATATATGGTTTGTACAGCATAAAAACCATTACGTCTATGAGTCCCCAGAAAGATAGTGAACCAGACATGAGTGTGTGTGTGTGTGTGTGTGTGTGTGTGTGTGTGTGTGTGTGTGTGTGTGTGTGTGTGTGTGTGTGTGTGTGTGTGTGTGTGTGTGTGTGTGTGTGTGTGTGAGCCAATCTTCTGTCTAAAAAGATTACCTCTCAATGCTGTGCTTTGGCCTGCATTAAAGGATAAAACATATTATTCTGGGTTTGAATAAAAAAATAAATGTATAAAACCAGTTTATTTGTAGGGCATTGACAATATTGTTTTATATAATTAGTTAAATAATTGTGTTATTACAAATAATTATTAATAAAACATATAAATATAAATAAAAAAAATTACTAACAAAGGAAAAAACACATTTAATTGTCTTTTTCAACAAAAAGTAATTGGTGTGTGTAACTTAAAAATGAGAAGATTAATGTTTAAGGACAAAAATGATAACCAATGAGCTACCGGTATATAGAATAACCAGAAGGTGGAAGTGTAGCCTTATTTAGTAACCAGGTTGGATATGTCCTAGGGAACACTGTTTTGAAGATAAAACTATTGTTGTTATTGCAAAACTGTTTTCAGACAGTGAAATAAAAACAATGTTCTCTCACTGTTTAGATTTTGTGTCTGTCATTCCCCCTCCCCCCTCACTCTCCCTCTCTTAGGATCACTATGTGTGTGTGTGTGTGTGTGTGTGTGTGTGTGTGTGTGTGTGTGTGTGTGTGTGTGTGTGTGTGTGTGTGGAGGGGGTCTCTCTCACTCTGTGTGTGTGTCACCTTGTCTCTTGTTTTTTTTCATAATTTAACCCTTTCATATCATAGGCTATCACAAATATCTATCACTTTATTGTGAAAAATAAGTAAAAAACAAAAACATATATTATATCTTTAATTAAATACTGGTCTTCTGAACTTACAAAATTTTGAGCTGCAAAAAATATATTTGCACATAATTGAAAGTGATATCCTAATACTTTTAATTGTTTTCTATAACATGGGCTTTAAAGAAGGTCATGCGCTGTGTTTGCAAAGATCACGTATGACACCTCTTTAAACTAATTATTTATTGATAGAATTCAAATGGATAAAAAAAGTTAATTTCACATGATTTTATAAAAGTGGCTGTTTATAATAAACTTCCATAAATTATATGCATGCATATTACTCTTACCTGACACTGATATTAAAATCATTGTTGCGGTCTCTGTGATTTGGCTTAATTTGGAAAGGGCGAAGAGCCCTATTGTTCTTCTAAGGATTATTATTATTATTATTATCTTTTCGCCTTTTGGGCATTTTTGGGGCCCTTCCCATGCTCGAAAACTCTTGAAACTTTGCACACGCATCGGAATGCGTGGCCAACAGGGTCTGGCAGAGGCCTTTGACCCGGGCGTGGCAGGGGGGCTCAACAGCGCCCCCTTGAAAAACTGGGTCTATATATTAAACACACTTGCACGTACATATATGAAACTCGGTACACTTATAGATCTCATCGGGCCAAACAACTTCCGCACTCATAGTCATAAGCTTCGCCCAACAGGAAGTGAGCTATTATGGGTTGTTCGGAAAACGCATGCTGTGGAATTTGCGATACTCCTCCTAGACGATTGACCCGATCAGCACCAAACTCGGTCAGCATGAAGTCAAGACACTGAGGATGCTAAATTGCGAGCAACTTTTTGAAACCTCAAACGGTTTGGCCGTGGCGAAGAGACTAATTTATGGCGAGAAAAGGGAAACAGGAAGTGTGTTATAACTTTTGCATACATTAATTCATTTTGATGAAACTTCAGCTGTGTGTTCGTTGTAAGAGGCCGATCACATGGATATGACTTTTGTGAGTCAAAGTTATAGCGCCACCAATTGGCAGCAGGAAGTGTGTCACTTTTGTCCAAAGTGGGGGGGTTAGTTTTATCTGCAGTCACCAAACTCGGTATATATATTGTACATTTCGAGCCGGACAACTTTCTAATTTACAGTCATTAGCTCTGACCAACAGGAAGTCAGATAATTTGGTTGGAAGATAACAAGAAGTGGCAAAACGAGCTCTGAGTTTTTACCCTCTCCTCAAAAGCGATTCATTCAATCTCCTCCAAACTCGGACAACATAAAGTAAATATACAGAAGATGCTAAAATGCGAACGGTTATTGGATATCTCAAACGGTTTTCCCATAGCAAAAGGCTAAAAAACACAAAATAAGAACACAAGTGCCTGGTTCATAAATAAGGCTATACTCCCACCTGCTGGTTATTCTATATATCACACTGTGTTTTTTTTTTTTTTTTTTTCAACACATGCTCTCCCTTAAATGTCCAGTAGAGGGCAATATTGTATAAGTTTTCAAGCAAAAAACCTTGCCTCTGTGTGTGTGTGTGTGTGTGTGTGAATGGTTTTTTAGCCTGGTGGGGACTTAAAGCTGAATGCATACAGACTCATGGGGACTTCCCAATGGGTACAAAAGCTTATAAATCAGACAGAATGAGTTACTTTGAAAATGTGAAAATGCAGGAAGTTGTGTGATGGGTAGATTTAGGGGCAGGGGCAGTGTAGGGGGATAGAATTAATGTTTTGTACAGCATAAAAACCATTACGTCTATGGTGAGTCCCCAGAAAGATAGTGAACCAGATGTGTGTGTGTGTGTGTGTGTGTGTGTGTGGCTGTGTGTGTGTGTGGCTGTGTGTGTGTGTGGCTGTGTGTGTGTGTGTTGTTCTAGCCTGGTGGGGACTTAAACCTGAATGCACACAAACTCATGGGGACTTCTCAATGGGTACAAAAGCTACATTAGAATTCATCTATAATTAAATTACATCATAGGTGTGGCTTGAAACTTTTCCCCACCGTTTAGACTTTACTATTATTGTTTTGCTGAAAAATATGTTTAATCTAAATCTCACTTTGCCTCTCTCTCTCTCTCTCTCTCTCTCTCTCAGTATGTGTGTGTGTGTGTGTGTGTGTGTGTTTGGAGGGGGATGGTGCCAGCTTCATTTTGATTGTAAAAAGATTAGCTCATTGCTGTGTGCTTTGGCAAGCATTAAAGGGTAAAAAAATATATTATTCTGGGTTACAATAAAATTATAGAACCAGTTAATTTGTAACAATAGAAAAAACACATTTGAGTTTCCTTTTCAAACAAAGAAGTTTGTGTAACCTAAAAATAAGCAGATTAATGCCTTTTATTTGTGGACGAAAATGAGAGCGGTGGGGAGTATAGCCTTAGTTATGAACCAGGTTGGATATGTCCTTGAGAACACCGTTTTGAAGATAAAACTATTTTTATTGCAAAACAGTGTTTCCAGACAGTGAAGAAAAAAAAAACTTTCTCCCACTGTTTAGATTATTATTTTTTTGTTTGTTTCAAATCTTGTTTCTTTCGGAATTAGACTCTGTCTCTCTGTCTGTCGTTCCCCTCCCCCCTCACTCTCCCTCTCTGAGTTTCACTCTGTTTGGGTTGTTTGTGTGTGTGTGTGTGTGTGTGTGTGTGTGTGTGTGTGTGTGTGTGTGTGTGTGTGTGTGTGTGTGTGTGTGGAGGGGTCTCACTCTTTGTGTGTATCACCTTGTCTCTTGATTGTCATAATTTTAACCTTCATATCACAAATAACTATCACTTTAGTGTGAAAAATAAGTTAAAAAACAAAACAAAAAATATACTATATCTTTAATTAAATACTGGCCTTCTGAACTTACAACATTTTGAGCTGCAAAATATACATTTGCACATAATTGAAAGTGCCCCATTATATCCTAATACATAAAAAAAAAAATCTATATTTAAATTTCATAATAGGTGTGGCTTGTGGTCATAGTGGTACCAGCTGCTGTGATACATGTGGCATATTAGAGCAATTTTCAAATATTCTCCTGTTTAAATGCATATTGCCTGTCGTGCACATTCTCAGCGGTATAAAACATGCTGCATGTTTTAGAGAGGTCGACTTTGACCAGTAAATATATTCAGATGACTTTGATATCGTTATTTTAAATTTAATTACATTTAAACATTTAAAAGTGGCTGTTTATAATACACTTCCATAAAATGTATGCAGGCATATTCCTCTTACCTGACACTGATATTAAAATAATTTTTGCGGTTTCTGTGATTTGGCTTTATTTTTTATTATTTTTTATTTAAAAAAAATATTGAATGCCACACATATTGAAATAAAACAAGCATGCTTTTTGCTGCATAAAATTGGTGAACAATCACAAGCTACGGTAGGTCAAAAACACATAAAGAGAAGTGTAAGGATAATACAACTTCAGCATTTGGAAAGTATTCTGCACTCATTTTGAAATTGACATTTGACATCATCTGACATAAAATTAATGAATAAAATGTAATTGATCTCATAGATGTGAGTGTTGTGGTTCCTGGTCATAGCAGCACCAGTTGCTGCAGTTAATGAGGTGAATTCAAATGACTTTGACATAGTCCCATTATTTATTTTTTCCCACATTAAATGCCTATTGGCTTGCTGTGCACAGTTAAACTGATGCCACCGGGGTGGCGGTGCCCCCGGCTTGGGCCCGTCATCGCTGCTCGCAGCTTTAATTATTATTATTATTATTATCTTTTCGCCTTTTGGGCATTTTTGGGGCACTTAACGTGCTCGAAAACTCTTGAAACTTTGCACACACATCGGAATGCGCGGCCAACAGGGTCGGGCAGAGGCCTTTGACCCGGGCGTGGCAGGGGGGCTCAACAGCGCCCCCTTGAAAAACAGGGTCTATATATTAAACACACTTGCACGTACATGTATGAAACTCGGTACATTTATAGATCTCATCGGGCCAAACAACTTCCGCACTCATAGTCATAAGCTTTGCCCAACAGGAAGTGAGCTATAATGGGTTGTTCGGAAAACGCATGCTCTGGAATTTGCGATACTCCTCCTAGACGATTCACCCGATCAGCACCAAACTCAGTCAGCATGAAGTCAAGACACTGAGGATGCTAAATTGCGAGCAACTTTTTGATATCTCAAACGGTTTGGCCGTGGCGAAGAGACGAATTTATGGCGAGAAAAGGGAAACAGGAAGTGTGTTATAACTTTTGCATACATTAATTCATTTTGATGAAACTTCAGCTGTGTGTTCGTTGTAAGAGGCCGATCACATGGATATGACTTTTGTGAGTCAAAGTTATAGCGCCACCAACTGGCAGCAGGAAGTGTCACTTTTGTCCAAAGTGGGGGGTTAGTTTTATCTGCATTCACCAAACTCGGTATATATATTGGACATTTCGAGCCGGACAACTTTCTAATTTACAGTCATTAGCTCTGACCAACAGGAAGTCAGATAATTTGGTTGGAAGATAACAAGATGTGGCAAAGCGAGCTCTGAGTTTTTACCTTCTCCTCAAAAGCGATTCATTCAATCTCCTCCAAACTCGGACAACATGAAGTAAATATACAGAAGATGCTAAAATGCGAACGGTTATTGGATATCTCAAACGGTGTTCCCGTAGCAAAAGCCTAAAAAACACAAAATAAGAACACAAGTGCCTGGTTCATAAATAAGGCTATACTCCCACCTGCTGGTTATTCTATATAATCACACTGTGTTTTTTTTTTTTTTTTTTTTTCAACACATGCTCTCCCTTAAATGTCCAGTAGAGGGCAATATTGTATAAGTTTTCAAGCAAAAAACCTTGCCTCTGTGTGTGTGTGTTGTTCTAGCCTGGTGGGGACTTAAGCCTGAATGCACACAGACTCATGGGGACTTCCCAATGGGTACAAAAGCTTATAAATCAGACAGAATGAGTTCTTTTGAAAATGTAAAAATGCAGAAAGTTTTGTGTGATGGGTAGGTTTAGGGGTAGGAGCAGTGTAGGAGGACAGAATATGGTTTGTACAGCATAAAAACCATTATGTCTATGGTGAGTCCCCAAATAGATAGTGAACCAGACATGAGTGTGTGTGTGTGTGTGTGTGTGGGGTGGATGGGCTGAACTGATAAGAGTTGCCTGCAGCATACTTTAGCATTACTAGTGTGTGTGTGTGTGTGTGTGTGTGTGTGTGTGTGTGTGTGTGTGTGTGTGTGTGTGTGTGTGTGTGTGTGTGTGTGTGTGTTCTTTTTTCTAGCCTGGTGGGGACTTCAACCTGAATGCACACAGACTCATGGGGACATGTGTCATTGATTTCTACAGTGTGTGTGTGTGTGTGTGTGGGAGGGGGGGGGGGGGTTGTGGATGGGGGATGGTGGATGGGCTTAACTGATAAGAGTTGCCTGCAGCATACTTCAGCATTACTACTGTGTGTGTGTGTGTGTGTGTGTGTGTGTGTGTGTGTGTGTGTGTGTGTGTGTGTGTGTGTGTGTGTGTGTGTGTGTGTGTGTGTGTGTGTGTGTGTGTGTGTGTGTTCTTTTTTCTAGCCTGGTGGGGACTTCAACCTGAATGCACACAGACTCATTGGGACACGTGTCACTGGTTTCTACAGTGTGTGTGTGTGTGTGTGTGTGTGTGTGTGTGTGTGTGTGTGTGTGTGTGTGTGTGTGTGTGTGTGTGTGTGTGTGAGAGCCACTCTTCTGTCTAAAAAGATTACCTCTCAATGCTGTGCTTTGGCCTGCATTAAAGGATTAAACATATTATTCTGGGTTTGAATAACAAAATTCATGTATAAAACCAGTTTATTTGTAGGGCATTGACAATATTGTTTTATATAATTAGTTAAATAATTGTGTTAATACAAATAATTATTAATAAAAATATATAAATACAAAAAAACATTACTAACAAAAGAAAAAAACACATTTAATTGTCTTTAAAAAGAAAAGGAAAAAAAAGTAGTGTGTGTAACTTAAAAAAATGAGAAGATTAATGCCTTTTGTTTAAGGACAAAAATGAGAACCAATGAGCAACCGGCATATAGAATAACCAGAAGGTGGGAGTGTAGCCTTATTTAGTAACCAGGTTGGATATGTCCTAGGGAACACTGTTTTGAAGATAAAACTATTGTTGTTATTGCAAAACAGTGTTTCCAAGCCCTGAAAGGGCGCAGAGCCCTATTGTTCTTCTAAGGATTATTAGGGCCCAAGCCCTGAAAGGGCGAAGAGCCCTATTGTTCTTCTAAGGATTATTAGGGCCCAAGCCCTGAAAGGGCGCAGAGCCCTATTGTTCTTCTAAGGATTATTAGGGCCCAAGCCCTGAAAGGGCGCAGAGCCCTATTGTTCTTCTAAGGATTATTATTATTATTATTAGGGCCCAAGCCCTGAAAGGGCGCAGAGCCCTATTGTTCTTCTAAGGATTATTTTTTTTTTTTGTTATTAGGGCCCAAGCCCTGAAAGGGCGCAGAGCCCTATTGTTCTTCTAAGGATTATTATTAGGGCCCAAGCCCTGAAAGGGCGCAGAGCCCTATTGTTCTTCTAAGGATTATTATTATTAGGGCCCAAGCCCTGAAAGGGCGCAGAGCCCTATTGTTCTTCTAAGGATTATTATTATTATTATTATTATTATTATCTTTTCGCCTTTTGGGCATTTTTGGGGCACTTAACGTGCTCGAAAACTCTTGAAACTTTGCACACACATCGGAATGCGCGGCCAACAGGGTCTGGCAGAGGCCTTTGACCCGGGCGTGGCAGGGGTGCTCAACAGCGCCCCCTTGAAAAACAGGGTCTATATATTAAACACACTTGCACGTACATGTATGAAACTCGGTACACTTATAGATCTCATCGGGCCGAACAACTTCCGCACTCATAGTCATAAGCTTCGCCCAACAGGAAGTGAGCTATAATGGGTTGTTCGGAAAACGCATGCTCTGGAATTTGCGATACTCCTCCTAGACGATTCACCCGATCAGCACCAAACTCGGTCAGCATGAAGTCAAGACACTGAGGATGCTAAATTGCGAGCAACTTTTTGATATCTCAAACGGTTTGGCCGTGGCGAAGAGACGAATTTATGGCGAGAAAAGGGAAACAGGAAGTGTGTTATAACTTTTGCATACATTAATTCATTTTGATGAAACTTCAGCTGTGTGTTCGTTGTAAGAGGCCGATCACATGGATATGACTTTTGTGAGTCAAAGTTATAGCGCCACCAACTGGCAGCAGGAAGTGTCACTTTTGTCCAAAGTGGGGGGTTAGTTTTATCTGCATTCACCAAACTCGGTATATATATTGTACATTTCGAGCCGGACAACTTTCTAATTTACAGTCATTAGCTCTGACCAACAGGAAGTCAGATAATTTTGTTGGAAGATAACAAGAAGTGGCAAAGCGAGCTCTGAGTTTTTACCCTTTCCTCAAAAGCGATTCATTCAATCTCCTCCAAACTCGGACAACATGAAGTAAATATACAGAAGATGCTAAAATGCGAACGGTTATTGGATATCTCAAACGGTGGTCCCGTAGCAAAAGCCTAAAAAACACAAAATAAGAACACAAGTGCCTGGTTCATAAATAAGGCTATACTCCCACCTGCTGGTTATTCTATATATCACACTGTGTTTTTTTTTGTTTTTTTTTCTCAACACATGCTCTCCCTTAAATGTCCAGAAGAGGGCAATATTGTATAAGTTTTCAAGCAAAAAACCTTACCTCTGTGTGTGTGTGTGTGAATGGTTTTCAAACTTGGTGGGGACTTCAACCTGAATGCACACAGACTCATGGGGACGTCCCAATGGGTACAAAAGCTTATAAATCAGACAGAATGAGTTCTTTTGAAAATGTGAAAATGCAGAAAGTTGTGTGATGGGTAGGTTTAGGGGTAGGAGCAGTGAAGGAGGACAGAATATATGGTTTGTACAGCATAAAAACCATTACGTCTATGGTGAGTCCCCAGAAAGATAGTGAACCAGATATGTGTGTGTGTGTGTGTGTGTGTGTGTGTGTGTGTGTGTGTGTGTGTGTGTGTGTGTGTGTGTGTGTGTGTGTGTGTGTGTGTGTGTGAGGGGTGGGGGGGTGAAGGGGGGTGTTGTGGATGGGGGGATGGGCTGAGCTGATTTGAGTTGCCTGCAGCATACTTCAGCATTACTACTGTGTGTGTGTGTGTGTGTGTGTGTGTGTGTGTGTGTGTGTGTGTGTGTGTGTGTGTGTGTGTGTGTGTGTGTGTATGTGTTGTTCTAGCCTGGTGGGGACTTCAACCTGAATGCACACAGACTCATGGGGACACGTCACTGTAGGGGCCTAAATTGAGGTCCCAATGGGTACAAAAGCTTATAAATCATACAGAATGAGTTCTTTTGAAAATGTAAAAATGCAGAAAGTTTTGTGAAATGGGTAGGTTTAGGGGTAGGGGCAGGAGGACAGAATATATGGTTTGTACAGCATAAAAACCATTACGTCTATGAGTCCCCAGAAAGATAGTGAACCAGACATGAGTGTGTGTGTGTGTGTGTGTGTGTGTGTGTGTGTGTGTGTGTGTGTGTGTGTGTGTGTGTGTGTGTGTGTGTGTGTGTGTGTGTGTGTGTGTGTGTGTGTGTGTGTGTGTGTGAGCCAATCTTCTGTCTAAAAAGATTACCTCTCAATGCTGTGCTTTGGCCTGCATTAAAGGATAAAACATATTATTCTGGGTTTGAATAAAAAAATAAATGTATAAAACCAGTTTATTTGTAGGGCATTGACAATATTGTTTTATATAATTAGTTAAATAATTGTGTTATTACAAATAATTATTAATAAAACATATAAATATAAATAAAAAAAATTACTAACAAAGGAAAAAACACATTTAATTGTCTTTTTCAACAAAAAGTAATTGGTGTGTGTAACTTAAAAATGAGAAGATTAATGTTTAAGGACAAAAATGATAACCAATGAGCTACCGGTATATAGAATAACCAGAAGGTGGAAGTGTAGCCTTATTTAGTAACCAGGTTGGATATGTCCTAGGGAACACTGTTTTGAAGATAAAACTATTGTTGTTATTGCAAAACTGTTTTCAGACAGTGAAATAAAAACAATGTTCTCTCACTGTTTAGATTTTGTGTCTGTCATTCCCCCTCCCCCCTCACTCTCCCTCTCTTAGGATCACTATGTGTGTGTGTGTGTGTGTGTGTGTGTGTGTGTGTGTGTGTGTGTGTGTGTGTGTGTGTGTGTGTGTGTGTGTGTGTGTGTGGAGGGGGTCTCTCTCACTCTGTGTGTGTGTCACCTTGTCTCTTGTTTTTTTTCATAATTTAACCCTTTCATATCATAGGCTATCACAAATATCTATCACTTTATTGTGAAAAATAAGTAAAAAACAAAAACATATATTATATCTTTAATTAAATACTGGTCTTCTGAACTTACAAAATTTTGAGCTGCAAAAAATATATTTGCACATAATTGAAAGTGATATCCTAATACTTTTAATTGTTTTCTATAACATGGGCTTTAAAGAAGGTCATGCGCTGTGTTTGCAAAGATCACGTATGACACCTCTTTAAACTAATTATTTATTGATAGAATTCAAATGGATAAAAAAAGTTAATTTCACATGATTTTATAAAAGTGGCTGTTTATAATAAACTTCCATAAATTATATGCATGCATATTACTCTTACCTGACACTGATATTAAAATCATTGTTGCGGTCTCTGTGATTTGGCTTAATTTATTTTTAAGAGAAGTGTAAGGATAATACAACTTCAGCATTTGGACAGTGTTCTGCACTCATTTTGAAATTGACATTTGACATCATCTGACATAAAATTAATGAATAAAATGTAATTGATCTCAGAGATGTGAGTGTTGTGGTTCCTGGTCATAGCAGCACCAGTGGCTGCAGTTAATGAGGTGAATTCAAATGACTTTGACATAGTCCTTTTATTTATTTTTTCCCATATTAAATGCCTATTGGCCTGCTGTGCACAGTTAAGCTGATGCCACCGGGGTGGCGGTGCCACCGGCTTGGGCCCGTCATCGCTGCTCGCAGCTTTAATTATTATTATTATTATTATTATTATTATTATTATTATCTTTTCGCCTTTTGGGCATTTTTGGGGCATTTAACGTGCTCGAAAACTCTTGAAACTTTGCACACGCATCGGAATGCGCGGCCAACAGGGTCTGGCAGATGCCTTTGACCCGGGCGTGGCAGGGGGGCTCAACAGCGCCCCCTTGAAAAACTGGGTCTATATATTAAACACACTTGCACGTACATGTATGAAACTCGGTACACTTATAGATCTCATCGGGCCAAACAACTTCCGCACTCATAGTCATAAGCTTCGCCCAACAGGAAGTGAGCTATTATGGGTTGTTCGGAAAAAGCATGCTGTGGAATTTGCGATACTCCTCCTAGACGATTCACCCGATCAGCACCAAACTCGGTCAGCATGAAGTCAAGACACTGAGGATGCTAAATTGCGAGCAACTTTTTGATATCTCAAACGGTTTGGCCGTGGCGAAGAGACAAATTTATGGCGAGAAAAGGGAAACAGGAAGTGTGTTATAACTTTTGCATACATTCATTCATTTTGATGAAACTTCAGCTGTGTGTTCGTTGTAAGAAGCCGATCACATGGATATGACTTTTGTGAGTCAAAGTTATAGCGCCACCAACTGGCAGCAGGTAGTGTGTCACTTTTGTCCAAAATGGGGGGGTTAGTTTTATCTGCAGTCACCAAACTCGGTATATATTTTGTACATTTCGAGCCGGACAACTTTCTAATTTACAGTCATTAGCTCTGACCAACAGGAAGTCAGATAATTTGGTTGGAAGATAACAAAAAGTTGAAAACGAGCTCTGAGTTTTTACCTTCTCCTCAAAAGGGGATTCATTCAATCTCCTTCAAACTCGGGCGACATGAAGTAAATATACAGAAGATGCTAAAATGCGAACGGTTATTGGATATCTCAAACGGTGTTCCCGTAGCAAAAGCTTAAAAAATACAAAAGAGAGACACAAGTAACTGGTTCATAAATAAGGCTATACTCCCACCTGCTGGTTATTCTATATATCACACAGTTTTTTTTTGTTTTTTTTTCAACACTTATGCTCTCCCTTAAATGACCAGTAGAGGGCAATATTGTATAAGTTTTCGAGCAAAAAAACTTGCATCTGTGTGTGTGTGTGAATGGTTTTCTAACCTGGTGGGGACTTAAACCTGAATGCACACAGACTCATGGGGACTTCCCAATGGGTACAAAAGCTTATAAATCAGACAGAATGAGTTACTTTGAAAATGTAAAAATGCAGAAAGTTTTGTGTGATGGGTAGGTTTAGGGGTAGGAGCTGTGTAGGAGGACAGAATATGGTTTGTACTGCATAAAAACCATTATGTCTATGGTGAGTCCCCAAAAAGATAGTGAACCAGACATGAGTGTGTGTGTATGTGTGTGTGTGTGTGTGAGGGGCAGGGGTGGGGGGGTGAAGGGGGGTGTTGTGGATGGGGGGATGGGCTGAGCTGATTTGAGTTGCCTGCAGCATACTTCAGCATTACTACTGTGTGTGTGTGTGTGTGTGTGTGTGTGTGTGTGTGTGCGTGCGTGCGTGCGTGCGTGTGTGTGTGTGTGTGTGTGTTGTTCTAGCCTGGTGGGGACTTCAACCTGAATGCACACAGACTCATGGGGACACATTTCACTGTAGGGGCCTAAATTGAGGTCCCAATGGGTACAAAAGCTTATAAATCATACAGAATTAGTTCTTTTGAAAATGTAAAAATGCAGAAAGTTTTGTGAAATGGGTAGGTTTAGGGGTAGGGGCAGGAGGACATAATATATGGTTTGTACAGCATAAAAACCATTACGTCTATGAGTCCCCAGAAAGATAGTGAACCAGACATGAGTGTGTGTGTGTGTGTGTGTGTGTGTGTGTGTGTGTGTGTGAGTGCGCTAAAAAGATTACCTCTCAATGCTGTGCTTTGGCCTGCATTAAAGGATAAAACATATTATTCTGGGTTCGAATAAAAAAATAAATGTATAAAACCAGTTTATTTGTAGGGCATTGACAATATTGTTTTATATAATTAGTTAAATAATTGTGTTAATACAAATAATTATTAATAAAACATATAAATATTAAAAAAAAATACTAACAAAGGAAAAAACACATTTAATTGTCTTTTTCAACAAAAAGTAATTGGTGTGTGTAACTTAAAAATGAGAAGATTAATGTTTAAGGACAAAAATGATAACCAATGAGCTACCGGTATATAGAATAACCAGAAGGTGGGAGTGTAGCCTTATTTAGTAACCAGGTTGGATATGTCCTAGGAACACTGTTTTGAAGATAAAATTATTGTTGTTATTGCAAAACAGTGTTTTCAGACAGTGAAATAAAAACAATGTTCTCTCACTGTTTAGATTTTGTGTCTGTCATTCCCCCTCCCCCCTCACTCTCCCTCTCTTAGGATCACTGTGTGTGTGTGTGTGTGTGTGTGTGTGTGTGTGGAGGGGGTCTCTCTCACTCTGTGTGTGTGTCACCTTTTCTCTTGTGTTTTCATAATTTAACCCTTTCATATCATAGGCTATCACAAATATCTATCACTTTACTGTGAAAAATAAGTAAAAAACAAAAACATATATTATATCTTTAATTAAATACTGGTCTTCTGAACTTACAACATTTTGAGCTGCAAAAAATATATTTGCACATAATTGAAAGTGATGTCCCAATACTTTTAATTGTTTTCTATAACATGGGCTTTAAAGAAGGTCACGTGCTGTGTTTGCAAAGATCACGTATGACACCTCTTTAAACTAATTATTTATTGATAGAATTCAAATGGATAAAAAAAAAAAATTTCACATGATCTTATAAAAGTGCCTGTTTATAATAAACTTCCATAAATTATATGCATGCATATTACTCTTCCCTGACACTGATATTAAAATCATTGTTGCGGTCTCTGTGATTTGGCTTAATTTATTTTTAAGAGAAGTGTAAGGATAATACAACTTCAGCATTTGGACAGTATTCTGCACTCATTTGAAATTGACATTTGACATCACCTGACATAAAATTAATGAATAAAATGTAATTGATCTCAGAGATGTGAGTGTTGTGGTTCCTGGTCATAGCAGCACCAGTTGCTGCAATTAATGAGGTGAATTCAATTGACTTTGACATAGTCCCTTTATTTATTTTTTCCCATATTAAATGCCTATTGCCTGCTGTGCACATTTAAGCTGATGCCACCGGGGTGGCGGTGCCCCCGGCTTGGGCCCGTCATCGCTGCTCGCAGCTTTAATTATTATTATTATTATTATTATTATTATTATCTTTTCGCCTTTTGGGCATTTTTGGGGCACTTAACGTGCTCGAAAACTCTTGAAACTTTGCACACGCATCGGAATGCACGGCCAACAGGGTCTGGCAGAGGCCTTTGACCCGGGCGTGGCAGGGGGGCTCAACAGCGCCCCCTTGAAAAACAGGGTCTATATATTAAACACACTTGCACGTACATGTATGAAACTCAGTACACTAATAGATCTCATCGGGCCAAACAACTTCCGCACTCATAGTCATAAGCTTCGCCCAACAGGAAGTGAGCTATAATGGGTTGTTCGGAAAACGCATGCTCTGGAATTTGCGATACTCCTCCTAGACGATTCACCCGATCAGCACCAAACTCGGTCAGCATGAAGTCAAGACACTGAGGATGCCAAATTGCGAGCAACTTTTTGATATCTCAAACGGTTTGGCCGTGGCGAAGAGACGAAGTTATGGCGAGAAAAGGGAAACAGGAAGTGTGTTATAACTTTTGCATACATTAATTCATTTAGATGAAACTTCAGCTGTGTGTTCGTTGTAAGAGGCCGATCACATGGATATGACTTTTGTGAGTCAAAGTTATAGCGCCACCAACTGGCAGCAGGAAGTGTGGCTTTTGTCCAAAGTGGGGGGTTAGTTTTATCTGCAGTCACCAAACTCGGTATATATATTGTACTTTTCGAGCCGGACAACTTTCTAATTTACAGTCATTAGCTCTGACCAACAGGAAGTCAGATAATTTGGTTGGAAGATAATAAGAAGTGGCAAAGCGAGCTCTGAGTTTTTACCTTCTCCTCAAAAGCGATTCATTCAATCTCCTCCAAACTCGGACAACATGAAGTAAATATACAGAAGATGCTAAAATGCGAACGGTTATTGGATATCTCAAACGGTGTTCCCGTAGCAAAAGCCTAAAAAACACAAAATAAGCACACAAGTGCCTGATTCATAAATAAGGCTATACTCCCACCTGCTGGTTATTCTCTATATCACACTGGCTGTTTTTCTGTTTTTTTCCCCCTGTTTTTTCAACACTTATGCACTCCCTTAAATGACCAGTAGAGGGCAATATTGTATAAGTTTTCAATCAAAAAACCTTGCCTCTGTGTGTGTGTGTGAATGGTTTTCTAGCCTGGTGGGGACTTAAACCTGAATGCACACATACTCATGGGGACTTCCCAATGGGTACAAAAGCTTATAAATCATACAGAATGAGTTCTTTTGAAGAAAGTTTTGTGTGATGGGTAGGTTTAGGGGCAGGAGCAGTGTAGGAGGACAGAATATATGGTTTGTACAGCATAAAAACCATTACGTCTATGAGTCCCCAGAAAGATAGTGAACCAGACATGAGTGTGTGTGTATGTGTGTGTGTTTGTGGGTGGGTGTGTGTGTTGCGGATGGGGGATGGTGGATGGGCTTAACTGATAAGAGTTGCCTGCAGCATACTTCAGCATTACTACTGTGTGTGTGTGTGTGTGTGTGTGTGCGTGTGTGTGTGTGTTCTTTTTTCTAGCCTGGTGGGGACTTCAACCTGAATGCACACAGACTCATGGGGACACGTGTCACTGATTTCTACAGTGTGTGTGTGTGTGTGTGTGTGTGTGTGTGTGTGTGTGTGTGTGTGTGTGAGCCACTCTTCTGTCTAAAAAGATTACCTCTCAATGCTGTGCTTTGGCCTGCATTAAAGCATAAAACATTTTATTCTGGGTTTGAATAAAAAAAATAATGTATAAAACCAGTTTATTTGTAGGGCATTGACAATATTGTTTTATATAATTAGTTAAATAATTGTGTTAATACAAATAATTATTAAAAAAATATAAATATAAAAAAACACTACTAACAAAAGAAAAAAAACACATTTAATTGTCTTTAAAAAAAAAGAAAAAAAGTAGTGTGTGTAACTTAAAAAATGAGAAGATTAATGCCTTTTGTTTAAATATAAATATAGAATAACTAAATATAGAATAACCAGAAGGTGGGAGTGTAGCTTTATTTAGTAACCAGGTGGGATATGTCCTAGAGAACACTGTTTTGAAGATAAAACTATATTGTTGATATATTAAAACAGTGTTTTCAGACAGTGAAATAAAAACAATGTTCTCTCACTGTTTAGATTTTGTGTCTGTCACTCCCCTCCCCCTCACTCTCCCTCTCTCAGGATCACTCTGTGTGTGTGTGTGTGTGTGTGTGTGTGTGTGTGTGTGTGTGTGTGTGTGTGTGTGTGTGTGTGTGTGTGTGTGGAGGGGGTCTCTCTCACTGTGTGTGTGTGTGTGTGTGTGTGGAGGGGGTCTCTCTCACTGTGTGTGTGTGTGTGTGTGTGTGTGTGTGTGTGTGTGTGTGTGTGTGTGTGTGTGTGTGTGTGTGTGTGTGTGTGTGGAGGGGGTCTCTCTCACTCTGTCTGTGTCACCTTGTCTCTTGTTTTTTCATAATTTAACCCTTTCATATCATAATTGCTATCAGCAATATCTATCACTTTATTGTGAAAAATAAGTTTAAAAAAATGTATTATATATATATAATACTGGTCTTCTGAACTTACAATATTTTGAGCTGCAAAAAATACATTTGCACATAATTGAAAGTGATATCCTAATACTTTTAATTGTTTTCTATAACATGGGCTTTAAAGAAGGTCATGTGCTGTGTTTGCAAAGATCACGTATGACACCTCTTTAAACTAATTATTTATTGATAGAATTCAAATGGATAAAAAAATTAAATTTCACATGAATTTATAAAAGTGGCTGTTTATAATAAACTTCCTTAAATTATATGCACGCATATTACTCTTACCTTACACTGATATTAAAATCATAGTTGCGGCCTCTGTGATTTGGCTTAATTAATTAATTAATTTATTTATATTTAAAAAAAATATTGAATGCCACACATATTGAAATAAAAACAAGCATGCTTTTTGTAGCATAAGACTGGTGAACAATCACAAGCTACAGTAGGTCAAAAACACATAAAGAGAAGTGTAAGGATAATACAACTTCAGCATTTGGACAGTATTCTGCACTCATTTTGAAATTGACATTTGACATCATCTGACATAAAATTAATGAATAAAATGTAATTGATCTCAGAGATGTGACTGTTGTGGTTCCTGGTCATAGCAGCACCAGTTGCTGCAGTTAATGAGGTGAATTCAAATGACTTTGACATAGTCCCTTTATTTATTTTTTCCCATATTAAATGCCTATTGGCCTGCTGTGCACAGGTAAGCTGATGCCACCGGGGTGGCGGTGCCCCCGGCTTGGGCCCGTCATCGCTGCTCGCAGCTTTAATTATTATTATTATTTTAACCCGACTATTTGGGCATTTTTGGGGCCCTTCCCATGCTCGAAAACTCTTGAAACTTTGCACACGCATCAGAATGCGCGGCCATCAGGGCCGGGCTGAGGCTGGGACCCGGGCCAGGCAGGGGGGCTCGACAGCGCCCCCTAAAGTGGGGTCTGAAAACATGGTCTATAAATCAAACACACTTGCACGTACATATATGAAACTCGGTACACATATAGAGCTCATCGGGCCGAACAACTTTCGTGCTCTAAGTTATGCGTCAGCCCAACAGGAAGTGAGCTATTATGGGTTGTTCGGAAAACGCACGCTCTGGAATTTGCGATACTCCTCCTAGACGATTCACCCGATCAGCACCAAACTCGGTCAGCATGAAGTCAAGACACTGAGGATGCTAAATTGCGAGCAACTTTTTGATATCTCAAACGGTTTGGCCGTGGCGAAGAGACAAATTTATGGCGAGAAAAGGCAAACAGGAAGTGTATTATAACTTCTGCATACATTAATTCATTTTGATGAAACTTCAGCTGTGTGTTCGTTGTAAGTGGCCGATCACATGGATATGACTTTTGTGAGTCAAAGTTATAGCGCCACCAACTGGCAGCAGGAAGTGTCACTTTTGTCCAAAGAGGAGGGTTAGTTTTATCTGCAGTCACCAAACTCGGTATATATATTGTACTTTTCGAGCCGGACAACTTTCTCATTTACAGTCATTAGCTCTGACCAACAGGAAGTCAGATAATTTGGTTGGAAGATAACAAGAAGTGGAAAGCGAGCTCTTAGTTTTTACCTTCTCCTCAAAAGCGATTCATTCAATCTCCTCCAAACTCGGACAACATGAAGTAAATATACAGAAGATGCTAAAATGCGAACGGTTATTGGATATCTCAAACGGTGTTCCCGTAGCAAAAGCCTAAAAAACACAAAATAAGCACACAAGTGCCTGGTTCATAAATAAGGCTATACTCCCACCTGCTGGTTATTCTATATATCACACTGGCTGTTTTTCTGTTTTTTTCCCCCTGTTTTTTCAACACTTATGCTCTCCCTTAAATGACCAGTAGAGGGCAATATTGTATAAGTTTTCAAGCAAAAAACCTTGCCTCTGTGTGTGTGTGTGTGAATGGTTTTCTAGCCTGGTGGAGACTTAAACCTGAATGCACACAGACTCATGGGGACTTCCCAATGGGTACAAAAGCTTATAAATCACACAGAATGAGTTCTTTTGAAGAAAGTTTTGTGTGATGGGTAGGTTTTGGGGCAGGAGCAGTGTAGGATGACAGAATATATGGTTTGTACAGCATAAAAACCATTACGTCTATGAGTCCCCAGAAAGATAGTGAACCAGACATGAGTGTGTGTGTGTGTGTGTTTGTTTTTATTACATAGTGGGGTCCTCAACACGTTTGCACACTCACATAGTGGGGACCAAAAACATAGTGGGGACCAAATCGCCGGTCCCCACAATGTTTTGCTTGTAATCGGCTCAGGAGGCGGTGCTGATATGCCTACTGCAGTTTTTTTTAATGATCCCCTCCATGAACAAAAACCGGACTTCTGTGTATGAGTGTGTGTGGCTGCACTGCTCTACAGCGCCCCTGTAGCCTGGTCGCGGAACTGCACCTATGCACACAGATATGACGTAATACATGAAGGTACACATTTTTTCAACTGCTCATGCGCGAATCGCTTAATTAAACGACAAAAAACTCTTTAAACAGTGTCTGCCAACGGGGGAAGTACATTCTTACAGGTAATTAACCTACTTGTAAATATTATATTACATAATTCAATAAATAAACATCACAAATTCGAATTATTTTTAAGAATGTTCATGTGATGGAGTTTTCTAATGAGATTAATTAACGTTAAAGTTTTTTTTTAATCAGAATCATAATATTGAATGTGTCGAATGAACTATTGATAAATTAAAACTTCACATCGTTATACAATTTGAAGTGTTTACATGTGCATGTTACTGCGTATTGTAAAGTGTTATAAACTGCGGCGTGGCGGGAGATTGCGAGACCGCGTGACATCGCTGAATCACTGGAACCAGAGGAACGACGAGAGACGGCCTGTTGAAATGAGACCGAGAAGAATAAAACCATTAAAAGAAGCGGAAGATCATGTTCTCCGTGGCATCGACAAGACCGACGCACTGGAGGCCAAACACATAAACGATTATAAAGGTAGGTTTGTAAAGAAATTTGTTGTTGTGACTGGATTGTGATTAGAAGTACGGCGCTCCCCACATGGCGCGGGAAATATAAATATATATAATGGCCATGAATAGGAAATCTTCCACCAATTAATTATGAATCTGCTAAGACCAGGGAATAAAATAGGAAATTGTGGCCAAAGCAGCGAATTATTTCTTATTTTTGTTACCATGATATAGCAAAGAGCCTAGTATTGCTTGCAGGTAACATAAGTGTTAAATATAAAGTTAATAACATGTTTTAACTATGATTTAAGTGGTTTAAAAATACTAAATAAGTAACCATAATTATTTTATGGAATTTGGGTCCATTGGAATATTAATAATATTGTTTGTTTCAGCAGTTTAAATTGCTCTTTGTGATAGTATCTGTACATTAATGAAAGAAATAAGCATGCGTTGTGAAAGCATGTTGAATACATTGGTTAAACTATTACAAAGCATAAAAGTTGTTTACATTTGACTTACTATATGTATTAGTTACAAGTCTGTAAGGAATTGGATTAACAATTGTCTCTCTCTCTCTCTCTCCCACTCCCCCCTTTTTTCAGGTTTTGGAGTGTTTGCCTTAATTCCTTTTATTAAAGGAGATTTTGTTGTCGAATATAGGGGAGAAATGATCACCTTAATTGAAGCTGAACAAAGAAGAGAGGCCAATCATGAAACTTTTTTCATGTTTGACTTCATCTGGCAGAACAAGAAGTGGAGGTAGTTTTTTTTGTTTGTTTGTTTAATGAATACACTTTAAAAATTACAGTAAAAAAGTTAATTTCATTTTGTTCACATTCAAATTTGTCTCGCTGTGGTTTGTTAGACAAAATGATTAATTTTCGTTTCCTGAAGCATTGATGCTACTCATGAGGATGGCTCCCTTGGCCGCCTTATAAATGATGATCACATAAACCCAAATTGTACAATGAAAAGGATTATCGTTGAGGGGAAACCTTGTTTGTGCCTATTCGCTGCAAGAGATATCATTCCTGGAGAGGAACTCGCATATGACTATGGAGGAAGTCACTGGCCTTGGAGAAAGGTTTGGCAAAATTTGACAACTTTTATAATTTGTACAGTAGAGGAAATGTATAAAGTATATAAATAAACAACTAGAACAATGCTATATATTTTTATTATTCCAAATTTTTCCAACTATGTTTGAAACCGAAGAAATTCGCTGTTTTAACCATTGTAGTGGTGTCATTGCATCACCTGTCAACAATGCCATACATATAATTGTATGGCATACAATTTATATATAATTATTTATAATATATATATATATATATATATATATATATAATTATTATTATTATTATTATTATTATTATTTTTTGATAAAAATTTATGTAAGGGAATAAAAGCCTTTAAAATTGCTTAAAATACATATATAATAGCAATGAAGCAATAATAATTTTGGTTCAAATCAAGTATCAAAGCATTGTTTTATGGTTTTCAAGTTTGAAATATGGTTTTATTGTAAGTTATTAAACAAAAATGTAAAAATATGTAATGTAATATTTAAAAAATACTGACTAAACAACAATTAATTCAAATGTTCACTTGATCATTAACATTTGGCCATTTCTGTACAACAGAATTGCTACGGCTACTGTCACTACCTGAACAAGAATATGTGGCCATCAAAACATGCAAACGTCAATGAACAGAATATTTAATAAGATAATATATTGTCCTGTGTTAGTGAAGGTTTAATTTAATTTATCTTTTATTTAATGGAATAGCAGACTTCACAATTCACAATAGCACTTTGCTAAAGTAAGAGTTTAAAATGGTTTAAATGCATAGTGCAGCCGTAGGAAGCGGTTTAATGCGTTTCATGGATTCTCATCCATAGAATGCACCACTTTGGGTATTTTGCCAGTTAATCAACAGTTAAAAAAGTAATCATACAATTTTTTAAATCGAGTACTCCTTAATGTAATCATGGAATCATGACACCCCTTATGTAAGCCATTCAAACCCTTTGATACACACACTTCACAGGTTTGGCATGGTGGGGACCTTGTCTAATAAGTAAAAACTTGTAACTATTTTTTTTATAACTTTATTACAGCCTCCATGCAAGGATGATGACAACATGACAGCCATAGAGAACTGCTCTGAGGATTCTGTAACTACTGCAGGCACTTCACGATTCACAGCTGAGGTATGTGTATTTATTATCTGTCTGTGCCTCTTTATCTGTCTGTGCCTCTTTATCTGTCTGTCTCTGTCTGTGCCTCTTTATCTGTCTGTCTCTGTCTGTGCCTCTATATCTGTCTGTGCCTCTTTATCTGTCTGTGCCTCTTTATCTGTCTGTCTCTGTCTGTGCCTCTTTATCTGTCTGTCTCTGTCTGTGCCTCTCTTTCTGTCTGTCTCTGTCTGTGCCTCTTTATCTGTCTGTCTCTGTCTGTGCCTCTTTATCTGTCTGTCTCTGTCTGTGCCTCTTTATCTGTCTGTGCCTCTTTATCTGTCTGTGCCTCTTTATCTGTCTGTGCCTCTCTTTCTGTCTGTCTCTGTCTGTGCCTCTTTATCTGTCTGTGCCTCTTTATCTGTCTGTCTCTGTCTGTGCCTCTTTATCTGTCTGTGCCTCTTTATCTGTCTGTGCCTCTTTATCTGTCTGTCTCTGTCTGTGCCTCTTTATCTGTCTGTGCCTCTTTATCTGTCTGTCTCTGTCTGTGCCTCTTTATCTGTCTGTGCCTCTTTATCTGTCTGTCTCTGTCTGTGCCTCTTTATCTGCCTGTCTCTGTCTGTGCCTCTTTATCTGTCTGTGCCTCTTTATCTATCTATTAATTTATTATATTTGATTTTGACATGGGAAAGTCTTACACACTGTTTCCAGTGTAATGTGCATAGTGGGGACCTGTAGTTTTAGGAAAGCCTTTCAAACCCTTTGATACACACACTTCACAGGTTTGGCATGGTGGGGACCTTGTCTAATAAGTAAAAACTGGTAACTATTTTTTATAACTTTATTACAGCCTCCATGCAAGGATGACGACAACATGACAGCCATAGAGAACTGCTCTGAGGATTCTGTAACTACTGCAGGCACTTCACGATTCACAGCTGAGGTATGCGTATTTATTATCTGTCTGTGCCTCTGTCTGTGCCTCTTTATCTGTCTGTGCCTCTTTATCTGTCTCTGCCTCTTTATCTGTCTGTCTCTGTCTGTGCCTCTTTATCTGTCTGTCTCTGTCTGTGCCTCTTTATCTGTCTGTCTCTGTCTGTGCCTCTTTATCTGTCTCTGCCTCTTTATCTGTCTGTCTCTGTCTGTGCCTCTTTATCTGTCTGTCTCTGTCTGTGCCTCTTTATCTGTCTGTGCCTCTTTATCTGTCTGTCTCTGTCTGTGCCTCTTTATCTGTCTGTGCCTCTTTATCTATCTATTAATTTATTATATTTGATTTTGACATGGGAAAGTCTTACACACTGTTTCCAGTGTAATGTGCATAGTGGGGACCTGTAGTTTTAGGAAAGCCATTCAAACCCTTTGATACACACACTTCACAGGTTTGGCATGGTGGGGACCTTGTCTAATAAGTAAAAACTGGTAACTATTTTTTATAACTTTATTACAGCCTCCATGCAAGGATGACGACAACATGACAGCCATAGAGAACTGCTCTGAGGATTCTGTAACTACTGCAGGCACTTCACGATTCACAGCTGAGGTATGTGTATTTATTATCTGTCTGTGCCTCTTTATCTGTCTGTGCCTCTTTATCTGTCTGTGCCTCTATCTGTCTGTGCCTCTTTATCTGTCTGTCTCTGTCTGTGCCTCTTTATCTGTCTGTGCCTCTTTATCTGTCTGTGCCTCTTTATCTGTCTGTCTGTGTCTGTGCCTCTTTATCTGTCTGTGCCTCTTTATCTGTCTGTGCCTCTTTATCTGTCTCTGCCTCTTTATCTGTCTGTGCCTCTTTATCTGTCTGTCTGTGTCTGTGCCTCTTTATCTGTCTGTGCCTCTTTATCTGTCTCTGCCTCTTTATCTGTCTGTGCCTCTTTATCTGTCTGTCTGTGTCTGTGTCTCTTTATCTGTCTGTGCCTCTTTATCTGTCTGTGCCTCTTTATCTGTCTGTGCCTCTTTATCTGTCTGTCTGTGTCTGTGCCTCTTTATCTGTCTCTGCCTCTTTATCTGTCTCTGCCTCTTTATCTGTCTGTGTCTCTTTACCTGTCTGTGTCTCTTTACCTGTCTGTGCCTCTTTATCTGTCTGTGCCTCTTTATCTGTCTCTGCCTCTTTATCTGTCTGTGCCTCTTTATCTGTCTGTGCCTCTTTATCTGTCTGTGCCTCTTTATCTGTCTATGCCTCTTTATCTGTCTGTGCCTCTTTATCTGTCTGTGCCTCTTTATCTGTCTCTGCCTCTTTATCTGTCTGTGTCTCTTTACCTGTCTGTGCCTCTTTATCTGTCTGTCTGTGCCTCTTTATCTGTCTGTCTGTGCCTCTTTATCTGTCTGTCTCTGTCTGTGCCTCTATCTGTCTGTGCCTCTTTATCTGTCTATTAATTTATTATATTTGATTTTGACATGGGAAAGTCTTACACACTGTTTCCAGTGTAATGTGCATAGTGGGGACCTGTAGTTTTAGGAAACCCATTCAAACCCTTTGATACACACACTTCACAGGTTTGGCATGGTGGGGACCTTGTCTAATAAGTAAAAACTTGTAACTATTTTTTTATAACTTTATTACAGCCTCCATGCAAGGATGACGACAACATGACAGCCATAGAGAACTGCTCTGAGGATTCTGTAACTACTGCAGGCACTTCACGATTCACAGCTGAGGTATGTGTATTTATTATCTGTCTGTGCCTCTTTATCTGTCTGTGCCTCTTTACCTGTCTGTCTCTGTCTGTGCCTCTTTATCTGTCTGTGCCTCTTTATCTGTCTCTGCCTCTTTATCTGTCTGTCTCTGTCTGTGCCTCTTTATCTGTCTGTGCCTCTTTATCTGTCTCTGCCTCTTTATCTGTCTCTGCCTCTTTATCTGTCTCTGCCTCTTTATCTGTCTCTGCCTCTTTATCTGTCTGTCTCTGTCTCTGCCTCTTTATCTGTCTGTCTGTGTCTCTTTATCTGTCTGTGCCTCTTTATCTGTCTGTGCCTCTTTATCTGTCTGTCTGTGCTTCTTTATCTGTCTGTCTCTGTCTGTGCCTCTTTATCTGTCTGTGCCTCTTTATCTGTCTGTGCCTCTTTATCTGTCTGTGCCTCTTTATCTGTCTCTGCCTCTTTATCTGTCTCTGCCTCTTTATCTGTCTGTCTGTGTCTGTGTCTCTTTACCTGTCTGTGCCTCTTTATCTGTCTGTGCCTCTTTATCTGTCTGTGCCTCTTTATCTGTCTGTGCCTCTTTATCTGTCTCTGCCTCTTTATCTGTCTGTGCCTCTTTATCTGTCTGTCTCTGTCTGTGTCTCTTTACCTGTCTGTGCCTCTTTATCTGTCTGTCTGTGCCTCTTTATCTGTCTGTCTGTGCCTCTTTATCTGTCTGTCTCTGTCTTTGCCTCTATCTGTCTGTGCCTCTTTATCTGTCTATTAATTTATTATATTTGATTTTGACATGGGAAAGTCTTACACACTGTTTCCAGTGTAATGTGCATAGTGGGGACCTGTAGTTTTAGGAAACCCATTCAAACCCTTTGATACACACACTTCACAGGTTTGGCATGGTGGGGACCTTGTCTAATAAGTAAAAACTTGTAACTATTTTTTTATAACTTTATTACAGCCTCCATGCAAGGATGACGACAACATGACAGCCATAGAGAACTGCTCTGAGGATTCTGTAACTACTGCAGGCACTTCACGATTCACAGCTGAGGTATGTGTATTTATTATCTGTCTGTGCCTCTTTATCTGTCTGTGCCTCTTTATCTGTCTGTGCCTCTTTATCTGTCTGTGCCTCTTTATCTGTCTGTCTCTGTCTGTGCCTCTTTATCTGTCTGTGCCTCTTTATCTGTCTGTCTCTGTCTGTGCCTCTTTATCTGTCTCTGCCTCTTTATCTGTCTCTGCCTCTTTATCTGTCTGTGCCTCTTTATCTGTCTGTGCCTCTTTATCTGTCTTTCTCTGTCTGTGCCTCTTTATCTGTCTGTGCCTCTTTATCTGTCTTTCTCTGTCTGTGCCTCTTTATCTGTGTGTGCCTCTTTATCTGTCTGTCTCTGTCTGTGCCTCTTTATCTGTCTGTCTCTGTCTGTGCCTCTTTATCTGTCTGTCTCTGTCTGTGCCTCTTTATCTGTCTGTCTGTGTCTGTGCCTCTTTATCTGTCTGTGCCTCTTTATCTGTCTGTGCCTCTTTATCTGTCTGTCTCTGTCTGTGCCTCTTTATCTGTCTCTGCCTCTTTATCTGTCTCTGCCTCTTTATCTGTCTCTGCCTCTTTATCTGTCTGTGCCTCTTTATCTGTCTGTGCCTCTTTATCTGTCTGTGCCTCTTTATCTGTCTGTCTCTGTCTGTGCCTCTTTATCTGTCTGTGCCTCTTTATCTGTCTGTGCCTCTTTATCTGTCTGTCTCTGTCTGTGCCTCTTTATCTGTCTGTGCCTCTTTATCTGTCTGTCTCTGTCTGTGCCTCTTTATCTGTCTGTGCCTCTTTATCTGTCTGTGCCTCTGTCTGTGCCTCTTTATCTGTCTGTTCCTCTTTATCTGTCTGTGCCTCTGTCTGTGCCTCTTGATCTGTCTATGCCTCTTTATCTGTCTGTGCCTCTTTATCTGTCTGTCTCTGTCTGTGCCTCTTTATCTGTCTGTCTCTGTCTGTGCCTCTTTGTCTGTCTCTGTCTGTGCCTCTTTGTCTGTCTTTGTCTGTGCCTCTTTATCTGTCTGTGCCTCTTTATCTGTCTGTCTCTGTCTGTGCCTCTTTATCTGTCTGTGCCTCTTTATCTGTCTGTCTCTGTCTGTGCCTCTTTATCTGTCTGTGCCTCTTTATCTGTCTGTCTCTGTCTGTGCCTCTTTATCTGTCTGTCTCTGTCTGTGCCTCTTTATCTGTCTGTCTCTGTCTGTGCCTCTTTATCTGTCTGTCTCTGTCTCTGCCTCTTTATCTGTCTATTCATTTATTATATTTGATTTTGACATGGGAAAGTCTTACACACTGTTTCCAGTGTAATGTGCATAGTGGGGACCTGTAGTTTTAGGAAAGCCATTCAAACCCTTTGATACACACACTTCACAGGTTTGGCATGGTGGGGACCTTGTCTAATAAGTAAAAACTGGTAACTATTTTTTATAACTTTATTACAGCCTCCATGCAAGGATGACGACAACATGACAGCCATAGAGAACTGCTCTGAGGATTCTGTAACTACTGCAGGCACTTCACGATTCACAGCTGAGGTATGTGTATTTATTATCTGTCTGTGCCTCTTTATCTGTCTGTGCCTCTTTATCTGTCTGTGCCTCTTTATCTGTCTGTGCCTCTTTATCTGTCTGTGCCTCTTTACCTGTCTGTGCCTCTTTACCTGTCTGTGCCTCTTTATCTGTCTGTGCCTCTTTATCTGTCTGTGCCTCTTTATCTGTCTGTGCCTCTTTACCTGTCTGTGCCTCTTTATCTGTCTGTGCCTCTTTATCTGTCTGTGCCTCTTTATCTGTCTGTGCCTCTATCTGTCTGTGCCTCTTTATCTGTCTGTGCCTCTTTATCTGTCTGTCTCTGTCTGTGCCTCTTTATCTGTCTGTCTCTGTCTGTGCCTCTTTATCTGTCTGTGCCTCTTTATCTGTCTGTGCCTCTTTATCTGTCTGTGCCTCTTTATCTGTCTGTCTCTGTCTGTGCCTCTTTATCTGTCTGTCTCTGTCTGTGCCTCTTTATCTGTCTGTGCCTCTTTATCTGTCTGTGCCTCTTTATCTGTCTGTCTCTGTCTGTGCCTCTTTATCTGTCTGTCTCTGTCTGTGCCTCTTTACCTGTCTGTGCCTCTTTATCTGTCTGTGCCTCTTTATCTGTCTCTGCCTCTTTATCTGTCTGTCTCTGTCTCTGCCTCTTTATCTGTCTGTCTCTGTCTGTGCCTCTTTATCTGTCTGTGCCTCTTTATCTGTCTGTCTGTGCCTCTTTATCTGTCTGTCTCTGTCTGTGCCTCTTTATCTGTCTGTCTCTGTGCCTCTTTATCTGTCTATTAATTTATTATATTTGATTTTGACATGGGAAAGTCTTACACACTGTTTCCAGTGTAATGTGCATAGTGGGGACCTGTAGTTTTAGGAAAGCCATTCAAACCCTTTGATACACACACTTCACAGGTTTGGCATGGTGGGGACCTTGTCTAATAAGTAAAAACTGGTAACTATTTTTTATAACTTTATTACAGCCTCCATGCAAGGATGACGACAACATGACAGCCATAGAGAACTGCTCTGAGGATTCTGTAACTACTGCAGGCACTTCACGATTCACAGCTGAGGTATGTGTATTTATTATCTGTCTGTGCCTCTTTATCTGTCTGTGCCTCTTTACCTGTCTGTCTCTGTCTGTGCCTCTTTATCTGTCTCTGCCTCTTTATCTGTCTGTCTCTGTCTCTGCCTCTTTATCTGTCTGTCTCTGTCTGTGCCTCTTTATCTGTCTGTGCCTCTTTATCTGTCTGTCTGTGCCTCTTTATCTGTCTGTCTCTGTCTGTGCCTCTTTATCTGTCTGTCTCTGTGCCTCTTTATCTGTCTATTAATTTATTATATTTGATTTTGACATGGGAAAGTCTTACACACTGTTTCCAGTGTAATGTGCATAGTGGGGACCTGTAGTTTTAGGAAAGCCATTCAAACCCTTTGATACACACACTTCACAGGTTTGGCATGGTGGGGACCTTGTCTAATAAGTAAAAACTGGTAACTATTTTTTATAACTTTATTACAGCCTCCATGCAAGGATGACGACAACATGACAGCCATAGAGAACTGCTCTGAGGATTATGTAACTACTGCAGGCACTTCACGATTCACAGCTGAGGTATGTGTATTTATTATCTGTCTGTGCCTCTTTATCTGTCTGTGCCTCTTTATCTGTCTGTGCCTCTATCTGTCTGTGCCTCTTTATCTGTCTGTCTCTGTCTGTGCCTCTTTATCTGTCTGTGCTTCTTTATCTGTCTGTCTCTGTCTGTGCCTCTTTATCTGTCTGTGCCTCTTTATCTGTCTGTCTCTGTCTGTGCCTCTTTATCTGTCTGTCTCTGTCTGTGCCTCTTTATCTGTCTGTCTCTGTCTGTGCCTCTTTATCTGTCTGTCTCTGTCTGTGCCTCTTTATCTGTCTGTCTCTGTCTGTGCCTCTTTATCTGTCTGTCTCTGTCTGTGCCTCTTTATCTGCCTGTCTCTGTCTGTGCCTCTTTACCTGTCTGTGCCTCTTTATCTGTCTGTGCCTCTTTATCTGTCTGTGCCTCTTTATCTGTCTGTCTCTGTCTGTGCCTCTTTATCTGTCTGTCTCTGTCTGTGCCTCTTTATCTGTCTATTAATTTATTATATTTGATTTTGACATGGGAAAGTCTTACACACTGTTTCCAGTGTAATGTGCATAGTGGGGACCTGTAGTTTTAGGAAAGCCTTTCAAACCCTTTGATACACACACTTCACAGGTTTGACATGGTGGGGACCTTGTCTAATAAGTAAAAACTTGTAACTATTTTTTATAACTTTATTACAGCCTCCATGCAAGGATGACGACAACATGACAGCCATAGAGAACTGCTCTGAGGATTCTGTAACTACTGCAGGCACTTCACGATTCACAGCTGAGGTATGTGTATTTATTATCTGTCTGTGCCTCTTTATCTGTCTGTGCCTCTTTATCTGTCTGTGCCTCTTTATCTGTCTGTCTCTGTCTGTGCCTCTTTATCTGTCTGTCTCTGTCTGTGCCTCTTTATCTGTCTGTGCCTCTTTATCTGTCTGTGCCTCTTTATCTGCCTGTGCCTCTTTATCTGTCTGTCTCTGTCTGTGCCTCTTTATCTGTCTGTCTCTGTCTGTGCCTCTTTATCTGTCTGTGCCTCTTTATCTGTCTGTCTCTGTCTGTGCCTCTTTATCTGTCTGTGCCTCTTTATCTGTCTGTCTCTGTCTCTGCCTCTTTATCTGTCTGTGCCTCTTTATCTGTCTGTGCCTCTTTATCTGTCTGTCTCTGTCTGTGCCTCTTTATCTGTCTGTGCCTCTTTATCTGTCTGTCTCTGTCTGTGCCTCTTTATCTGTCTGTGCCTCTTTATCTGTCTGTCTCTGTCTCTGCCTCTTTATCTGTCTGTGCCTCTTTATCTGCCTGTCTCTGTCTGTGCCTCTTTATCTGTCTGTCTCTGTCTGTGCCTCTTTATCTGTCTGTGCCTCTTTACCTGTCTGTGCCTCTTTATCTGTTTTTATCTGTCTGTGCCTCTTTATCTGCCTGTCTCTGTCTGTGCCTCTTTATCTGTTTTTATCTGTCTGTGCCTCTTTATCTGCCTGTCTCTGTCTGTGCCTCTTTATCTGTCTGTGCCTCTTTATCTGTTTTTATCTGTCTGTGCCTCTTTATCTGCCTGTCTCTGTCTGTGCCTCTTTATCTGTTTTTATCTGTCTGTGCCTCTTTATCTGCCTGTCTCTGTCTGTGCCTCTTTATCTGTCTGTGCCTCTTTATCTGTCTGTCTCTGTCTGTGCCTCTTTATCTGTCTGTGCCTCTTTATCTGCCTGTCTCTGTCTGTGCCTCTTTATCTGTCTGTGCCTCTTTATCTGTCTGTGCCTCTTTATCTGTCTGTCTCTGTCTGTGCCTCTTTATCTGTCTGTGCCTCTTTATCTGTCTGTCTCTGTCTGTGCCTCTTTATCTGTCTGTGCCTCTTTATCTGTCTGTCTCTGTCTGTGCCTCTTTATCTGTCTGTGCCTCTTTATCTGTCTGTGCCTCTTTATCTGTCTGTCTCTGTCTGTGCCTCTTTATCTGTCTGTGCCTCTTTATCTGTCTGTGCCTCTTTATCTGTCTGTCTCTGTGCCTCTTTATCTGTCTGTGCCTCTTTATCTGTCTGTGCCTCTTTATCTGTCTGTCTCTGTCTGTGCCTCTTTATCTGTTTTTATCTGTCTGTGCCTCTTTATCTGCCTGTCTCTGTCTGTGCCTCTTTATCTGTCTGTGCCTCTTTATCTGTCTGTGCCTCTTTATCTGTCTGTCTCTGTCTGTGCCTCTTTATCTGTCTGTGCCTCTTTATCTGTCTGTGCCTCTTTATCTGTCTGTGCCTCTTTATCTGTTTTTATCTGTCTGTGCCTCTCTATCTGTTTGCCTCTGTCTGTGCCTCTTTATCTGTCTGTGCCTCTCTATCTGTTTGCCTCTGTCTGTGCCTCTTTATCTGTCTGTGCCTCTCTATCTGTTTGCCTCTGTCTGTGCCTCTTTATCTGTCTGTGCCTCTCTATCTGTTTGCCTCTGTCTGTGCCTCAGTGTCTCTGTCTGACAGAGATTTTCTTTCTTCCACTTTTTTTTCATATATTTTTTTTTTGTCCTTTACAGCCCTTGGTTGATTACTCAGACAGTGACGATGGCGCTGTGTGTTCTAAAAATATGACATCTTATAAAAAGGTATTTTTATTTTATTTTATTTTATTTACTTCCATTTGTTTTTACCTTCCTCATACCAAAATTGTATTATTTTTAGCTGAATAATGTGAAGTACATTTAAAAGGACAAATAAAAATTGAAAGAGGACCGATTTGTGTACCATTGTGAATTATTCAACAATTTCGTACATATGCGGTTTATTTTGATTGGTCTTAATTAAAATTAATCTAGTGACATGGGAATTCTCCAGTCGTTTATTGTGCATAAAATACAACACAGCTAAAAATCCAATTAATAAATAACTGTATAATTCTGATGTACATCACAGTAGAAGAGAAAATATTTGTCTACAATTGTCTAATACAATTTCATTGCAATATTAAGTTATAGTCAGAGGTGTATCATTTCTAATTTCACTAGAATAGTCTTAAGGTGCTTGGTAACTATATTGTTTGTTTTTAATATTGTTTGGTAATGGTTCATGACCTGTTTTGTTAAAGGGATAGTTCACCCAAAAAAATTAATTGTAATTAATTGCTCACCCTCATGTCGTTTCACACCCATAAGACATTCTTGGCCACAAGATATTTTTGGTGATATCCAAGTGCTTTCTTTCTCTCCATCTGGAGTTAGAATGGCAGGCAAAAGTTCAGATTTTTATCAACTTTATTTCAATCGTTTTCTGTAGATGAATAAGGGTCTTATGGGTTTGGAACAACATGAGGATGAGTAATGTTAATGATAGTTCCCCCAAAAATGAAAATTCTATCCCTTTAAATTGATAGACATGGATAGAGCGTTTAACAAATGTTGACTTAAAAGATAGAGATTTTACACATTCATTTTAAAGTGTAAAAAAGGCAACAGTTATTTTTCATTATAAAATATACTTTTTTTTAGATAATTTAAAACTTGTCATTGTGATGTTTTTGTTTTTGTTTTTAGAGATCCGTGATTCGTGATGATTCGGATGATCTCTTTGAAAATTCCAGTGTAAACAGTGATGATGACCATACAGACATTCAAAATGACATCAGAAGGAATCGTGCACCATTTGCAAGTAGTGAACAACATTCCGCTTTCACCACAACATCCAAAAGAGCAAAAAACACCAGAGTAAGTGTTAATTACTTTAATAGCTTGAATAGAATAGAATAGAATAGAATAGAACAGAATAGAATAGAGAATATGCCTATGATAGAGGATAAAATTAACTGAATGGTCATTGTCTTTCAAGGCTAGAGGAAAGATTGCTGAGTACTCAGATGGATCAAGTGAAGATGAGTTATCTGTCAGTGAGGAAGAGTACATTCCTGACACATCAGAGAGTTACACATCAGATAGTAGCATGAGCTTTACTGCTTCACCAAAAGGTAAAGAAGAAAAGTTACAGATTTTGCCAGTCCGGAGCAGTTCAGCTGTGAACAGAATCAAAAAGTGCAGTGCTCAAAGCAGCGGTGACTTAGGGAGCTCCCAGAACCACGACACAGCCAAAGTTCCTGGCACATCTTCCATTCTTGACGGTGCAACATCAGTAGTTATCCCAGCTATCATTAAACAGAGAGGTGGATTGAGAATGTACGGCAAAAAACAGCAGTGCTTTTTTTGTGACTGTGCTTTTACAAAAATTTCTAGACATCTGGAACGAAAGCATAGAAATGAGGTAGAGGTAGCGAAAGCATTAAGTCATCCGAAGGGATCAAAAGAAAGGAGGATGCAACTGGAATATCTACGTAACAAAGGGAACTTTGCTTACAACAGTACTGTTATTAATACAGGTGCAGGACTGATGATTCCGCGGAAACTGCCCAAAAAGAACCTGGATGGGGAAAGTTTTTTGCACTGCATTTACTGCAAAGGACTCTTCCTCAAAAAGACTCTGTGGCGACATGTCAAGGTTTGCAAATTCAAGCCTGGTGATGAGAAGCCGAAACCTGGAAAAACCCGTGTCCAGGTTCTTTGTGGCTTTGCACAACCTCCCCCACCAGGAGTAACTCATGGTGTTTGGAAGCTGTTAAATTCCATGAACCAGGACCAAGTGGCACTTGAAACTAGAAATGACTGGTGTATTTTAGAGTTAGGAAAGCATCTTTACAACAAGCATGGCTCAAGATTGAAGATGCATGAACACATCCGCCAAAAGATGAGGGAGCTGGGAAGACTCTTAATATGTGCAAGAGAGGTATCCCCACTTAGATCTATTAAAGAGCTCGTTAATCCTCAAAACTTTATGCATACCATCAATGCAGTTAAAAGGGCCGGTGGCTACAATGAAGAGACCCATGTATTTGAAAAAGCAAGTGTGGCTGTAAAACTTGGACAGAGTCTGAACAAAATTGCTATGCTCATTGAGAGCTACTCTACTATTAGTGGAGATGAAGAGACAGGAAAAATGGCGAACAGCTTTCAACAGCTTTATCATTCCAGATGGCCTGAATACATTTCTACAACAGCACGGCGAACACTGGAGGAAGCAAAGTGGAATTCTCCACAATTACTTCCATTCACCGAAGATGTTAAGCTCCTTCATGTGTATCTTGATGAGCAAGAGAAGACCCATCGCAAACTCTTGTTAACACAGCCATCATCTCAGCACTGGGGAAAACTGGCCAAGATCACGTTAACTCAAGTGATGCTTTTCAATCGTAGACGAGAGGGGGAAGTGTCACAAATGCCTCTGTCTGCATACACCTCCAGCAAGCAATCGCAAGCTCATCCAGATATTAGCATGGCCCTCACAGATTTAGAAAATAAACTTTGTCAGTACTTCAAGCGTGTAGAAATCAGAGGCAAAAGAGGCAGAAAGGTTCCCGTGCTTCTCACACCTTCCATGCAAGAATCAATAAGCCTGCTTATTGAAAATCGGAGTAGGTGTGGAATACCAAATGAAAATCCTTTCCTCTTTGCTCGTCCATCTGCAATGACATTTTTCAGAGGCTCTGATTGCATTCGAGAATTTGCTGTTGCATGCAGCGCAAAAAATCCTCAGAGTCTTACTTCAACAAAGTTGAGGAAGCAGATCGGGACACTTTCTGAAGTTCTTAATCTTAGCAACACCGAACTAGATCAGTTGGCAGACTTTCTAGGCCATGACATTAGAGTTCATCGCCAATTTTACAGGTTACCCGAAGGCACCCTCCAACTGGCTAAAATTAGTAAAATTTTTCTGGCCCTCGAAAAAGGACGCTTGACAGACTTTAAAGGGTTAAATCTCAATGAAATCAACATTGATCCAGAAGGTACTATACCATACACTATACACAACGTGAGTTCAGATTTTGGGAATGCTTTGAATAACATTACCTTGTGTTTTAAAATGACATTTCTGTATTTTCTACCTTTAGAGAAAGTTACAGTGGACAGTGATTTGGAGGAGTCCACTTCTAGTCCGAAAGGTAATGATTACATGTTGTCAGTTTGTTCCATTTATGTTTGCCTAATTAATGGGACTTCGGATTAGCCTGACTCCGCCCGAATATCCAGAAGTTAAAGCCGGAGCAAGAACAATATTTGCTGAGGTTTGTTGGTGGTTATGATGTTGATTCTCCAGCTCGCTCCGTTATTGGTGAAGGAGTTGCTGAAGCCCTATTCAGACGGTAATTGTTTCTCGCAGGGTCGGAAAGTATTGTCATTATTTACAGGGGCTAGCCAGTGATTTTATTGGCATCCGTCTCCCACCACCCACGTAAAAATCCCAGGCCGAATGACTTATATACTATATATATACTTAATACTTTTGACAAAAACCAAGGTTGTGTGGTAATGCTGTCTGAATCTTCAAAATTCACTGTTTATAATCCTCTTTGACCACCGTACAGTTGCGCTTTGCTGTCATTTGGATGCATTTCTAGACTGGTATTTCTTTAAATGCAGGCAAATATATATATATATGTATATATGTATATTAGGGCTGTCCCCGACTAAGGATTTACACATTCGAATCAGAATTTTTGAATCTCTCTATGGTCGACCGATAGTCGAATCATCTATGTGTGTGTAAACCATAGACTGGAGAAAAAACAATAAACTGTATAAACGGGTTGGGAAAGGCAGGACACTAGTCAGCAGGAGGCTAAGACTATTTTTATTGTACTTTACACACGGCACACAGCCACCACTTTTAATAAAGTGATCAAAACTAGGCTATACTATTCGTAAATGAACCGTTCTCTCATAACATTTAAAAGCCGCGATCGAAACACAGAACATCACACAAATATATAAAAGAACATTTTGATAAATAAACCTAAAAAAATACCTGCCTAGAGAGGAAAAGAACACTTTGAGTGCGTTTATATGCACGTTCTCAAGCCGATTGTGCCTGAAGGGGGTCGCACACCGGACTGAAGCTCAGCGCCGTGTCTCAGGTAACGTTATCTCACTTCAGGCAGACGAGAACATTATATACGCGCCGTGCGCGAGCTCAATTTTCAATCGACTTCTGACAGAAGAGCTGCACGATGAGTGTATCTCGTAGCACAGGGTGAAATCAGTATGTTCATTCACGATTTGAGGGAAATATACATTTAATCGCCGCGGACAGGAGTCGAATGCCGCCGTCGGTGTATATGTGTTCGAATTTTAAAGGCGCGACACATCTTTATAACACTAATATTGAGCACCCCCATATTGCCAAAATGGTATGATCCTCGTTTCATAATACCCGCAAAGATTCGACCATGAGATCAGTGGTCGAATCCGGTCCTGCATATCGATGCATTGAATCCTCGACTATTAGGGGTCACCCCTTATATATATATATATATATATATATATATATATATATATATATATATATATATATATATATATATAATATACCGCATTCCAAATTATTATGCAAATTGGATCCAAGTGTCATAAACGTTAAAAAAAAAAAATTCACACTACATTATCCCATACATTTTATTTGTGGTGGTTCAATTCATTGAATAAACATGAGCACTCCACATTTCAAAATCAAATATCGATATTGGAATTATATCTTGGACTGAAATTAAGAAATGTATTGTGATGTAAAATTTGGCCATATTGCCCTGCCCTGACTGCACCTCAGGAACTTTGTGTTCTTGAGATGACTGTAGAGACTTCTCAGTACTCAAGGCTGGCTTAATTTTTACTTTCAGAGTGCACCACAGTATCATCACCACAGCACACTGTTTGTGAGAACACACTTCCAGCAGATCCAGTCTCCAAAAAAAAGAAAGGTATGATCAGTTTACTTACACCTTATTGCCGATTGTCCTGAAAAAAAGTCCTTTTGCATTAGGATTTACAACATGTTTTTGAAGCATTTTAGTGTTCTAAATATGGGTGAGCTAATTAAAGGGATAGGTGCTGTTGATTTACTCTCCCTCAGTGCTTATGTATCCACTGGGAGCGCAGCCTTAGCTCTGCTAGTGCTTCCCACATTTTCTGCTGGCTCTGATGTGTGTGTAGTGATTAAGCAAGAGATACACTTTGTTTTGGGTAGGCTGTATTTAAAGGGTTAGTTCACCCAAAAATGAAATTGATGTCATTAATGACCCACCCTAATGTTGTTCCACACCCGTAAGACCTCCGTTCATCTTCACACACAGTTTAAGATATTTTATATTTTGTCCGAGAGCGTATGCAAGTGTATGCACACTATACTGTCCATGTCCAGAAAGGGAATAAAAACATCATCACAGTAGTCCATATGAGACATCAGTGGGTTAATTAGAGTCTCTTGAAGCATCCAAAATACATTTGGGTCCAAAAATAACAAAAACTATGACTTTATTCAGCATTGCCTTCTCTTCTGGGTTTGTTTTCAATCCTCAAATAAAGATTCAAACGGTTATGAATCAGTGAATCAATCAATGTCATGTGATTTCAGCAGTTTGGATCACGTGTCAAACTGCCAAACAGGAACACGGACGGAACCCGGAAGAGAAGGCAATGCTGAATAAAGTCGTAGTTTTTGTTATTTTTGGACCCAAATGCATTTTGGATGCTTCAAGAGGTTCTAATTAACCCACTGATGTCTCATATGGACTACTGTGAGGATGTTTTTATTCCCTTTCTTGACATGGACCTGTAGTGTGCATACACTTGCATACGCTCTGACTAAATATAAAATATCTTAAACTGTGTGAAGATGAACGGAGGTCTTACGGGTGTGGAACGACATTAGGGGGAGGAGTTAATGACAGACATTTCATTTTTGGCTGAACTAACCCTTTAACATGCAAGTGCTTCTCATGAGTAAAATGCTAATGTGTTCCCCCACAGGTTACGTTAAGAAGACGGCCTGGAACAAACATGAGATACAGGCTGTGGAGAAGCATATGATGAGGTTTATTAACAACCGCAAAATTCCAGGAAAGGCGGACTGCATGAGGTGTAAAGAGGCGGAACTTGCACTTAAAAATAGAGAGTGGTCCACACTTAAATTTTACATCAAAAATCGAATCTCCGCTCTAAACAGAAAAGATCTGACACATTAATTGGCACACTGGCAGAATTAATTGTTCATTGGTAGAAACAAGCTTTTATAGTTTTAAAACAAGCTTCATAGTCACATGGTTATAACTAAATAGACCATCAGTTCCATATTATTGTATAATCCTTTCCTTATCTGCTTCAAATGTTTGTTTTTTTGGTTTGTTTGTTTTATAAACGCAGGCATGGTAGACTTAAATGCCAAAGTTATTGTACTTGTTTTCAAAAACTTGAGAATGCAGTGTTGGTAATGAAGAGTTTTATTAATGAATTAATTTTTTTAACTCGACTAGTGTTTACTGTAAACATCTCCATGAAAGTTTTATGCTAATGTTTGTTGACGACTGAAACTTACGCTAATGTTTCTGTACTTGACTGTTTAATAGTTTTAAAACAAACTTCCATAGTCACATGGTTATAACTTAATAGACCATCAGTTCCATATTGTATAATCCTTGTCTGCTTAATGTTTTTTTTCTTCTTCTATAAACACAGGCATGGTAGACTTTAATGCTAAAGTTACTTGAGAATATAGTGTTGGTCATGAAGGGTTTTATTAATTCATAAAATTTTTTTAACTCATATAGTGTTTACTGTAAACATCTTCATGAAAGTTTTAAGCTAATGTTTCTTCACTTGGCTATGGTGACATACTGATGTTATGAGTTTTGAAAATGTCATATACTGTATTACACTTTTTTTGTACTCAACCTTTAAAAGTACTAACAATGTTGTTTCTACATGTAAAACAAACATCTACAAAATCAATTAAAGCATGGAGCAAATTGGAGCTCCTGTTCTGTCTAAAGTACTGCAGATTCTCTTTTGTGTGTGAGTTCGGTCCCCGTGGTGACCAAAGACAGGTGTTTGGTGTGTGGGTTCGGTCCCCACACTGACTAAAGACTGGTGTTTGGTGTGTGGGTTCGGTCCCCACACTGACTAAAGACTGGTGTTTGGTGTGTGAGTTCAGTCCCCACAGTGACTAAAGACTGGCGTTTGGTGTGTGAGTTCGGTCCCCACAGTGACTAAAGACTGGTGTTTGGTGTGTGAGTTCGGTCCCCACAGTGACTAAAGACTGGTGTTTGGTGTGTGAGTTCGGTCCCCACAGTGACTAAAGACTGGTGTTTGGTGTGTGAGTTCGGTCCCCACAGTGACTAAAGACTGGTGTTTGGTGTGTGAGTTCGGTCCCCACAGTGACTAAAGACTGGTGTTTGGTGTGTGGGTTCGGTCCCCACAGTGACTAAAGACTGGTGTTTGGTGTGTGGGTTCGGTCCCCACACTGACTAAAGACTGGTGTTTGGTGTGTGAGTTCAGTCCCCACAGTGACTAAAGACTGGCGTTTGGTGTGTGAGTTCGGTCCCCACAGTGACTAAAGACTGGTGTTTGGTGTGTGAGTTCGGTCCCCACAGTGACTAAAGACTGGTGTTTGGTGTGTGAGTTCGGTCCCCACAGTGACTAAAGACTGGTGTTTGGTGTGTGAGTTCGGTCCCCACAGTGACTAAAGACTGGTGTTTGGTGTGTGAGTTCGGTCCCCACAGTGACTAAAGACTGGTGTTTGGTGTGTGAGTTCGGTCCCCACAGTGACTAAAGACTGGTGTTTGGTGTGTGAGTTCGGTCCCCACAGTGACTAAAGACTGGTGTTTGGTGTGTGGGTTCGGTCCCCACAGTGACTAAAGACTGGTGTTTGGTGTGTGGGTTCGGTCCCCACACTGACTAAAGACTGGTGTTTGGTGTGTGAGTTCAGTCCCCACAGTGACTAAAGACTGGCGTTTGGTGTGTGAGTTCGGTCCCCACAGTGACTAAAGACTGGTGTTTGGTGTGTGAGTTCGGTCCCCACACTGACTAAAGACTGGTGTTTGGTGTGTGGGTTCGGTCCCCACACTGACTAAAGACTGGCGTTTGGTGTGTGAGTTCGGTCCCCACAGTGACCAAAGACTGGTGTTTGGTGTGTGAGTTCAGTCCCCACAGTGACTAAAGACTGGTGTTTGGTGTGTGGGTTCGGTCCCCACACTGACTAAAGACTGGTGTTTGGTGTGTGAGTTCAGTCCCCACAGTGACTAAAGACTGGCGTTTGGTGTGTGAGTTCGGTCCCCACACTGACTAAAGACTGGTGTTTGGTGTGTGAGTTCGGTCCCCACACTGACTAAAGACTGGTGTTTGGTGTGTGGGTTCGGTCCCCACACTGACTAAAGACTGGCGTTTGGTGTGTGGGTTCGGTCCCCACACTGACTAAAGACTGGCGTTTGGTGTGTGGGTTCGGTCCCCACACTGACTAAAGACTGGTGTTTGGTGTGTGGGTTCGGTCCCCACACTGAATAAAGACTGGTGTTTGGTGTGTGGGTTCGGTCCCCACAGTGACTAAAGACTGGCGTTTGGTGTGTGAGTTCGGTCCCCACAGTGACTAAAGACTGGCGTTTGGTGTGTGAGTTCGGTCCCCACACTGACTAAAGACTGGCGTTTGGTGTGTGGGTTCGGTCCCCGTGGTGACCAAAGACTGGTGTTTGGTGTGTGGGTTCGGTCCCCACACTGACTAAAGACTGGTGTTTGGTGTGTGAGTTCGGTCCCCACAGTGACTAAAGACTGGTGTTTGGTGTGTGAGTTCAGTCCCCACAGTGACTAAAGACTGGTGTTTGGTGTGTGGGTTCGGTCCCCACACTGACTAAAGACTGCTGTTTGGTGTGTGGGTTCGGTCCCCACACTGACTAAAGACTGCTGTTTGGTGTGTGGGTTCGGTCCCCACACTGACTAAAGACTGGCGTTTGGTGTGTGAGTTCGGTCCCCACAGTGACTAAAGACTGGTGTTTGGTGTGTGGGTTCGGTCCCCGTGGTGACCAAAGACTGGTGTTTGGTGTGTGGGTTCGGTCCCCACACTGACTAAAGACTGGTGTTTGGTGTGTGAGTTCGGTCCCCACAGTGACTAAAGACTGGCGTTTGGTGTGTGGGTTCAGTCCCCACACTGAATAAAGACTGGTGTTTGGTGTGTGAGTTTGGTCCCCACACTGACTAAAGACTGGCGTTTGGTGTGTGAGTTCGGTCCCCACAGTGACTAAAGACTGGCGTTTGGTGTGTGAGTTCGGTCCCCACACTGAATAAAGACTGGCGTTTGGTGTGTGAGTTCGGTCCCCACACTGACTAAAGACTGGCGTTTGGTGTGTGAGTTCGGTCCCCACAGTGACTAAAGACTGGTGTTTGGTGTGTGGGTTCGGTCCCCACACTGACTAAAGACTGGTGTTTGGTGTGTGAGTTCGGTCCCCACACTGACTAAAGACTGGCGTTTGGTGTGTGGGTTCGGTCCCCACACTGACTAAAGACTGGCGTTTGGTGTGTGAGTTCGGTCCCCACACTGACTAAAGACTGGCGTTTGGTGTGTGGGTTCGGTCCCCACAGTGACCAAAGACTGGCGTTTGGTGTGTGAGTTCGGTCCCCACAGTGACTAAAGACTGGCGTTTGGTGTGTGAGTTCGGTCCCCACACTGACTAAAGACTGGCGTTTGGTGTGTGGGTTCGGTCCCCACACTGACTAAAGACTGGCGTTTGGTGTGTGAGTTCGGTCCCCACACTGAATAAAGACTGGCGTTTGGTGTGTGAGTTCGGTCCCCACACTGAATAAAGACGGGTACTTGGTGTGTAAGTTCGGTCCCCACAGTGACTAAAGACTGGCGTTTGGTGTGTGAGTTCGGTCCCCACACTGAATAAAGACTGGCGTTTGGTGTGTGAGTTCGGTCCCCACACTGAATAAAGACTGGTGTTTGGTGTGTGAGTTCGGTCCCCACACTGACTAAAGACTGGTGTTTGGTGTGTGAGTTCGGTCCCCACACTGAATAAAGACTGGTGTTTGGTGTGTGGGTTCGGTCCCCACACTGAATAAAGACTGGCGTTTGGTGTGTGAGTTCGGTCCCCACAGTGACTAAAGACTGGCGTTTGGTGTGTGAGTTCGGTCCCCACAGTGACTAAAGACTGGCGTTTGGTGTGTGAGTTCGGTCCCCACACTGAATAAAGACTGGCGTTTGGTGTGTGAGTTCGGTCCCCACAACTGAATAAAGACGGGTACTTGGTGTGTGAGTTCGGTCCCCACAGTGACTAAAGACTGGCGTTTGGTGTGTGAGTTCAGTCCCCACAGTGACTAAAGACTGGCGTTTGGTGTGTGAGTTCGGTCCCCACAGTGACTAAAGACTGGTGTTTGGTGTGTGAGTTCGGTCCCCACAGTGACTAAAGACTGGCGTTTGGTGTGTGAGTTCGGTCCCCACAGTGACTAAAGACTGGCGTTTGGTGTGTGAGTTCGGTCCCCACAGTGACTAAAGACTGGCGTTTGGTGTGTGAGTTCGGTCCCCACAGTGACTAAAGACTGGCGTTTGGTGTGTGGGTTCGGTCCCCACAGTGACTAAAGACTGGTGTTTGGTGTGTGAGTTCGGTCCCCACAGTGACTAAAGACTGGCGTTTGGTGTGTGAGTTCGGTCCCCACAGTGACTAAAGACTGGTGTTTGGTGTGTGAGTTCGGTCCCCACAGTGACTAAAGACTGGCGTTTGGTGTGTGAGTTCGGTCCCCACAGTGACTAAAGACTGGCGTTTGGTGTGTGAGTTCGGTCCCCACAGTGACCAAAGACTGGTGTTTGGTGTGTGAGTTCGGTCCCCACAGTGACTAAAGACTGGCGTTTGGTGTGTGAGTTCGGTCCCCACAGTGACTAAAGACTGGCGTTTGGTGTGTGAGTTCGGTCCCCACACTGACCAAAGACTGGTTGTGTGTTTGCTGGACCCCAGATATACTCAATACCTGAAATGTCCCCACAAGTGACCACTGTGTCAGGTTTATAATTTTTTTTGTGAAATATTTAAAATCTGAAGTGATACTTTTAAACAGGCTTTTTAGTTTTTGTCAACTAATTTTTTTTAGGTCTGTAGGATCATAGGAAAGGGTGGTCCTCACTATGTAGCATTCTGACAGGTGATCCCCACAATGCACAAAAACAAGTATGTGTGTGTGTGTTTGTGGGTGGGTGTGTGTGTTGTGGATGGGGGATGGTGGGTGGGCTTAACTGATAAGGGTTGCCTGCAGCATACTTCAGCAAAACTACTGTGTGTGTGTGCGTGTGTGTGTGTGTTCTTTTTTCTAGCCTGGTGGGGACTTCAACCTGAATGCACACAGACTCATGGGGACACGTGTCACTGATTTCTACAGTGTGTGTGTGTGTGTGTGTAAGCCACTCTTCTGTCTAAAAAGATTACCTCTCAATGCTGTGCTTTGGCCTGCATTAAAGCATAAAACATTTTATTCTGGGTTTGAATAAAAAAAAATAATGTATAAAACCAGTTTATTTGTAGGGCATTGACAATATTGTTTTATATAATTAGTTAAATAATTGTGTTAATACAAATAAATATTAATAAAAAAATATAAATATAAAAAAACACTACTAACAAAAGAAAAAAAACACATTTAATTGTCTTTAAAAAGAAAAGGAAAAAAAAAGTAGTGTGTGTAACTTAAAAAATGAGAAGATTTATGCCTTTTGTTTAAATATAAATATAGAATAACTAAATATAGAATAACCAGAAGGTGGGAGTGTAGCCTTATTTAGTAACCAGGTGGGATATGTCCTAGGGAACACTGTTTTGAAGATAAAACTATATTGTTGATATATTAAAACAGTGTTTTCAGACAGTGAAATAAAAACAATGTTCTCTCACTGTTTAGATTTTGTGTCTGTCATTCCCCCTCCCCCTTCTCTCTCAGGATCACTCTGTGTGTGTGTGTGTGTGTGTGTGTGTGTGTGTGTGTGTGTGTGTGTGTGTGTGTGTGTGTGTGTGTGTGTGTGTGTGTGTGTGTGTGTGTGTGTGTGTGTGTGTGTGTGTGTGTGTGTGTGGAGGGGGTCTCTCTCACTCTGTGTGTGTCGCCTTGTCTCTTGTTTTTTTCATAATTTAACCCTTTTATATCATAATTGCTATCAGCAATATCTATCACTTTATTGTGAAAAATAAGTAAAAAAAAATTTATTATATATATATATATATATAATACTGGTCTTCTGAACTTACAATATTTTGAGCTGCAAAAAATACATTTGCACATAATTGAAAGTGATATCCTAATACTTTTAATTGTTTTCTTTAACATGGGCTTTAAAGAAGGTCATGTGCTGTGTTTGCAAAGATCACGTATGACACCTCTTTAAACTAATTATTTATTGATAGAATTCAAATGGATAAAAAAATTAAATTTCACATGAATTTATAAAAGTGGCTGTTTATAATAAACTTCCTTAAATTATATGCACGCATATTACTCTTCCCTGACACTGATATTAAAATCATTGTTGCGGTCTCTGTGATTTGGCTTAATTTATTTATTTATTTATTTATTTATATTTTTTTAAAAAAATTGAATGCCACACATATTGAAATAAAAACAAGCATGCTTTTTGTAGCATAAGACTGGTGAACAATCACAATTTACGGTAGGTCAAAAACACATAAAGAGAAGTGTAAGGATAATACAACATCAGCATTTGGACAGTATTCTGCACTCATTTTAAAATTGACATTTGACATCATCTGACATAAAATTAAAGAATAAAATGTAATTGATCTCAGAGATGTGACTGTTGTGGTTCCTGGTCATAGCAGCACCAGTTGCTGCAGTTAATGAGGTGAATTCAAATGACTTTGACATAGTCCCTTTATTTATTTTTTCCCATATTAAATGCCTATTGGCCTGCTGTGCACAGTTAAGCTGATGCCACCGGGGTGGCGGTGCCACCGGCTTGGGCCCGTCATCGCTGCTCGCAGCTTTAATTATTATTATTATTATTATTATTTTAACCCGACTATTTGGGCATTTTTGGGGCCCTTCCCATGCTCGAAAACTCTTGAAACTTTGCACACGCATCAGAATGCGCGGCCATCAGGGCCGGGCTAAGGCTGGGACCCGGGCGTGGCAGGGGGGCTCGACAGCGCCCCCTAAAGTGGGGTCTGAAAACGGGATCTATAAATCAAACACACTTGCACGTACATATATGAAACTCGGTACACATATAGAGCTCATCGGGCCGAACAACTTTCGTGCTCTAAGTTATGCGTCAGCCCAACAGGAAGTGAACTATTATGGGTTGTTCGGAAAACGCATGCTCTGGAATTTGCGATACTCCTCCTAGACGATTGACCCGATCAGCACCAAACTCGGTCAGCATGAAGTCAAGACACTGAGGATGCTAAATTGCAAGCAACTTTTTGATATCTCAAACGGTTTGGCCGTGGCGAAGAGACAAATTTATAGCGAGAAAAAGGAAACAGGAAGTGTGTTATAACTTTTGCATACATTAATTCATTTTGATGAAACTTCAGCTGTGTGTTCGTTGTAAGAGGCCGATCACATGGATATGACTTTTGTGAGTCAAAGTTATAGCGCCACCAACTGGCAGCAGGAAGTGTCACTTTTGTCCAAAGTGGGGGGTTAGTTTTATCTGCAGTCACCAAACTCGGTATATATATTGTACTTTTCGAGCCGGACAACTTTCTAATTTACAGTCATTAGCTCTGACCAACAGGAAGTCAGATAATTTGGTTGGAAGATAACACAAAGTGGAAAGCGAGCTCTGAGTTTTTACCTTCTCCTCAAAAGCGATTCATTCAATCTCCTCCAAACTCGGACAACATGAAGTAAATATACAGAAGATGCTAAAATGCGAACGGTTATTGGATATCTCAAACGGTTTTCCCTTAGTAAAAGCCTAAAAAAGACCAAATTGGGACACTAGTAATGGTTCATAAATAAGGCTATACTCCCACCTGCTGGTTATTCTATATATCACACTGTGTTTTTTTCTGTTTTTTTTCTGTTTTTTCAACACTTATGCTCTCCCTTAAATGACCAGTAGAGGGCAATATTGTATAAGTTTTCAAGCAAAAAAACTTGCCTCTGTGTGTGTGTGTGAATGGTTTTCTAGCCTGGTGGGGACTTAAACCTGAATGCACACAGACTCATGGGGACTTCCTAATGGGTACAAAAGCTTAAAAATCATACAGAATGAGTTGTTTTGAAAATGTAAAAATGCAGAAAGTTTTGTGTGATGGGTTGGTTTAGGGGTAGGAGCAGTGTAGGAGGACAGAATATATGGTTTGTACAGCATAAAAACCATTACGTCTATGGTGAGTCCCCAAAAAGATAGTGAACCAGACATGAGTGTGTGTGTGTGTATGTGTGTGTGTGTGGGTGGGTTTGTGTGTGTGTGTGTGTGTCTGTGTTGTGGATGGGGGATGGTGGATTGGCTTAACTGATAAGAGTTGCCTGCAGCATACTTCAGCATTACTACTGTGTGTGTGTGTGTGTGTGTGTGTGTGTGTGTGTGTGTGTGTGTGTGTGTGTGTGTGTGTGTGTGTGTGTGTGTGTGTGTATGTGTGTGTTCTTTTTAGCCTGGTGGGGACTTCAACCTGAATGCACACAGACTCATGGGGACACGTGTCACTGATTTCTACAGTGTGTGTGTGTGTGTGTGTGTGTGTGTGTGAGCCACTCTTCTGTCTAAAAAGATTACCTCTCAATGCTGTGCTTTGGCCTGCATTAAAGGATTAAACATATTATTCTGGGTTTGAATAAAAAAATTAATGTATAAAACCAGTTTATTTGTAGGGCATTGACAATATTGTTTTATATAATTAGTTAAATAATTGTGTTAATACAAATAATTATTAATAAAAATATATAAATATAAAAAAACATTACTAACAAAAGAAAAAACATTTTATTGTCTTTAAAAAAAATAAAATAAAAATAAGTAGTGTGTGTAACTTAAAAAATGAGAAGATTAATGCCTTTTGTTTAAGGACAAAAATGAGAACCAATGATCTACCGGTATATAGAATAACCAGAAGGTGGAAGTGTAGCCTTATTTAGCAACCAGGTTGGATATGTCCTAGGGAACACTGTTTTGAAGATAAAACTATTGTTGTTATTGCAAAACAGTGTTTTCAGACAGTGAAATAAAAACAATGTTCTCTCACTGTTTAGATTTTGTGTCTGTCATTCCCCTCCCCCCTCACTCTCCCTCTCTCAGGATCACTCTGTGTGTGTGTGTGTGGAGGGGGTCTCTCACTCTGTGTGTGTCATCTTGTCTCTTGTTTTTTCATAATTTAACCCTTTCATATCATAGGCTATCACAAATATCTATCACTTTATTGTGAAAAATAAGTAAAAAACTAAAACATATATTATATCTTTAATTAAATACTGGTCTTCTGAACTTACAAAATTTTGAGCTGCAAAAAATACATTTGCACATAATTGAAAATTCTTTTAATTGTTTTCTGTAACATGGGCTTTAAAGAAGGTCATGTGCTGTGTTTGCAACGATCACGTATGACACCTCTTTAAACTAATTATTTATTGATAAAATTCAAATGGATTAAACAAATTTAATTTCACATTAATTTATAAAAGTGGCTGTTTATAATAAACTTCCATAAATTATATGCACGCATATTACTCTACCTGACACTGATATTAAAATCATTGTTACGGTCTCTGTGATTTGGCTTAATTTATTTTTAAGAGAAGTGTAAGGATAATACAACTTCAGCATTTGGACAGTATTCTGCACTCATTTGAAATTGACATTTGACATCATCTGACATAAAATTAAAGAATAAAATGTAATTGATCTCAGAGATGTGAGTGTTGTGGTTCCTGGTCATAGCAGCACCAGTTGCTGCAGTTAATGAGGTGAATTCAAATGACTTTGACATAGTCCTTTTATTTATTTTTTACCATATTAAATGCCTATTGGCCTGCTGTGCACAGTTAAGCTGATACTGCCGGGGTGGCGGTGCCACCGGCTTGGGCCCGTCATCGCTGCTCGCAGCTTTAATTATTATTAGGGCCCAAGCCCTGAAAGGGCGAAGAGCCCTATTGTTCTTCTAAGGATTATTATTATTAGGGCCCAAGCCCTGAAAGGGCGCAGAGCCCTATTGTTCTTCTAAGGATTATTATTATTTATTATTATTTTTTTTACCGACTATTTGGGCATTTTTGGGGCCTTTCCCATGCTCGAAAACTCTTGAAACTTTGCACACGCATCAGAATGCGTGGCCATCAGGGCCGGGCTGAGGCTGGGACCCGGGCGTGGCAAGGAGGCTCGACAGCGCCCCCTAAAGTGGGGTCTGAAAACGGGGTCTATAAATCAAACACACTTTCACGTACATATATGAAACTCGGTACACATATAGAGCTCATCGGGCCGAACAACTTTCGTGCTCTAACTTATGCGTCAGCCCAACAGGAAGTGAGCTATTATGGGTTGTTCGGAAAACGCATGCTCTGGAATTTGCGATACTCCTCCTAGAAAATTGACCCGATCAGCACCAAACTCGGTCAGCATGAAGTCAAGACACTGAGGATGCCAAATTGCGAGCAACTTTTTGATATCTCAAACGGTTAGGCCGTGGCGAAGAGACAAATTTATGGCGAGAAAAAGGAAACAGGAAGTGAGTTATAACTTTTGCATACATTAATTCATTTTGATGAAACTTCAGCTGTGTGTTCGTTGCAAGAGGACGATCACATGGATATGACTTTTGTGAGACAAAGTTATAGCGCCACCAACTGGCAGCAGGAAGTGTGTCACTTTCAAAATTGCTTTAAATCCCCATCTTATTTTCACCCGATTTACTTCAAACTTCATCAGTATAATGTCAAAACATGGCAGATATAGACATATGAATGGATTCCTGATTTTTTGATATACTGTTGTCATGGCAACGTGTCAAAGTCTAATAATCTTTTTTGGTGTTTTTGAGACTCTTCACATTCTTGAAATTGCATGAAACTCAACACACACATCAGACATGCTGTCCAGAAGATGCAAGCAAAGATTCAGAAACGGGCGTGGTAGAGGGGCTCAGTAGCGCCATCTTTTGTCCAAAGTGTGTGGGTTAGTTTTATGTACATTCACCAAACTCGGTATATATATTGTACATTTCGAGCCGGACAACTTTCTAATTTACAGTCATTAGCTGTGACCAACAGGGAATCAGATAATCTGGTTTCAATCTTAATAAATCATAAAAACAAGCTCTGAGTTTTTACCTTCTCCTCAAAAGTGATTCATTCAATCTCCTCC